>NW_027186296.1:16589507-16684507 GCF_028583685.1 Petaurus breviceps papuanus | reverse complement strand
AGATATGAACCCCTGTTGCTGACACAACAGGAAGGGGCTGAACAGGGAGGAGTTAATACCACGTATAAGGAAAATCCCCAGCTGGGGAAGACAGAATGTCTTGGGACAAGCATTGTGGAGGCAGGGCAGCTACTGCTGTACTGAAGACTGAACTGAGAATTGAAAAGAACTGAGATGAGAAATGAGAATTGAGTACTGACACAGAACTTGGACTTATGGTGGCAAAACTCGAACTTGTGGTGGCAGAACTCCTTCTAAGGGCCAGCCAGAGCTGCCGAAGACTGAGGAAGCATGACTGTGGTGCCAGTACTTTGCATGAATGTTGTCATGGCTTTGTTAATGTGAATGAATGTTCTTGTGGGTTTGTTAAGCCTTGTCTTCCTAGGAACAGAGACTGTGAGAGATGTGAGGTGGACTGGACACTGTGAGCTTCAATATGGAACAGGAACTGCACGGAGAGCTGGACAAGGAACTGGGAGTTGTCTGCCTTTGAACTCAGGTGGCAGTTGGTTAGATTTGGGCAGGAGCTGGGACCATGGAAGAGGAACATGGAAGCTGAAAGCCTACCTCAACTCAAGATGAAAAGACCTCTCTGTGGTACTGAGCAGTGACTAATGAAATTGTAATTTACTTGTGACCTAGGGGTAGATGGCTTTTGTATTTTCCACTACCCCTTAAGAGGGTCCTGAGTAGTGACTGTTGAAGTTGTAACTTAATTGCATTCCATGGGTGGAGGACTTTGACTTTTGTACTTTGTGTCCCTTAAGGAGGCTAAGGATGATTGAATGATTGAGTTACTAAATGATTGTACTTTATTTAAAACTATGTGAACACTTTGGTGAAGACTGTGGCCATTTTAGTGATAAGTGGTTGAGCTGTAACATGGTGAATGCTGTATTTTGATTTTCTGTGAATGTTTTGCTCTGATTTGTTATTGAATAAATAGAGAGTTTGCTATACTATGTAATCAGAATCTTAAAAGCTGTTCACAACAGCAGTCCTCTGGAAAGCTGTTTGTGCTTGGCTTTACACCAGCATTCAGACCAGAGAGTACAACTCTGATCGACTAGTCACATTGTTCAAATGCAAGATGTATGCTTGCTGAAAAGACTATTTTATGAAGAATTCATACAGGGCAAGCACTCGCATTGTGGTCAGGAGAAGTGATACAAGGAAATTCTCAAAGTCTCTCTTAAGAACTTTGGAATTGATTGTGTGACATGGGAGACATCGGTACAGGTCTGCTCAGCATGGTGTGCCCACATCAGAAAAGGTACACATGAGATGCACAAATTTAGACAACTGATCCCAAATGTTCACATGGACTATTTGTGCCTTACCTGTGATAGAACATTCCAAGCTCATATTGATCCGATCAGCGACAGTTGGACACACTGCAACTTGGCTCTAGCATAGTGATGTCATTTTGATCCTCTTCAAGAACAGACAATAACCAACCAACCAAAGTCACAGAGGTACTAAATAGCAGAAATAGGATTTGAACTCAGCTCATTTAACTCTAAACTCATTACTCTTACTCTAGATCATCTGATACCTTTCCCTCTGATTTTTAAAAAATATCTCAAGGATAATGTAGCTTTCAAGTCATTTATTCCATTTCTATTGCACAGGCAATATATCGGCAAACTATTTACACTCACCACCACAAATGTTTGCATTGCCCTTTTGGGTCATCTGAAGTTTTGATTTTTTCTGAGATTGCATTGTTTTCTTCCATAATTCATAACCATGTCATATCGCTTGGAGATTATTTAGAATTCTAAAAATTCAAGCTGGGCTGCTTGAAATTTGCCTTTGCCCTATTTATGAAGAAAGACTTTGCTAAATGAATGAAAACTATAAAAAAGTTAAAATATATATATGAGGGTGATGGTGGTAGATATTTAACCTATTCAGTAGAACAAACTCTTTGGGGGCATTAGGGTAGCAGCAATTTGGGGGAGCATGTAAACAATATGCTAATTCCACTTAAGAGGCAGGGGAAGAAATGCTGAAGTTGGAGCCAGGAACCTGGCTTCTAATCCTGCCTCAGAAATTTATTAGCTATGAGAATGTGAGCAGGTCACTTAACATCTTTGCCTTTACTTCCTAATATGTAAAATTGGGATAATAATGCTCATGCTACCTACCTGTAATGTAATACCAAGCAAAGGCAACTTCCCAGGTTCAGAATACCAGCATAGGTGCTCTCCATTTTATTCAGTAACAAACCCAGAACAGAGAAGATCAAAACATGACATCATTCAAAATACAGCATTTACTAAGTGTGATTAAATAATCTCCAAGTACTACCCCACCCCAGGACCTTCCAATCATTCAATCAATTACAAAGTCCCTGTTCTAAATACTTCTCCACCCCTAGGCTATACCTTAATTAAGTCTACCACAAAGCCCCTCTTCTCAAATGGAAATTAGTTTCCAAACATAAGGTCAAAAGTTCCCCACCCCTGGATCACAATTGAATCTACCCCAGAGTTACATCAAGTTTAAACACAGCACTTAATACCCAAATGGAGCTCTTTTCTTCATCTTGACACGAGGCAAGTTCTCAGCAATCTTAGTTCCTGGGGAGACAAGGCTTAGCAAGGCCATAAGATACATTGCCAGTCCCTTCATGAATTTATCCTCTGTCTGTAGAACAGTCCTAGAACCCCTGAACACATTAGCAAAGCCCTCTCCCAGGATTTCTGTAAACATACAAGAAAATCCTTCTTCAGGGCTTCTGAACCAACAGAAAGGCTCCCAGACCCCTGCAACAACAGCACTGTCTTTCACCAGTGGACAGTATTCATTCTGTCTGCAGGACAGTCTCCAGACCCCTGCAACAATAGCACTGTCCCTCACCAGTGGACAGTATTCACTCTCTGTCTGCAGGACAGTCTCAGGGCTTCTTAGCGAACAGCCAGGTTCCAGGACTTCTTCAACAAAAGGACTGTCTTTCACCAGTGGACAAATCTGGCAAAATAACATCAAAACAGACAGACAAAGTACCAGCCAAACAGCCATGTCTCCTCAGTCCTTGGCAGCTCAGGGGGCAGGTCTCAAAAGTCCAGGGCAATTCAAAGCGGCCACCAGCAATTCTCTTAGTCTCTCTCTCTCCACGAGGTGCTGCTTCCAAAAAGATCTTCCGCCTCTCTCTAGTGTCTCTCCAAATCTACATCACCAGCTCCTCCCAGTTCAGGACTTTCTTTTCACATCAACAAGCCCATCCCACAGGTGGGATTAACAAACTCTGGGTTTTAACACACTCAATTTGAAAACCAAGCCAACACAGGGGAATCTTTAATTGCCATTACTATCACACTACCTTACAAGGTTAATGTGAGAAAAATACTTTTATAAAACCCTTAAAGTGCTATATAAGTGTGAGTTATTGTAAACAAGCTTATTTATTCATCAAATCATGACCTGAAAACTCTGTAACTCATTAACAATTAATGAATCACTGTTATGTCATTAGAAGTAATAAAACTACATTTCTTGAAAATGACACATTCTAGAGTACAGATTGACCTTCCTCCTGTTATCTTGAATTGGCAATCCTTTGCTGTTCACGTTTAGAGAATCAATGCGATCATAGAATGTTAAACTTTATTTTATAGATGAAGAAACCAATGCTCAGAGAATTTAAGTGGTTTACCCAAGGTCACACTGCTGGGAAGGTTCAAAACTAGAACTCAAAACCATGTCTCTTGGTTCCCCCCAAAATGCTCTTTGTATGGCATGACTGTACCCCCTTTAATATAGTTTCAAAAACCACATATGTACACACACACACACACACACGCACACTATACTAAAGTTAAATAAGTCAGAAAAGAGAAAACAAGAATAGCAAAAAGTAAAATGTATACAGCCCTGCATCAAAATAGACATGAAGTTGGAGACCCATTCCCTGAATCTCTAAGCCATTGATGTCATGGGACTAGGGTATCTGGGACTATTCATGAAGACTCTTGGGGAAAAAATAGAACCTACATCAAGGAATGGAAAGTTTGGGGTTGAATTTTCCATCTTGATGCCATACAGTTTTTCTACAATTGAGCCCTTGTACTTTGATGCTTTTCCCTATAAAGACGCTGTCAGGTGCTGTTCGGAGACACCATTGATGTTGCCTGCTGAATCCTGGGTGAGGCCATTATATGTAGAGAGACTATGACAGAATGATAATTTATGAGATATTCCTAATCCTTTTCTCACTGACTCCCTGGGAAGGATGAAAGGGGTAAGAAGGTAGGGACTAAGCATAGAAAGCCATTTCCACTTCTGCAGTCAAAACATCTGACATTGTCAGGTGTTACATTCAAAGAATGGCACTTTTCACCCTTCTGTTCTCCCTTCCGCCATTGTATTAGCTATTTCCCTTTGTATTAAAGAAAGTAGTGACTGTGAACCATTGTTTGTATTTGATGTTAACAGCTGTGCTAGAAGTTTGATGAAAGGCCATCCAGATGAAGATGGACCCATCTAGGGGAGTATGGAGTTCTTCCTTGGGCAATCACAAACCTTGTGCATCACTCTGTATATCCAGTCTGAGGGAGTAGGCAGGCAGAAGTCCTAAGTACAGGGAGGTTTCTAACCTGAAGCAAATATAAGGTTGTTATGTTATGTTTGTTATGTTATGTTATGTTATGTTATGCTATGTTATGTGCTATGTCTTGTCGTGCCTTGTCATGTTCTGTTTCTAACCGAAAGTAAATCAGGTTGTGTTCTTTTATGCTATGTTCTAATTACATCATGGTTATGTTATATCATGTTATGCTATATCTGTTTCTAATCTGAAGAAAATCAGGTTATATTACATTGCATTACATTACATTATATTGTATCATATATTATATTTTTTATATCGTGTCCTTCCATGTCAAGTCATGTTATGTTGTCACATGATGTCTTTTCATATTCTGTTTCTAACCTGAAGCAAATCAGGTTATGTTCTATTATGCTATGTTATATTATGTTACAATTATGTTTTATCTTGTTATGTTATATTCTGTTTCTCATCTGAAGTAAATCAGCTTATATTACATTATATTTTGTTTTTTCATATTGTGTCATGTCATGTCATATGATGTTGTCATGTTATGCTTCTAACCTGAAACAAATCAAGTTATATTTTAAGTTAAATTGTGTTATGTTGTTGTGTTATATTATGTTATAATATCCTGAAAAGAAAAACAAATTGTACAAAACAAACACCAGCAGTTTCATGTACAATCCTCTCTGTTTTTACTTTGTTGTTTGTTCATATCTGATACTTCGTGATCCCATTTGGGGTTTTATTGACAAAAATATCAGAATTGTTTAGCCATTTCCTTCTCTAGCTCATTTTACAGATGATGAGCTGAGGCAAACAGTGACTTGTGCAGAGTCACACAGCTAGTAAATATCTGAGGCTAGATTTGAAATCAGGAAGATGAGTCCAGGCCCAGCACTCTATCCATTGTGTCACCTAGCTGCTCTCTCTTTTTACTAAGTATGTTCAAATGCCCTTTCTACTTGGTGTTAGGGGCTCAAACCCAGATCTTCTGACTCCAAATTTAACTCTCTTTCTGGGGAAACCACTCTACCTTTGATTACTCCCCTAAAAGGTAAGCCCTAGGGACAAATGAAGACAGAGATGGAGCTAGGAGAGGAGAGGAGAGGGGAGAGGAGGGGAGGGGAGGGGAGGAGAAGAGAGAAGAGGACAGAGAGTCAGAGAGAGTAGCACCTTTCTGGATTCCTTTACAGGTACATTGTTGGGTTCCCCTCCTATACTGCCTTCCCCCTTTCAGTAGAAGCTTAGCAGTGAAATATTTGTAGAGCAAGGGACATCCTTCGGTCCCCTCACTCATCACTAGTGTTTGATATCACAAGTGGAAGTAGTTATATTTCTTTACTTGGAGGGCTTTTCTCTCCCCACTCCACCCCCATTCATATGACATAAAAGAGAAAGACAGAAGCTCCAACAATATGTTGACTGGTGAGGTAGAAAATGGGTTGATAGATATAAGAGAGTTGGGTAGATGGATGAAGTTGACACAGGAACAAATGGAAGAGAGAGTATAGATGTCTAGTCAATGAAGTCACCACCAGATGCCAGTATTTCATATAAACCATCCCACTACATTGAGAAGTGTCTTTCACTTGGGTTTATCTCAAATGTATGACCTTCCAGAGCTAGTGTGGTTCTGCCACCAAAAAGGGTTCTTTTAGCAATGGGGATTTTATACAATGCTTCGGAGTTTGCAAAGTTACTTTGCATACTTGATGTCACATGTTGTCTCCTTCACTCAAATGTATAATCCTTAAGAGTAGCCTTTTGTCTCTCTTTTGTCTCAGTGCTTAGCACAGTACCCGGCACACAGACGGTGCTTAATAAATGGTCCTTGACTTGACTTGAACCTCACAATAACCCCCTGGGATAAGTATGATAGGCTTTATTATTCCCATTTTGCAGAAAAAAACCTGAAGAGCAAGGTGGATAAGAGACTTGCCTATGGCTAAAAAACTGTTGAATGTCTGGGCTAGAATTTGGCCCCAAGTTTCTTCTGGATCTAAGGCCATTATGTCCACTCCACTGCAATGCATCAGCTAATGGATTGATGACCCAACAAACTGGCTAATGATAGAGAACAAAATAGAGAGGGGAAGAATGAATGGAGTGGGAAAATAGATTCATGCTGGAATATCAGCTGCCCAGAACTACAGAAGAATATTTTGCTCCAAAGTGAGCTTAACTTTTATAGGATCAAGGAGGCCATTAAAAAAATACTTCTTCCAGAAGCCCAGCAAGTGTGAAGAGCTTGTGTATCTGACCCACCAGTCACTCAGTCTAGATCTAGACATTTCAGATTCTATGCTATCATCAGGAATTTCAAGAGGGGGAAAGAAATGTTGACAACTGGGGAGAAAGGCTTAGGAAAGATCTCATTAGGAGATGGCACCTGAGCTAAACTTTGAAAGAAATTAGGGATTCTGTGAGTCAGAGCTAAGGAACGAGTGCATTCCAGGCTTGTTAGGGGGAGTGAGGGGAGTGGGAGGGCCATTTGTGCAAAGACATTGGGGAGAGGACCTATGTCTGGACAGGTTCATTTGCTGCCCATCTTGGCAACTGGCTAAAGGGCACAGGAACACAAGCTGAACTTTTGAGGAATTTCTTCTAGGCAATTTTCTAAACCTATGCATAATTTACATGATTAATTAGTTATGCATGATTAGATATGCATAATTAATGAGGGACATGGCAAGGAGTGGGGATGGTAAAAGTAAAAGGCAGCATGGAAGGAGGACTAGATTTGGCATTAGAAAACAACCATTCTTCCTCCTACTTGTATGACATAGACCATATTACTCAACCACTCTGTGCCTCAGTTTCCTCATTTGTAAAATGGGGGTAGCAATATGCCTATGGTGACTGCACAAGGTTGTTACCAGCATCAAATGATATGAAAATGCTACACAAACCATAATGATGCCTCAGGGAGGACACAGAATTCAGTTGATTGATTGCAGTTGCTGGGTCCTTTCCATACAGCTGGATCATTTACAAATCACATCCTGGCCCAAAAGATCATTACCAAGAGAGGCAGCTGTGGGGTGGGTCTCTGCTATAGTCTCATCTGATGTCAGCGCTGAACAAACAAGGTCAGTCCAGGGGTTTGCCCCAGTTTAGCTAATAGGTGTTGACCTCCCAGAAGCCTTTTTTTGGTTTGTTTTTGCCAAAGGGAAGAAATGCCAGTGAGAACCAAAACATGGCTGGGTCTTAGTCATGGCTAGCTGATTGTGCCTGGCAATGGTGCCTCCAGAGTCATTCTGGGAAAAAAACAACACCACCTTCTTTTTCCACTACTTTCTGGGAAAGGATAAGGCTCCAGGGCCTGAAATCACAGGATCACAGAATGTTAGCATGGGAAGAGATCTTAGGGATTACCATGTTCAAGCTCCCCATGTTATAGACATGGAAACTAAGGCCCAGGACTCTTTTCCACTTTGTAGAACTTATATCATTGTACATATTGACCAGTAGTGTCTATGAGTACAAAACATTCCCCAACTCTCTTCCTAAGTCTGTTCCAACAACTCTTCAAGGTACAGGGAAAGGATCTTCTCAAGTCTCAAAGAAGAGCTAGAAAAAGTTGTCTCCCCACCTTTATTGCAGAGGTGGGAGAATGGCATGTTTCATATACTGTCTGACATGGTATTTCTTAATGGTTGAAGCGGATGTTGGGAAGACAATAATTCCTCTTTCTCACCAAGACTTTTTACTGCAAGGCAGGAGGAGTACTTCCCTACTAAAAATATTTGGGTGTGCCTCTTTATAATTGTAGAGGGAATTTGAGTAGAGGGTTCTAGCTATGCTGGTACTTTCCTTGGGAGAAAGAAATGGGTCTTATTGGATTGGCAGCTGCCTAGGACACGACGGATCTTTTTATGTAAGTGGTACATAACTGCTTGGGGAGTCTCAGTATTGAGTTTTGTTAAACCTCTACTTCATGCTATAAATGTATTTTAAACTATAATGTGAATATATTTGTTTGAAGGGTGACCCATTATAATCTCTATCTTGTCCTTTCTTCTCTGTAAAGGTTCTCAACTTCTTTCTTTATAAAGTATCTTATCTTTCTCAAAAACTTCAAGTACAGGGTAAAAGATTGAGAAGCCAGTTACCAAGGCTCCTGCCTCACTCTGAGGCCCTGGGATGCTGTCATAGTTTCAGACATCTCACACAATAGCAATCCCATTATTCTCCCTTGGTAGTACCTTTTCTAGTATTTTGTCTCCAACTATATGTAAAGCCCACAGTGACTCATTACTGTTTCCCTTTTCTGTCTTACAGATTTAGAGTAATAGATCTCCCCCTCATCTCTAGAGGGTTGGGAAGAACCTCTCACTCTCTCTCCAAATATCCATCCCCCCATACTTCTGCAGATCAGCTAGGTTGGATTGTTTCAATTCATTGGAGCTGCTTCCTAAAAAAAAAAATCTTGAGAAGGGAGGGAGGATGGAGTCAGGTTTTCTTGGTCCATGTGCCAGGGAGAGACTCATAATCCCTACTGAATTCTTTTTCCCATCCAAAAAAAAAAAAAAAACCCAGCAGCCTCTGCAAATTATACTAGATATATATGTAATGTCTACACTAAATTTATATAGGTAGGCCTTACATGCACTCTAGAATGTGACATACTAACTTGAGTCTTGGGCATTGAACCAGTAGGCATAGGGTAATAGTCTTACTCATTACCCCCTGGGGCTACATTAGTCTGGCTCCAGCCAGGAAGTCAGGCTGCAATTTGCTGCCACTTTTAAATGCCATGTCCCTTTGTCCTCTGTCTAGGAGAAACTGTTTCCAGGAACACTGGCTTCCAGCCTAAGTTCTGGGCCCAGGCATGACTAAAGGTGATTGAGGTTGTCTCCTGCCCCTACGGGAATAGGCATAAAAGGTTCAAGATCAGTGAAGAAGTGAGCAAAAAGAGATCATTCTCCACATTTAGCTTTTTCTCTTCTGACCAGGAAGGAGTGTCTTGCAGGTTGAAGTAAGAACTTGGCAACAGTTTGCACTTTCTAATGGTGTGCCCAAATCAGGTTTCTTGTTCATCAGTATCTTGGCCTAGATTGTCTCTGTAGGGGACAGCTAAGCAGCTGCAACTGATGGATGGGAACCAAATGGATTCTGGTTTCTGGATTCTCCTGTGCTGTGAGCCTTCTATTCACAAAGAAGTTTGACTAGGTATCCCATGGGCAGCAAGTGACTGTAATGCCTCATCTGTGGAGAGGCTATTTTGTAGTCTGGTCAACAATCTAGTCCCTCAATGCCTGCTATTGAGTGCTTTTCCAGTAATTTACTATCTTGAATTCTTCAGGGACATCAAGATATTTTAGCACAACTCTGTCCTTGGCTAAGGTTTCTGACAGTGATGTAGAGCATCATTCCTCTGCTTGGCCCTTTCTTTTTGGATTTCAGAACCATAACTAGTTGGGAGACCTTTCTCCCAATACCTTTCTGGTGTTGGTCAGGTGCCTTACTAGTCATGGGTACCAAATCTTCTACCTGTAAAACTCCAAGCCCAGGACAGGGGAAAGTTCTCAACATAACCATAGGTATGTGTGACATGCTGGTCTTGCTAAACTCTGCCAGAGTAAGGGGACTTTGGGCTCAGTTTCCCTAGAATGTGTGTCTGCTTATTTTTAAGTTGTATCATTATTGGCTTTTGATTTTACACCATAAGAAGCAATAATAAGCTTTAAAATAAATAAATAACAGGTGATAGAGGCCAAACTTGGAGTCAGGTTGACTTGGGTACAGGTCCTACTTTTGACACATAGTATCTGTGTGATTCTTGGCAACTTATTTAATGTTCTAAGGCCATATTTCTCAGGTGAAAGCCCATCTGCACTGGTTGAAGTAGTTTCCTCAATGGGATCTCTTTATACTGATGAAACCATCAGTACAGACCCCCCAAAAATAGTTTTAATACCATAGTCACAGAGTCAATTTCCCTTTAATTCTACCCCCATTAGACCCTTATACATAAAAAAAAAACTTAAGCAAAGTCAAGCAACATAGAGTTCATGCCTGATGGTGTATTCTGAATTCTAGATCCATAGTCTCCCCTTCATTATTTCTAATAGAATAATAATACTCCATTGCATTCATATGCCATAATTTGTTTAACCATTCCCCAATTGATGAACACTTCTCTAGTTTCCATTTCTTTTCTACTGCCAAAAAAAGCTGCTATAAATATTTTTGTACATATGGATGTTTTTCCTCTTTCTTTGAGCTCTTTGAAAGTGTAGATCTAGGAGTGATATTGCTGGGCCAAAGAGTATACACAGTTCAGTAACTTTAGGGGTATAGTAAGAGTTGTATTTTGGAAGAGAAATCATAGGGCTAGAAAATGGAGAGGAAAGGACTGCTGGATAGTCATGTTTCAAATGAATTCTATCTACTTACATAGTATATGACAGTTTATCATTAGTTAAGGCTTCAATGAAAATTTTTAAACCTCCGTAGGGAAAAAAAAATGGTGCAGAAATAGTAGTAAGAGTACTCTACTTGAAATCAGAAGATCTGGGTTCAAATACTGACTCTTCCACTTTCTAGCTTTTGTGACCATAAGGCTTAATGACAATACCTCTGGACCTCAGTTTCCTCATGTGGAAAAATGAGGGGACTGATGGTCTCTAGATGCTCAAGGTGGTCTCTTCCAGCTCTAAGGATAGCACTTTTCAGCTCTAAGTATTTTTTTTTATTCTACAAAACATAATAATATGTATTAATGTGCTTTGAAACCTTAAAGAGGTTTTATTTTCTTTTTAGAGGGGGAAGGCAGGGCAATTTGGGTTAAGTGACTTGTCCAAGGTCACACAGCTAGTGAGTGTTAAGTATCTGAGGCTGGATTTGAACTCAGGTCCTCCTGACTCCAGGGTTGGTGCTCTATTCACTGTGCCACCTAGCCACGCCAAGAGTTTTTTTTTTAGTGAGTTGGTTTTAATGTGATTTCTTGGAGTAAAAAAATTGTCTTAAATTCCCTCCACTTTTAAACTTAGAAAAATATTTGTATAAAAATAAGAAAGGTGCTTTGTTTTAAATGCAAAATAAGTTAACATTGACCATTTTATTCTCATCAATTCCTTGAGTTAACTAAGTTGTGGCAAAAGATGGTAACATAGCGCCAGAAGCCAACCATGTTGAAAGTCCACAAATCACCATTCTTTAGGATGTGCCTTTGAATACGGCTTACCATTGAGCATGAGTCATCACAGATGATAAATTTGGGGAAAGAAGGGCCTTGGAGGCCATCTACTTCAACTTCTTCATTTTCCAGATAACAAAATTAAGGACCAAGAGAGATTATATGACTTGTCCATGGTCACCAAGTCGCAAAGGGAAGGGGCAGGAATTGAACAAAGGTCCTATGCCTTCAAATCTAAGCTGAAGAATGGGGATTAGTGTTAGCTAGTCATTTGGATCTGCATATATATATAAATGAGTAACACATAGGTTGCCCTCCAAATAACCCCTACTCCACCTGGGTTCAACAAAACCATTACACCCATATAATTTGATAAAGCCTTGTGGGTGGGTGTTTTTTGTGTTTCTTTTTTTTCTTTCCTTTTTTTTTTTTTTGTTGTTAAAGAATATGGATTCATTTAGGTTGGAACTCTTGGGAAATTAAGCACCAGGTCCTTACAACAAGCTAAATCAGTTGCTTAAGGGACCATTTTTAAGTAAGCAGTAAAATTTTCATTGACTATTCATTGACTAAAGAGATTCAAAAACTTTATAAGATGGCTGCTAGTGCTTATTTGTTCTGTCTAGGGAATAAGCATGTTGATAATTCCTTAGCAATTCTAATACGCCTCGAAGAAACCACTTTTTAAAGCTGGGATCGACTGGGGTACTGAAACACTGGAGTGGTCACATCTCTAGCACTGGAAGACACACATTTCTGCAAGTCAAAAATATTGGGCGTGCCAAAAACATCTTGCTGCACAGTACCCAATAAAAGGACACTGTTATTCTTACAAGGCAAGGTTTGACAAGACAGGAAACAGGCCGGGTCAGAGAAGTTTATTTAATACTGAACCTTATTTAACCATCCTGAAGCCAAAATACAATGACAGTTTAAAAAAATAAACAAACAGTTGGTCCACCAAACAAAACCCCAGGATGCGATGTCCCTACCAGAGTTGATTATTGGATTTCTAGCAAACACAGGAAGTGGATAACCCCAAAGGATCTTCATAGAAATACCCCAGTTCTTCCATGTCCACTTTTGTCCTCTGTATTTCACTGAGCTAAAGAGCACTAGAAGCCTTTTAATTTATGGGTAAGAGCCTGAACAAAAGGAACTAGTTTATTATGAATGGTTTAACAAGCTGCAAAGTTAACTTCATTAAAATGCAATCATTAACAAAACTGCATTCCACAAAGCAAAGGAGAGAAAATGAAAGATAGGAAAAATCAAGCTGTTCATTACAATTCTCCATTTTTTTTTTTTGTTGAAACCCAGCAGGAGGGCAAAGCTGCTGGCCTCTCTCCATCCTTCCAAATGCCAGGAGGGATTATGCAAACTCTGCAACCACCCAAATCTTATTTAAAGTTATAATCATTGTTCTCTTTTAATGACTTTAGCCTGCTTTCACTCAATTCTTTCTGCATCTTGCTTTCTGCCAACTTGGGCCCCGTTGGGAGTCATCAATTCCTAATTGTGGATGAACCATTTTTGAGGCCAGGCCCCTTGAACAAAAAAAGAAAACTTCAAGTGACATCTAGTGGATATTTTGAGATTTTCAGAGGCACCTGACCCCAATCTAAACAACATGTATTTTTAAAAATAGCAATATGGAGGAAGCCCAGCTAGGTTCTTTACTCAATTCCTGGCATTTGCTGAGACCAAAAAACAAACTTTTAAGACAAAAGATATTTTCTTCTCTAAAAGAAAAAAAAACTAATCCCTCTACTTAAGGCATTGCTAATTAACTCTTAAAATGAGTTGTTTAGTTGTTTTTTTTCAGTCATGTCTAACTCTTAGTGATCCCATTTGGTGTTTTCTTGGCAAAGATTCTAGAGAGGTTTGCCATTTCCTTCTTCAGCCCATTTTACAGATGAGGAAACTGAGGCAAATAGGGGTAAGTGACTTGCCTAGGGTCACACAGCTACCAAATGTCTGAGGCCAAATCCATCTCTATCCACTGCACCACTTAGCTGCCCCTCAAGATGAGTAATGAATGCCCAGTAACTGGGCAAAGAAAAAGTTACTCTCTATTCCAATCTATGTAGTAATTCAAACAAAGGTTTTTATTTTGCACTAAACAGTCAGTGTATGAGGAGCTGTTGCCTTTTAACAGAAGATGAAAGAGACAACTTAGATCACAAAATCTTCTTGGGATTCCTTCAACAACCATGGTACTTATATATATATATATATGTGTGTGTGTGTGTGTGTGTGTGTGTGTGTGTGTGTGTGTGTGTGTGTATGTGTGTGTGTGTGTGTGTGTCTATGTCTTAATTATCACTTCATCTCCCCTAGGACCTGGGGGAGATGCAGTGATAATTAAGAGAGGGTCCCCACTCATAAATGAATAGCTATCATGATAAATTGGTGGGTACTTTTTATTATACAATATATTTAGTGAGGCAGCTTGATTCAGTGAATAAAGATCCAGCTTGGGAATCAGGATGATGGATTCAAGCCTGATTCTGATACATAAAGACTGTGGCACTCCCCACCCACCTACCCAAGCCTTTCTCATTGCCCCCAAGGCAGCCCTCTAAAAGTATAAGCTGGAAAAGTTGTTGATCTCCATCAGAAGAGGGAATTTCCTTATGGGGGAGCTCAGCTCTTTATAGCAGTGGATTTACAGACCTAGGTTTTCCTGCCAAATAAAACAAAAACCAAAAACCCCACCATGTTTATCAAGAGATAGCTTGGTGTAGTGGATGAATACCATTCTTGCAGTAAGAGTTAGGCTTAAATTCCGCCTCTGGCACAATGTTTGACCATGAGTAAGTTATGCACCTTCTTAGAGCCTCAGTTTCCTCATTGGTAAATGGGTGATAATACTCATAGCACTTACCTCATAGGGTTGTTAAGAGCCTCAAATGAGGTTATGTATTTATTCTGTAAACCTCAGAGTGCTATATAAATATTGGTTGTTATTATTATGCTTATATTTTCTCTCTAAAATGGTGTAAGGGAAATTACGTGACTATCAATATCTTGGTCCTCTGCCATTTTGAATAGCTTATTAAATTTTGAGGTTCTTACTTGCCTCAGTATTATTGATTTGAATATTGACATATTCAAGTCAATAAACATTTAGGGGGAAGGGAGAAGGGAATAAGTATTTCTATAGTGCCTACTATGTGGCAGGCACTGTACTAAAAGCTTTACAAATGTCTCATTTGATCCTCACAACAACGCTGTGAGGTAGATGCTGTGATTACCTTTATTTTACAGTTGATGAAACTGAGGCAAACAAGTTAATGACTTACTCAGGGTCACAAAAGTAGAAATCAGGTCTTCTTGATTCCAGGTCCAGTTCTATCCACAGTGCAATCATAGTAAGTCCCAGAGCACTAGTATTACAGATGTGAAAAAGAGACAGTACCTTCCCTTAAGGAACTTTCAATCTAATGGAGTTAAGTTGTTAAGTCGTTTTTCAGTCATGTCTGATTTTCCATACCCCATTTGGGGTTTTCTTAACAGAGATACTGGAATGATTTACCATTTCCTTCTCCAACTCATTTTTTAGATGAGGAAACTGAGGTAAACAAGGTTAAGTGACTTGCCCAGAGTCACACAGCTAGTAAGTGTCTGAGGCCCAATTTGAACTCATCAAGATAACTTTTTCTAGTTCCAGGCCCAGTACTGTGCCACCGAGGACAGTAACAGAGTAAGACACACAAAAGGAAACTGAAATGGGGTGAGGAAGGGGAACAGGGAGAGGAGAAGGTAAGGGACCTGGTGAGGTGTGATGGAGAAGTACAGATGAGTGCAACTAGGCAGGAAATGAAATGATTTATGAAAGGCTGCCTTTCAATTGCCTAGCTAGAATATCTTTTTATTCAGAAAGGTAACTGGTCCACAATGGAAAGCGAGTTGAATTTTGAGTCAGAAGACCTGTGTTTCAGAGCCCCTGTTTAGACCCTTACTAGCTATGCTACTATAGACAAGTCACATAATTTCATTAAGCCTTGATTTTCCAATATATAAAATGGAGACATTATGCACTACCTACCTCTTAGAGTTTCTATAAAAAGAAAGCACTTTGTTTTTCTTTTTTTTAATTAATTTTAATTTTTATTCTGAATTTTTAAAATGCCAAATAGGATGGGCATTTGAATATACCTAGTAAATACAGGGAGGATTGTACATGAAATTGCTGGTGTTTATTTCATACAGTTTGCTTTTTTCTTGGAATAACATAATGACATGTAATATATCATAATATTATGTGATATAACATATCATCATATAATGCAATGTAATACAACATGCAACATAATAATGTATATATATATGTATGATATAATATAACTTTCAAGGCTATCTTTCTTATATGGTCTTCTTTTCTTTTCTCTTCATTAAAGAAAAAAAGATACTTAGCGGACCCTTTTCTCTTTTATTTTCTTTTTCTCTTCTGCTCCTATCCCCTGGGATCTCCTCTAGAGACAAAAAAGAAAAATGAAACCCTTGTAACAAATATAGTCAAGCAAAATAAATTCCTATATAAGCTAAATACAAAAATGTATGTCTTATTCTCCATCTCAACTCTATCATCATTCTATCAAGAGGTAGGTGGTATGTAGTTGGTCATTGTGTTAATCAAAGTTCTCAGATTTTTCAAAGTTATTTTTCTTTTTAATGTTGTTGTTGTCTATAAATCGTTTTCCTGGCTCTTACTTCACTATGCACAAGTTCATATGGGTCATACAATGTTTCTCTGAAGCCATTTTTCACCATTTAAAAATTATTTATTTATTATTATTTTATTTTCACCGTATTTTATTATTTCTTACATTGTAATAATATTTCATTAATTCACATACCACAATTTGTTTAGCCATTTCCCCAATTGAGGAGCATTCCTTTAATTTCCAGTTCTTTGATACTACAGAGAGAGGCGCTATAAATATTTTTTGTACAAAAGAGTCCTTTTTCTCTTTCTTTTGTATATCTCTTTGATGTATGGACCTGATAGATGTATAGCTGTGTCAAAGAAAATGCATAGTTCAGTGACTTCTTGAGCACAATTCCAAATTTCTGAGGAAGGCACTTTGTAAAAAACAAAACAAAACAAAAATAAAAACAAACAAAAACTTAAGTACTCCATAAACCTGAGCCAAATGGAAATATTGCTGGGCTTATAGTAAGGAAGACCTAGGTTCAAATCCTGCCTCTGACACTTACTTAACTATGTAGCCATGAATGTCACTCAAACTCTGTCATCCTCAGTTTCCTCATCTATAAAGTGGGGATTATATTACCACTTCAAAGAGTTGTTGTGACAGTCAAATGAGTAATATACATAAAGCATTATGCTAGCTATCATTATTACTATTTAATAATTCCTTGTGTTCTTAAAAATGAAAAATTTGTAGTGATGGTTAGAATCTGTGTCAGTGAGAGAGGTTATCTACAAAAGCAATTTGTATTTAAAATTTTCAGTTTAAAAATTAATCAACTCTTACCTTAACTAAAGTTTACCTATTGTAACTCCAGCTAATTGTTTAAATATTCTTCCAAGTTTGCAGTTATAATGAGAGCTCAACAGCCCTGTTATCACAAGCCTAATGAGGGAAAGGATGAGAAAGAAACACAAAGAATGAGGGAATGAGCTAATGTTCTTTTCTTTCCTGCCCTAATCAACTGCAAACAACCAGCTACTCTTTAAATATAACCTAATTTCCGCCAGACTGCTGTCCAGTTTTCCCAACAGTTTTCTGTCAAATGGTGAGTCCTTCCCAGGAACTGGAGCCTTTTGGATTTATCAAACACCAGGATACTGTTTGTTTCTGTAGGTTGTGTACCTAATCGGTACCACTAATTGTCTTAAAAAACAAACCGGCATAGAACTATTTTTTAATGATTACTGCTTTCTAATATAGTTTGACGTCTCCTGATGATAGATTCTCTTTCTTTCAACTTTTTTTTTCATTTTTGCCCTTTAAATTATTAACCTTTTATTATTCCATATGAATTTTGTTATTTTTCTAACTCTATAAAATATTTTGGGGGGAGTTTGGTGCAGCACTGAGTAATAAATTATTTGTCATTTTTATTACATTGGCTCAGCCTATGCATGAGCAATTAATATTTCTCCAATGATTTAGGTCTATCTTTATTTTGAAAAGTTTATAGTTAGTTTCATTGAGTCCTTTGGTGAATTTTGGAAGATATACTCCCATGTATTTCATAGCTTCTATGTTGTTGTTCAGTCATGTCCAACTCTTCATGACCCCATTTGGGGTTTTCTTGGCAAAGATACTAGTTTGCAATTTCCTTCTCCAACTCATTTTACATATGAAGAAACTGAGGAAAACAGGGTCAAGTGACCTGCCCAGGGTCACACAGCTACTAAGTATCTGAGGCCAAGTTTGAACTCAGGGCTTCCTGACTTCAGGCTCAGTGCTCTATCCACTGAGCCATCTGGCTGCCCCACTTTTGTTGTTGTTCAGTTATTTGGTCATGTTCAATTCTTCAAACACAACAGACCATACTGTTCATAAGGTTTTCTTGATAAAGATACTAGAGTGGTTTGCCATTTCCTTCTCCAGTGAGTTCTAAGGCTGGATTTGAACTCAGGTCCTCCTGACTACAGCCTCAGAGCTCTATCCACTGAGTCATTTAGCTATCTCAATAGAATCTGTAGTTATTCTGAATGGAATACACTTGCATAAGCAAAGAGATGACAAAATTATGCCATTTTGCAGATGATATGATGGTCTATTTAGAAAACTCTAAAAAGTCAACTGAAATTAATTGAAATGATTAAACTTCAGCAAAATTGCAGGTTATAAGTCCACATAAATTATCAACATTCTTTTATATAACCAATAAAACTCAGAAAGAGGAGCTAGAAAGAAAAATTATTACTTCTACTTTTTTATCTCGTGCTATTGTTATAGAGAGCATTTCTAGCTACATTAATTAGTAGTGGTGGTAATAGACAAGCTTGTTTTCTCCTGTTCTTACTGAAGAAGCCTCTAACTTTTTTCCTTTATATATAATGCTTGCCTTGAATTTAGGTAAATACTATTTACTATATTAAGGAAAGATGCATTTATTCCTCTAACTTCTGTAGTTTTTAATTCAAATGAGTGTTTTTGTCAAAAGTCTTTTCTGCATCTATTGATAGAATCATATAGTTTTTATTATTTACATTAAGATGATTTGTTATACTTGTAGTTTTCCTTATCTTAAACCAATCCTGAATTTCTGGTATAAACCAAACTTGGTAACCTACTTGCTAATATCTCATTTAAAGTTTTTGCTTCAATATTCATTTAAGAGATTGATATAATTTTCTTTCTTTGCCTTTTCTCTTTCTGCTTCAGGTTTGGACCAATGCTTTACCCCATGCACCAAGGTAAGTTTTCCAAATACATAGATGAACTAATTATTAAAAAAATCACATCATAAACAAATTAGAGAAGCAAAAATCCATATCATCTATGGATAGGAGAAGAGTTCATGATTAAGCAAATGATAGGATCACACAAGATAAAATTGTCAATTTTGATAATATAATTTTTTAAGATATGAAAAATAAACTAATGTAGTAAAAATTAGAAGGGAAAACAGGTAATTGAGAATAAACATTTGTAATAAGTTCCTCTGATAAAGGTCTCATTTTGAAGATATATAAGGAATTGATTCAAATCTATAAGATTAAGAGCCATTCCCCACTAGATAAATAGTTAAAGGTTATGAACAGGTATTCAAAAGAAGAAATCCAAGCTATCAACAATAATATGAAAAATTATCTGAATCACTAATAATTAGAGAAATACAAATTAAAGCAGCTTTGAGGTTCTATCTTACATCTATCAGATTGGCAAAGATGACAAAAGAAAAAATTACAAATATTGGAGGGGTTGTGGGAAAACAAATATCCTAATGTACTGTTGGTAAATCTATGAACTGAGCCATTTTAGAAAGCAATTTAGAACTATGGCCAAAAAGTTATTAAACTGTGCATATACCCTTTGATCCAACTATACCACTACTACATCCAAAAAAAAAAATTAAAGAAAGAGGAAGAGGATCTACAATTACAAAGATGTTTATAGCAGCTCTTTTCAAGTTAGCCAAAACCTGAATAGTGTGTCCTCATATTGGAGAGTGGATAAACAAATTGTAGTGTAGTTATCTCTTCTATATCGCAGAAGGGTGAGGGAGGTGTTAGGGGTTAGGTTAGGTGATCTGGAAAACCCATGTAAAATTTTTGGCCTTCCCTTCATACCAGAGAAGAAGTCTGGATTATTATGGAACAAAAGATAAAATATGTTGCTATCATACAATACTATACATATGTTTTATGCATTTCTGAGTTTCTAAACTGTTTCTGTGTCATCTGCTGGCTTTCATGTGTATTCTCTGGCTTCCACAAAACTCCCCCCAAATTCCCATTTAATTTCATATGCTTACCGCCGATAGCAAAACTGGGATGGAGAAAGTCGTGATGTGGAAAGGACTACCTGTATACGAATGTAATGCAATATTAATGTGCCATAAGAAATGATGAAATGGACCCTTTCAGAAGAAACTGAGAGTGTGCCTTTATGAACCGAGGCAGAGAGATATAAGCAGAAATAGAACAATTTACATAGTGATAACAATATTTAAAGACAGTTTTAAGACTTGAGAACTCTGAAATGCAATGATAAAACATAAGTCCTAATGAATAAAGATCAACCATGCTTACAAAGGACTGAAGATTTAGAATGCTGCCTACCTCCTGACAGAGAACTGATGAACCAGATGTACTGAGTGGGACACACATTTTTGGAAATTGCCAATGTGAGAATCTGTTGTGCTTAACTATGTGTATTTGTTGCAGAGGTTTTGTTTTTGTTTGTTTATTTTTCCCAGGGGGAGGAGGTAGAAAGGAGAGAGGGTAGATGATCATTCATTGGAAAAAAAAAATTAATTCAAAATAGGCTGCCCTTTGCTCTACCAAACCAAATATTTCAGTATAATCTATCAATAATAAGGACAGATCCAACAATATGAACCTTCTAGTCACCTATGTGACTATAAAGATGTGTTCTGCTGCAGAATATTGTTTGTGGTAATCTTCTGGGGCCCTTTTCCTATTATCATCAAAAATAATCTCAATGTGTGAGAAAGTTATTCTCCTGAAATTTTGTAGGGATATAATGTTAGTTGTTATTCATATATTATGAATTGCTTTTCTCCCCAGTAGTAAAGTTTATGATTATTTCTAATTTTTTAGTATCTTCTTACCTTCTTTCAGATGTCTTGAGAATCAGCCTCTGAATACCCTCAAGACCATGCCACCTTTAATAAGGACTTTCTTTGTGTTTACTGGGTCTCATCCAACTGCTCTTAGTGCCTCTTCTTTATGGAGAAGGGGGACTCTCATGTTAGAGACCAACTGTATTGACTCCATTGTTATTAATGCAGAAAATAGTTTGTTATAAAAATCTTGGCAGGATTTTTCCATTTCTGATCATAGGTGCCCTTTTAGTCTCCTTCTTAAATGTTCTTAGAATGATGTAGTTTAATTGAGTCTCATAGTAAGTTTTCTATAAAATCATCTTAGTAGGATATCATGAGTTTTCCAGAAAATGACCCCTATGAAATAAGTCTTATTTTTAAAATAGTGTCTTTCCCCATTATCTACAACATAAAGCTCTTTATAAAACATATGGATAGCTACAGGAGAATGGCATCTTTATTTGATTTTTATTCTAGTCAGAGTATGTTCTAATCTATTCTATTATTATTCAAAACATAAGTTCTAAAAATGCTTGCTTTTCCTAGATTAAAAAAAAATCTATGTTGGCTAAAATTTAGGCCATTATAAATCTTTAAGAGCTTCAAAATATGATCAGGCATAAAATCTTCTCTGAAAAGAAAATCCCATCTTAAGGAAACTTTCTGTCCTCTATTTATCCCTTTCACAATAGAAAATCATCACAAAACATTTGCATTTGACCATGTACTTATGTAGCATGTGATGAGAACATCAATTTTGTCAATAGATAAAGTCTACACCCATCAATGAAAAGCTATATTAAAATATAGAGAAAAGCAAAGGATTAAATATCAGGAAACTATTAACTAGTTGGATGACCTTGGACAAATCACTCAATCTCTGTTTCACATTAAAGAAGATCTTTAATTTAATTTAGCCAGAACAAGTACTAAATAACTACTATGTGTAAGACATTGTGTTAAGTACCGGGGATACAGACAACATAAAAATTTGTCCTTGCCCTCAAAAAGCTTACATTCACTGGTGGATAAATGAGCACAATTTGAACTGCAATTTAAAGAGGGAGAACACTCTAAAAATTGAGAATCAAGAAAGGCTTCATGGATGTGGTGGCCCCTGACTTGAATATAAAAGCAATCTATTGATTCTAAGAGGCTGAGGTAAGGAGGCATCTCAGGCATGAGAGACTGCCTGTGCAAATGCAGACATGGAAGACAGAATGTCAAATTCAGGGAATGGCTAGCAGGCCAGTTTATTTAGAATCAGGTTTCTCAAATTATGGTCCAGGGACCTTTGAGGTTCATCTTCCTGAGTTCAAATCTGGCTTCAGAAACTTCCTAGCTGTGTGACCCTGGGCAACTCACCCTGTTTGCCTCAGTTTCCTCATCTGTAAAATGAGCTGGAGAAGAAAATGGCAAACCCCTCCAGTATCTCAGCCAAGAAAACCCCAAATGCGGTCACAGTTAGACATGACTGAACAACAACCCCTTTGTGTGCTCTACGATCCAACCAAAGCAGGTCCATGTCTGGAGTGCTCTTCCTTCTTAAGTTTCCCTGGCTTCATTCAGGACTCAGCTGAAATGCCACCTTGTGCAGGAAGGAAGCCTTTCCCAATGCCTTCTCCTGACCTTCCATTCACTCTGGATGTGTCCATCCAGTTAGAATATGAGCTCCTTGAGAGCAAGGGGCTGTTTTTCAGTTTGTTTTGTTTTGTTTTGCCTCTTTGTATCCATAACACTCAGAACAGTGCTTCACACATAGTGAATACTCAATAAATATTCGTTGCCTGTCTGGTCTAATCCCCCTATTATAGATAAGACTGAGGCCCGGAAAAGGAAAGTGAGTTGCCCAAGATCATACAAGTGGTAAGTAGCTGGGCTGGTATTTGAACTCAGATGCTGGTGTGTCCAAGGTTAGTGATCCTTCCTCTATTCCACAGTAGTTTTGGATTCACAGGTCCCAGAACATTTTTACCACCAGGTCTTTGCTTATTAAGATTCCCAGAATTCTATCTTCCTTTCATTTATGGAAATCCTAGCTATCCTTCAAGACCCAGATCAAATACCACCATTTCCTTTTACTCTTCCTTGATCACACCAGCTAGAAATGATCTTTTCCTCTAGTTCTGACAGACCTTTGCTCAGACTTCTCTTGGTTCCCCCATTCCCCAATGTACAGTTATCCATCTTTGTCTAGGTTATAAAATCCTTGAAGGCAGGGGTTGTGTCTTATTGGTCTTTGCATCCTCTGTAGAGGATCCACAAATGTTTGTTGGATGAATGGGTGAATGAAAGAGGCTGATTTTTGTTCCTTAGACACTCAATCTTTACTTTCAAAATGCTACTACCACGTGGCAGGATTGTGTCAGTCTGTTTTGTCCTGTAAAAGACAGACATGGATCCTGAAAGGATCCTAGACTGTAGTCAGCAGAGACCTGAATTCAAATTCTTCACTTCTGACATTTCCTGGTTGAATAACTAGTTGTATAATTTTTCTGGGCCTCTTTACTCAACTACAAAATGGGCATACTAATAACTGTAACACTTGCACGGTTATTATGAGGTTCAAATGAGATAATAAATACAAAGTACTCAGTGAACTTTAATGAGTTATATAATCGATAGCTATTACAGAAAATCTTGGAATTGGAAGGGATCTCATAAGCTACCTGGCCTAACTCCTTTGGTATTCTCTAAGATTCAAGAGTTGATTTTCTTTAAAAGTCCTCATATTTAAAAACATTAATTTCTCATGCCCTTTATAAAAATTTTTAAATCCCATTAAATAATCTTAACATAACATTCAGAATTCACTAAACCCAAAGATGACAGTTTAAAGCAAACTAAATTTTATATGATGGAGTCTTTCTGACTCCAGGCAATGCACTCTATTCACTGAGCCTTCTAATTGACCTAGTCCAATCTACATTTTTCCAAAATGATTATCCAGCCTCTTCAGTGACTTCCTGGGGTACCTCATTCCACACTAGAGTTTAGCCCAATTGTTAGTTTTCCCCTATGTTGAGAAAAAAATGTACCCCCGAAATTTCTACTATTGCTCCTAATTCTGAGACCAGGAACAAATTTAATACCCCTTGTACTGCATAGCCCTTCAAAGCTTTTAGTTAGCTCAGAAGCAGCCCCACCCTTTTTTCTTTAGGCTAAATATTTCCCAAATTCTACAACTATACAAGTATGACAGTCTCCAGTCTTCAGGGTACTTTGCTCTAGGTGATGAGATTCTTTCCATCTTATTTCTGGTCTTTTCTTTAGTCACTGTGGTGCCAAACCCAAGTAGAAACAGATCCCTGCAGGCTGCATGTTGACTTAAAAAAAAAAATCCCAAGTTAACATCATCTGTGTTGTATTGCATTTTTGTTTTGTCATAACATTTCCCAATTACATTTTAATCTGGCTAGAATTAGGGAGTTTTGGGCTGGCAAATTTGACACCCATGCTTCAAAGATCATTGCATCATTTATTGTGATGAATGTATGTATGACAGTTCAACACAATGGGATTAGGGGAGATAGGAAGATTTAAAATTTTCTCCCACAATCTCAAAAACTAATGGGTAATTGTCAATGTAGGCACTATAAGAAAACTGAATAGTCTTCCCCACCAACTGACTTTTTTGTGGTTGGTTTGTTTGGAAAATTGTGGGAAAGTATTAAAAATTTATTTGAATGGCAGATGGTTATGAAATACAATTAATAAGGTGTGTGTGTGTGAGAATCTAGGGGCCTTTCTTTTGAAAGAACTTTAGAGGCTTGCCCAAGAATCCCTTCTACAACATACCCCCAAAGTGGTCATCTAAACTTTCTTGCAATCTCTTTCACAGACATGTAACCTGCCCCAGAGACCATGCCCCATGCCCCTGGAGAATGTCCACCCTGTCAAGATGGGTCCTACACCCACTATTTCACCTTACTCCCTAATCTCCAAGCATTTTCTCCACAACCACACTAAGTATCCTCCACCACCTCCTGTTCTGGAGCTAGAACCATGATTAAATCAATTCCACCCAGGTTTCTGTTTAGTGTGTCAACCTACTACTCCCCTCCGGCTCCATTCACCATCCCTGGAATCTTCCACACCAAAGTGCCCCTCCTTGGACACCACTTTTTTTGTGTTTGCCCTACTAGAATGTAGACTCCTTAAAATAAGGGACTATCTTTGCTATTTCTCTCTGTCTTAATAAATGTTTATTAACTTATTCATATGAGGACCTCAACCCACCACCTCCACAGACAATCTTTTCCATTTTTGGATACTATGATTTTTTTCCTTAAAATGAGCCTTCCCACAACTTCTACACATAGCTTTTAGCTCTGCTTCCATCCCCCTACAACCCCCAGGGTCAAGTAAAACAGTTCTACTGAGGACAAAGGCTGGGAAAAAGTCAGTATAGACTTTACAACTGATGTAAATGTCTACAAAGCTATGCTTTATCTACAAATATGTTAAGAACTGGTAATATGGAGTTGTATAAGGACTTGACCCAGTGATTGTTAGTCTAAGGAACTCCAGGATGAAAAAATACCTTCTACCTTCCCTGCAATTTTACTGTCTTAGTTGTCTAAAGCACTGAAACATTGACTTGCCCATGGTCACACAGTTAATATATCAGAAGCAGGACTCAAAACTAGGTTCTCCTGGCTTTGAGTCTGGTTCTTTGTCTAATATATCTTGCTGCTTCTCTACAAAGTACAGATTTAAATCCAGCCTATACAACTTTAATTTGCCTGGAAATCTTAAAAATACATGACTTAAAGTCTTTAAAAAAGATGTCTTAAAAATATGGCTACAGTTACCACTCACTAATAGCAAGGGTTGGCAACCTTATTCAGAGAATTTTCTTTAACTATTTAACAACTAGCATTTATTACTCACTTTGGACTAATTTTGTCTGACTAATGTAAGGAGAAAATGGATTTGTAGGTAGACATCAAACATTAAGTCTAAATGCAAATCTTAAAAGTTGAACAAAAAGAAGTCTTCTACATTGACCGATTTTTATTCTTATAAATAAATAATTATTTATTTATTCTTATAAATAAATATTTCTCCTTTTCAACAGAAATGCCCCCACGAGTCCTCTGGCTGTACAATAAACAGATTAAAAAAAAAAAGACCATGATTTGAAATAAGGCAAGTAAAGAAAACCATGATGAATACTTAGCTAAGCTACAGCAAATACCAATCTTATATCTTTCAAACCAAGAGTTTCCTAACACAGTGTACAATGAATACACAAAAACATCATAATGATGGAATGCTATTGTGTTGTAAAAAAATGATGAGCTGGCTGATTTTAGGGAAAAAATGGCAAGATTTGCATGAACTAATGAAAAGTGAAGTGAGCTGAGTCAAGAAAACATTGTATACAGTTAAAAGTAATATTGTTCAAAGAATAATTGTGAACAACCAAGGTATTCTGTGTACTACCAATACTCAAATCAACTCTAAAGGACTAATGAAGGAAGATACTATCCACCTCTAAAGAAAGAACTGATAAATAGAAGTATGCATAGTATGGTTTTATATATATTTATAAATCTGCATCAAATGGTGGCCTTTTCTAGCGTGGGGTGAGAAGGGATAGAGGAAGACAGTAGGGAACTTAAAATGTAACAGAAAAATTAAGTAAAAAATCCACAAACATAAGTGGAAATTCTTTTATTAACTGTTTTAAGAGAAAAGCTGCTATAGCTACTCTTTATATAATTTTAGTTCTGACCAGTCGAACCAAAACCCCCGGCTCCACGTTCAGTGTCATCTAGGCCCTGAAAAAGAAAAAATGTGTTAAGTAGTAAGTTAATGTCAAAGTCTCTTTTCTCCCAGACTCCTAAATTTTAAAGTCTTTTTCTCTATATATTGTTGCCTTATGATCAGCATATCTTTCTTAAGGGATATGGCAGAAAGTAGAGGGAAAAAATGGCAAAACATAGATGAATGATTTAGCCACAGTAAATACAAGTATTTTCTAAAAGTTGGTTAAAAAGTATATTAGGGCTTTAATGAATTAGAGAATTAAAAATTAGCTTCCAAGGTAAAGTTAATATGAAAGCTATATTGTAAAGATCTCTTTAAGTTTATCTTAAAATCATTGAATACAGAGCTAGAAGGGACTCTGCTCTCTGACTCCATTTTGTGGATGAGAAATCCAAGTCAGAGTAGTAACTTCAAAGTGGTAGGAAGCAAATCCAGGTCCTATGGCCCAAACTCCAGCATTCTTTGCATTATTCCACATTGTCATCTTCTAGTAAGTAAAAGGATAGACCTTCATTTTAGCATTTACTAAGTCTTATTTTTTTTTTTTAAGCAATTGGGGTTAAGTAACTTGCTCAAGGTTACACGGCCAGTTATTATTTCTGGGTGTGGTGCTGAGTGTCTGAGCCCGGGATTCAATCTCCAGGTCGTCCCAACACTGGAGCCGGTGCTCTTACTCGCTGAGCCATTTACTAAGTCTTAAATTTTTATTTCACCTCGAATTTGTCATTTGTTAGGATTGTTAATTTAATGGAAAATAATTTTCTTTGTTCTATATAAGGACTTTTACACAGAACTACACTTCTCTGTTAAAAGAATCATGACTTAACATTTTCTTTTAAAAATAGATAAATCTTCTATGTCTTAACAGCATGCTAATAAAGAAACGACTCACATGTACACTATAGAATGACTCCCCCCAGTGGTTTCATTATAATTACTTACTTGGACTTCTTCAAGTTCTGGATAAAAAACCCGTTCACAAATCAACTGTGCAATTCGGTCACCTTTTTTCACTTTGAATAAAAAGACTGTATTATAAACAGGTAGTTTGGAAAAACACAAGTTTAGCAATTATAGTAAACGTATTAGCTTACCTTCAAATGTTTCTTTGCCAAAGTTAAATAGCACAACACCAACATTTCCTCTATAATCTTCATCTATGACACCAGCTGCAGGAAGACAAATTAAGCTAATGAAACACAAAGTCTTTGGTAGACATTGCCCTCTACCCTTAATTATCCAAACAAAGTATAGTACGTAGTAGTAGCATGAACAACTCTAGAGGCAGCCTGGTATAAGTGGACTGAGTTGTGAACTTCGGAGTTGAGGAAACCTGGGTTAATATCTGGTCTCTGACACTTATCAGATACATGACCTGGGGCAAGTAATTAAACCTTTCTATGGCACAGGCAACTCCCTAAAAATCTTTAGCTACTAAATTATAGATAAGATTTGATCAGTGTTGGTGGAGATAGTTCTCCATGTTTAAGAAATCATAGACGACAAAAGATGATTCACGAATGGCTCTAAAATATTTCTATACTTAAAAAATTAATATGGATCTGTATGATACTCTTGGAAATTAACAATATTTCAAACAAAAATGTAAAGGCTTGGCTCAGAAGCACCAGAAAACCTATCCATTTTTTTAATCCAATTATTCAAATCAACTCTTTCCTACTTTCCACTCTGCATAACCTCTGAATAATTATCCTACTGGATAATTAGCTGGAACTGGGCTTCCCCCTTTTTCAATCTGGCTCTCACTTTTCCTGAGGAGTAAGAGAAAATTATGTTTTGGTTTCAAAGCCTGATATCAGAGTTGAAGGTGTATTGTCTTCACCTGTGACCCACCCCATTCCTCTTTTTTTTTTCCTTAGAATCCTTAAAGAAAGGTTCCACGTGTTGGATACTGAAGTTATTTGAAATCTGCTACAAACTTGCCACTGACTTCTTTGGAAAAGGACAATTCTTCATTCAAACTCTATAATTATATCAAATTCAGAAAATGGGGTATGGAAAAAAACACGAAGACTAAGAACTACTCAGTCTACTTCTGAGTACTCAAAAGAGATTATGATTTTTCAATGGGATCACAAAAGACTTAAAAAAAATGGGAGTCCTGAACGAAAGTATTTTACCTTTCAGTAATTCACTGACAAAATTTGCCTTTCAAAATGTCCCTAAAGATTTCATTTAAGAAGTGTGTAATTACCTCGGAATTTTTCTAGTGAGGTATTTATATAGTAACCTATAGATTAAGGACAGATATATTTCAACAAAATGGTAGACAAAGGTAGGCATAAAAGTGGAATGCCTGGACTATGTACTGCAGGAATTCTATTTCTAGACTGGATGGTATAGAGGGGAGTTGTGATTTCTCAATTTAATAGTTACAAAAAGTGGGCCAGGTCACATAATGCTGAATCATGTTTTCTGTTCCCACATCCTGTTGAAGGAGGTTGACTTAATCCTTCATATCCTTGAAGAAAGGTGGGACCAGCTGTTCTCCATCTTAACTCTGAGTACCTAAGTAGAAATGGTTTCAGGCTTAAAGAGGGATTTAGATTAGATTTAAGGAATAAATTATTCAGTGTTATATGTTGTTAAACACTGGAACAAATTAGTACAGGAGGTTGTGGAATTTCTTTCCCTGGAGATTTTTTAGAACACAATCAATATCCACCTGTCTATAATGATTTAGGTCAAGCTAAGTAGGACTTGCCAAACTGGTGGAGGTCTTTTCTGGTATCTTTAAAGTAGCTTTGCTTGTTTCACCAGTAAGACTAGGTAACACTGTATTGTACTCTAGTGCTCAGGTGTTTGCCCAGAAGCACCAAGACATGGTTCAGATATTCCACCAGAGCTTCTTAAAACTTGTTCCACTTGAGACCCCTGCAGCACTTCTTAAACTTTGGGTTGAGACAGTTGTAGAAACACTGTCTAAGGTATAAACTTGTGAAAAGCCATCAATGCATTTCAAGGTGTATTTTAAAAGCTACTACAACTACGAAGGAGAAAAGTTTGAAGACATTTGAAATACAAGAAAACAAAGGTGTATGCATATACTTTGTTAGCAAACATGAACTACAAATTTCAGAAATTCAGGGTTCATTTTACACCAAACATACAATAGACTATTCAAGAAAAACATGGGAACATAATTTCCTATGTAAGCACAAGGACTTTTCTTCCTCTTCATGAGAAAGCAAAATGTGTCTTGAAGTTATCATTGGAAAAATCATGCATTGGAACTGGCAGACTGAATAACTGACTTCAGGCAAAAGTTTTACTGTGTCAAAGCTTTGGCATGTCATTTGTTGGAAACCTATTTTAGTTAAAACCATCCACACCTACCAGATGTGCATTCTGAACAGAATCCTGCATACTTAACTTTTTCCTTTGACCCTTATTTACAGCTTGAGATTCTAACAACATCCTTCTTAGGAAATAAAATGTTTTGCCAGCTATGATAAACCTGTGCCTACAAGACATTTTTAAGCTACAACAGATCCAAGAACACACCACAATTTTATGAACAACATATACCAACTATTGGGCTAGTTTTCCATTTCTTTTAGTTCAGTCCTTTTTGGGTCTTTGCTTTAAGCATAGTAAATATTGGTTATGGGAATAATATCCAAATTTCAACATAAATTTGTTTTCAAATAGAGAATATATATTTAAGCCAGTCTTAAATTACCAGGAGTATAAACATAACACAGATTTTAAAAACCATGCCTGGAAAAATATTACATAGATAAAGCAGAGGATCTTTAAGGTGTAAGTCACACTATCAAGGAGCTCAGCATGGTACAGTGGAAGCGTGTGCTAGTACAAGTCTGAAGACATGGCAACAAGCTCCAGCTTCCTTACATGTGACTAACTTTCTGGGCTTCAGAGCATTCTTACATAAAAAATGAGGTTGGACTGATGATCGCTCATGTTCCTTCCAGATCTGAAAAGCTATGAAATTAAGAGGCAGAAGAGATGCTGTTAGACCCAAGTATTATCCCACACCACCACCTAGTGACATCATGAGAGATGTCACTATATCAGTTAGGTTGAGCTACGGAAGGACAGAAGCCAGATGCCAGTGAATATTTTGCAGACAGGAAAAATCATGTCCCTCTGTACATTCTTTGGGGATCTGGCAGAGGAGGGGGCAGTTTGAGCAAAAGCACAGATGTGAGCAATGGGATATCACATACAAGGAGAATAAGTAAGCAAGTTTGGTTGGAAAGTGGTGTACAAAAAAGTCACTTCAAAAAGATAGGTTAAAACCATATTGCAAAGGGCTTTAAATGATGGAAGAGTCTGTATTTTGTCCCAGAGCCAAGAACATTTATTAAGTACTTACGTTCAAAAAACTTTGGATACACCTATAGGATGCTTCATCAACAAGTTAGATGGGAAGGCCCCATGGTCCTTAGGGCATAGTGCTAGAACAGATGGTAATGCATCTTCTTTCTTGTCATTTCCAAAGATAAAATCATGTTTCTGATGTTGAACCACTTGACAATGCCAGAGACTTTCTTTGGCACCGTAGCCCCTGCAGATGCAGCGTCCAGGTCATATCTCTAGAAGGTTGATTCCCTGGATAAAGGCTTCAGAGACTAGGCTGGATGCAGGGTCAGTGTAATGTTGCTATTTATGGGTCCCTTGGGCTCAGGATCCAGATGTCTCCAGATGAAGGGACGTGGTTGCACTGGCGCGTCTCAACAGTCACAAACCTTTTAGCCCTTCCTCAGACTGCTTTACTGCTTCAGATAGGCTTGCCTGCCTACAGGGTGGGTGCACTTCATGGAGAAGACCAGTCTCTTATCCACAGGGATTGCTCTCCTGAATGATGGCTGTGGGGACTAAACAGGAAGCAGGACCACTACAGAAATCTTGGGCATGGTATTTTATCTGGTTGTATTGATCCGTTTCATACTAACTTTTTAATAAAACATTTAAAGAAAGGAGTAGGACTATCATCAAGCAGACCTTTTAGGAAAACAAAGCCATACAAAATTAAAAATCATCCCTCAGAAGCCAAAGGCCTAATCCTGGTTAAAGGCTAGTCAGCGGAGGTTTCCAAACTGCAGTCCAGAGTATATGTAGAATTTTTCTTGTTTGACTATACAGATCTGTTACAAGGGAGAACCTCTTTTTGGGGTAGGGGGTCAGAGAAGTGGGTAATTTTGGAACTAAAAAAAAAAATCAGTAAAATATTTTTAAAATGTGTGCACATACCCCTGCCATCTCCCCCCAATAGTATAGAAGGGATAACAAACATAGAGCAATTTTGTCCCTAGCTTAAATTTTATTAAAAAAAAAATGTATCAGAAGTCTCAGTTAATTTTTTTCTTGTTCTTTGCATACTCCAGTGTTTGTGTTGACTATTAAGTTTATATTAAAAAAAAAATAAAAAAATATTTAGGGGAGGTAAAGCAGAGAGGAGAGAAAAAGATAGGAGGTTATGGTCAGATAGATGAATTCCAGGTTCATGGAAGTAGAAACTTTGTCGATTATAAGTTCAAGTACTGACAACTGGGCATATGGTTCAGATGAAGGGAAGGTGTGAGTCATGAGAGACAATACTGATGTACTAGCAACCAGGCTGCTTGAGGGGATATCAATGTGTACAATGCAGTTCTCAAGTATGAGAAGAGGTTGAGCGTGAGCCTAATTTGAAGACTTATATAAATTGATAAAGGGTAAAGAAAGTTGAACCAAGAGAATATACACAATGATCACAGTAACATAAATTAAAACATTAAAAGCCATCAGATTATTATTCAATTTTGGTTCCAGAGGTCTGAGGATGAAATCACTCTTCCTCGGTAAGAATTACAAATGGGCTCCACTTCTGACTCTTGGAACTTTCTTCGCTGTGCCACAGCAGCCTTCTGTCAGTGGAAGAACACCCTGCAGCCCCTTCCTCTGATCGGTCAATTCTTCCCAGAAATATGGTTTAAGGAAAATGCCCAGGTTAGCAATATCTTCATTCTTCTGTGGGCTCTATTTGATTTTAGAGCTTTTCTCTACCATGTCCCCTGCAAGGGTACCTTCTCCTCCCCACTTTCAGCTTCCTATTAAAACTGTTTTCTCCCATTAGAATGTAAGTTCCTTGAGGGCAGGGACTCTCTACTTTTTTTTTATTCCTAGCATTTAGGACATTGCATGGCACATAGTAAATGCATGTTATTCTGTAAAAAACAAAACATTAGACAGAAGTTTAGTACAGAAGCCCAGGAGTCAGGAAACCCTGATTTCAAGTCCCTCCTGTAACACATAATGGTGATATAGTTCCAGGCAGGTCACTTAACCCCTTGTTATCCAGGCATCTAAGACTGTCAGGTGACAGAGCTGGTGCTGGATCTGCATTGGCCATGAAAGTCATCCACCAGCTTCCCATACTGTCATCACCACAGTCTGGTCAAAAACAAAAGGCATCTGGAGAGCACTGGGTGCAGATTCCTGCTCTCTGTAGACCTTTCTGGGGTCCTCTTTTGTTACTCTTCCCAAATAGGGCCCTTTTCAAGATGGCCTTCAAAGAGGTGAAGATATTTCTTTTAAGGAGTCTTCTCTTCAGGTTGAGTATCAACTTCCTCTCCCACTCCTTATACAACACATTTTCAAACTCATAGCCAGTCCAGTCATTCCCTTATGCAGACAGATGGCTGTTCATAAATATGGCACCCAGAATCAAACACAATGCCCAAAGTGTGTGGACTAATCTGTTAGATCGACAGATTTGGGTTAAGTGTATTTGCTTTTGTGTACAGTGTTTCCCCCAATAGAATGTAAGTTCTTCGAGGACAGAAAATGTTCACTTCTCATTTTTTTGCCCCTAGTGCCTAGTATACAGGTGTTGTTAATAAATGTTTGCTGGTTTATAGATCATATGCACAGTTATTAATATAGCTTTGCATGACATTATGCATATTTATTATTTTGAGAATATACACCTTTTTGATGCCAAGCATTTATTTACATTACTTTAGAGGTTTTAAAGTAGGAATGCAATAATTGTCATCCTTGGTTCCTTCCCTTCCTTAGAACTTTAACTATGCTGACCAGAGAAACAGATCTCTCTAGAAAAGTTTTTTGGTAGTTCCTTCTTTTCCTACTTTTTTTAGTTTGCTTGCTTTGGGAACAGAGGATCTAACAACCAAAGCTAGTTTCCCCCAATAACATAAAGTGAAAACACCAGCTGTCACTTAGAAAATAATTTCTAGACTGACTCAGAAATTTTTACACGGGCAACTTCACCTAGGAGTGAAATATTTAGTTGTTTTATGGTAAGTCTAAACAGTACATATGAATTACATAATATACATAATATTACATAATATCAATAAACATGAATTATTGTTCACTCCTTTAATAGGAGCTTACTAAATTTGGATGGCATGGTAATGAATCATAATGCACAAAATAATTCATTTTACTTTCTAATAGAATTCAAAACATAAGCTACCATTTGAGTTTCACTTCTTTGGGAAAGAAAGGTTTGTTGTTGTTTTTTTTTTCTCACAAATAAGATTGAAATAAGGAATAAACATCTTACCTCCCACATCTATAAAATGTTTTGCAGCCAAGCCAGAACGTGGAGCTTAACAAAAAAAAGAGAGAGGAAAAATATTGAAAGTTTTGACACAATCTAGCCTTACTTGTAAATCTTGCCACTTCTGATTCAACCTTATTTCCTAAATCTAGAGTAACTTTAATTTCATAGTAATAATATGCAGTCAATTTGTACTCACTATACTTACTAAGATAGGAAAAGTAGACATTTAGGAGAATCTATAAGAAATGAAACCTGCTTAACCTAAAACTCATTTAATCAATATGACTATTTTCTTAAGAGTTCTAGCTGTTTGAGGTTTCACCATCTACTGTTTGAGGTTTCACCATCTAACTAATCTTAACTATTACAAATAAATTGCGTATAAAACAAATTTTCTCTAAAATGAGAATCCATTTGTTTACAACCACTACATCAAATGAATGAATACTGTAGCCTGCATTTTCCATCTTTTTACTGGAGTATACCTGCTTTTCTTGAGGGTTCTAAGGCCATACACTCAAGGAGAGAACCTGTAGTTCTCTCATTTTGTTGGGTCAGCTGTTTTTAACACATGAGCATACTTGGGGGCATACAAGGCCCAGGTGATTTTACTTTGAAAGGTGAGCCTTGTCTTTCCAATAGTTCTTGAATTTCACCAGTCAGGACTCTGTGACCTTCTTTCCACCTGAATAAGTTTTGATATCACCTCCTCTAAATGGTATAGCTAACTGGGAAAAGAGTTGAAGAGATATTTCTAGAATTTAAATGGCTTTTGCAAGTGTTATTTCTGAGGCTGTTTTAAATACAACCTTATTGGAAAAAGACATTACTTAAAGAGCTCCTTACATTGTACCATGGAGACAGGCACACTCAAGTCCTGCCATTTGGGGCAGAAAGAAAATACCTATTCTAAAAAAAATTCTAGTATTCTGAAATAGGGAATTTTAATTATTAATAGTGAGAATTCTAGGGAGAGCAAAAACCCTGAATCATCTGGGGTTTTCTTAACCAGTTAATGTCTTGAATTAGGTTCAATAAATCAATAGCCAATCAGTGTACGTTATGTATTCCTGAATTCCTTTAGGTAAAGCTCTTTACTTGGTGACATTAAAATTATCAGGGTCGTCTCTTCTATGGCATCAAATGATTTTTAGAAGACTTTTCCATGACTTCTCCTGTGCAGTGCAAAAATTAATATTCTAACATTTGTAATTATTCCAATTGTTAATGAAGTTGGATATTTATTCTACTTAACAGTATACCTTTCCTAAGTTGTTGAATGTAGCAAAGAGGTGGGAATATAATGCAACAGTAAAACTTTGCTCCCCCTACACATGTATAGTGTGATTTTCTAGCTTCAACCACTGTAGCACTGCCCAGGAATACGTGTGGCAGAACTGCCTCATCATACTTCCACAGTAAAAGCAAAGGGAAATGTGAGAGATACCAGGCTACAGAAAACTTGTAAATGGGTTGTATCTGTTGTCTTTTATCTAATCTATCCTTGATTAAAAATCATGTTAAATAATTTACCCCAATTTTCCAAGTATGCATGATCATATGATAAAGTGAAAATGAAGAATAAGATATTATTTATTTCAAATACAAAGTAAGGTAAGCTACTATCACTTGGTTACTTACCAACTCTACCATAACATCCAGAAGGAAGAGAGATCTGAATATCTGTTTTCACAATGGCTTTCTCCATGGCTGGTATTGTATAATCATAGGCGCTATAGAAATTACCAAGCAAAATAAAGTTAATTATAAATAGATTTTTTCAATTTAAATTTTCTATGAACAAAATATTGAATTATCAGAAATAACTGTTGAACAATGGATTTTCTTATTAGTTCGAGGTTAAGAGAACAGATTAGAGAAGACAGGCCTTGGAAAGGCACCTTTATTTCACTGGAATGAAAGTAAAGGGAAGAAAGAGAGGGATAGGCTGAGAAAGTGACAAATCAAGAATGAAGAAGAAACCAAGAATATAAAAGAGGTAAGAGTAGAAATATGTTTTGTGATGCTTTGCTTAGTAAATAGCTAGACCCTAACAGTAGGTCACAGAGCAAATTAGTGTATTCACTAGTTAAACTATTGTGCATTTAATGGCCCAGGATGAATAGATTGCTACAGTGGCCTACCCCTGTGACCTTAGGGCAAGTCACTTCACAGCTTTCTTTTGCTCAGCTATTGAAAGGGCATTACACTAAGGTTCATCTCACTAAGCTCCCCTATTTATAGGTTTTCCCCTCCTCTTTTCTGAAGAACACTGTAAGGTTTTTCAAGGATAACAATTCTATACTTCTTCTATCTGTACTAAAGCCAACTAAAAACCTGCACTGAGGTCCTATTTTGATGTCTCACCAGGCCATAGAAGTGCCCTTGGGTTCTTGTGGACTAAAGCCAAACTCCAGCAAATCCTCCAAAGCTGGAGAAGTTCTGGCTATGGTTTTGGTCACAGGTGCTATCTGAGGGTAAGTCTAGCTCAATTCAGAGAGGCTCATCAGGAGATCTAGCTACAAGGTGATGAAAGTTTCAGGCAGCAACTCTTAAAGACCATCTATTAAGCTGTAAAGGGGATTTTGATCTACAATAGTGGAAGTATTAAAACTTGTTACATAAAAAAGGGGGGTGGGGAGTTTTAACTGTTCTAAGCTATCTTCCAAATAAAAGCATTAATGAGTGGTCTAAGGTTGAATTCTGGATCCCCAATTTTAGTCTTCCCTTTGCCTTTTTTTTTTTTAATAGTTTCAACTAACTCTAATATCAGGGTTACTTGGACTAGGTTTAACTACAAGGCATCTAAGATGTTTTATGGAGTTTTAGCATTCTCTGAAAAAACTGTTTTGCCACAGGTCATTTTAGGAGTACTTAGGCTTACCTCGAGTACATCAACAATACCTCTCTCTCCTCTTAGTATTTTGGACATTCTTTTTCCTTTCAATTCAATAAATGTTTATTAAGTGCTGCCAGTATAAGGCAGCATGGACTACAAGGAAAAAAAATTATACAACCTGCCCTCAAAGACTTTATGGTCTACCAGAGGAAATGTAAGTACACATCTAAGACTAACACAAGGTACATCATGATAAGGGCAAGAAAGTGCTCTAAGAAACTAAAGGGCTAACCAAAAAGCATATGGAAAGGTTTCATAAAGGAGGTGGCACCTGAGATGAGCTTTGAAGAAAACTCAATAGGCAGGGATGGTGAGTACACTCAGAACATGGGAGAGCGCTCCCTAAGCCATGGGAAAAAAGGTCAAGTTTAGAGAATAGCTTAATTGGGGCATTTTAATATCACTGATTAAGCTTTGTTTCAGAAGGACTGGAGACAGCAGACCAGAATCAGTGCTCAGTTAGGGAATTATTCAAGTGGTCCATGGGGTCTTACACAAGGTGGGGGAAAAGTAAGTTGGGAGAAGAGGGAAGGAGCAAGAGTATAACGGACTGCATAAAAAAAAATGCTTTAATGAGGAATACAGTTCACAGGGAACTTTAAAATATTTGTTCTCTAGTACTTATCGACCAAAATGAACCTAAGAGTCAAAGCTGTAGAGCTGGAGGGGATCTTGGAGAACCTAGTGTGAGTGTGTATAAAATCCCTTCAAGGAGGGTAAGTGACTTGCCCAAAGTAACACAGCACTTCCATGAGCTGCCATGGTCCACTCCTAAGAAAAGTTTTCATTTTTGTAGTATTTTCAGCCAGTGTGTTAGGTTCTGCAGCAGGTGTCTTCTCATATTTACAAACTCCTGGCCCTTGGCTATATTTATTTAATAACAGCGTGTCCTCAAGCTGCTCAACCCTGGCCAAATAGCTTCCCCTCTCCTTACCCCAAAACTGGGAATTGGGGGGAGGGGAAGGGGAAGACCAGGAGGGGGAGACTAAGTTGTTCTTTCCCCTCAGAGGCATCTAAGTGACAGAGTGGATTGTGTATTGGACCTGGGGCAGGTAAAACTTGAGTTCAAATCATGCCTCTGTGACCCTGGTTTCCTCATTTGTGAAACAAGGCTTGCAGGGCTGTTGTGAGGAAGAAACGAGAAAATACTTGTAAATTGTTTAGTAAGCTGCCGGACACATAATACGTGCTATATAAATACTAGCTACTCTGACTGCTGTTATTGTTATTATTATCACTAGGCGGTGAGACTGTAATAACGGGGGTGTCCCAAAAATCTTACTGCCTTAGTAAGCTTTGACAGCTTAGCCATTTTAAGCTATTAAATTTGAAGCTTCAATGGCTTAAAACAGCACTAAGACTTTTGGGACGCTGCATCTAACCAGCAGGCAGGGAAACCCCAACTCACAATTAAGCGCCCAAAATTGGCGCGAAAATTTGAGAACAGGAAATTGGGTAAAGAGGCAGGGAGAGGCTCGCCATGTGGGGGCTGGGAGAGGGGTACAAGGAGGAAGCACGATGGAATCTGATCACTTGGGTTTGAATGAAACCTCTGCTACCCAAGACCCCCTGAGTGGCTTTGAGACAAGAAGCCTCCCCCACTCCTGAGCCTCAGTTTCCTTATTTGCAAAATAAGAGTGGGTCTGGCTGGCTGAGAGGTCCTTCCTAGGGGTCTAGTCTTGCTTCTCCCCCGCGCCGGGCGGGCGCCCCGACTCCTTCAATCACACCCATCAATCCACCTTTGCCTACCTGTACAGGTCATAGCCCGCAGCCCGCGCCGACCCCTTGGAGGGAGGCGTGGCGTGCTCCGAGAGCCGGGCGAAGCGGAGGCGCACAGGGCTCCCCTCCTCATGCTGCGCAAGCCGCCCTCGCTTGCTGGGGGAGACGACAGCGGGGGTAGCTTCGGAGCAGGGCATGACTGCAGAGAGAGAAGAGAAGAGATGCACGCTGCAAGGCAAATCACTCAGCCCCGTGGCCAAGGAGACTCAAATTTCCCCGCGAGCCGCCCACACCAGACCCGGACGAGCCCATCCGGACAAGATGACGGGGGAGAAGAGATTTAAAATGTTTGGGTTGAGAGGAGCGCGTAGCCCCAGAGCAGCTTGTGCAAAACCCTGATTTAAGGCCACTCTTCATCCCCAATGGGCCGGTGCTATGGGGGAGATTCTTTTTGTTGGGTTCCCCTTCCCAGTTTCAGGTAATTCTCTCCTCCTCCACCCCCCGCAGAGAGAGCGAAATGGACGCGCTCCTGCGCCCGTTAGCCCGGCAACTCCCGACCCCAATCATAGAGTCCGGTTCCCTCCCGGTGGCGGAAGCTATCTCTGTGTAAGGTCCTAAGGTGGAGACCCGGGAGAGGCGTACAGAAGCGCCTTGGGCCTTCCAGCAAGCCGCTGCGGGAAGCTTTCGTGAAGGCCCGGCGGATCCTAGACCTTATCAGAGAGGCAGATGGGTTGCAGCCTCCGCACCCTAGGGAATTGCTCTCCCGGGGATTCCCCCTCCCGACCACTGCTTTCCCTTCTTTACTAGGTTCCCTGCATCCCGGCCTGGAGTAGCTGAGAGAACTGTGGAAGAGCCGCCTGAGCTCCCGGAGCAGCATGGCAGACCTAGGCCGTTAGGGGGGCGGGGAAAAGGTATGGGCAGGACTAGGAGATAACTGTGGCTAAGCTGGGGAGGAGCGGCTGGTTTTACGATCGGCCATCTAAATGGAATTGTAGTCCCATTTGAGATGACCGTGTTATGGCTGTTAACCAGACCAAGAAGAACACCCCCCCCCCCCCAAACAATGCACCTGGTTTAGAATCCAGGGCGGAACAGTTTTGTCCGCCGGCAGCCACCGTACATTCCTCAGACTACTCCGTAGAATTCGTGCCGGACGTATTGAACCCCTCCCCCGTTCCCTCCGAGGCTAGGGCGAAGTGCGGCAGGAGGTGGGGGTCCACGAATTTGGAGTGGGTGCGCACGCGCAGTCACCCCACCAGGTGGTCCAGTCTCATCTCCTCCAACCTCCTTGTCTCCCGTAACGCGGGATGCTGCTGAGCCAAAGCCCACGCGGTCCTAGTGGCCGCCTTTCGGGTGCTGTCCTTAGTGTCCATGACTAAAATCCCTTTTAGGGCTGGCAGTGTGCAGCATCCAAGTGCAGGCTGCGGACCAACCTTTATTTGGTTAACATTTGATTAACATTTAGTGCCCCCGCTGTGAATAGAGCAGCAGTCTTGGCTCTAAATCAGTAGGGATTTGACCCTATTGTGTAAGAAAATCCAGGCGTGCAGAGAGATTGTGTCACCTAGGAAGGGAGAATGAGGGGGAGTGCCTCGGGTATCTTTCCTCCAAAACTCTCCCCTCTTCCTAATTTATCTGTTACTATTGAGGTTACCTCCATCCTCCCATTTACCCAGGCTTGAAACCTAGTTGTCATCCCTGACCCTCTCCTCTTTGTCACACCTCCGATCCAATCAGTTGCCCTTTCTACCTTCATCTAAATCCTAATGAGAAGGGGTATATCCTCTGACACTGTCACAGTCCTGCTCTTGAAGTAACCCTGCTAGTGGTGGGTCTGCAAAGTTGTCAGAGTGATTTTTCTAAACCTCCAGTCTGACCATGACACCCCCTATTCACCTCCAAGATCAAATACAAAAGCCTTTCCTTGACTTTCAAAGCCCTTCATAACCTGGTCCCCTCCTACCTTTCCAGTCTTCTTACTCCTTGCTTCCTGCACCTACACTTTATTCCAGTCTACCAGCCTCCTTGGTGATCCTAGTACAAGACTTCTTCCAGCTGGAGGGTTTTCATAGGATGTCCCCCATGCTAGGAGTGCTCTCCCTCCTCATCCCCTCCTGGCTTCCCTGGCTTTCTTCAGGTACTAGATGAAGTCCACCTTCTACAAGAAGCCTTTCCCAGTGTTCTTCCTTAATCTTAATGCCATGTCTCCCAATTTATCCTGCACATAATTTTATTAGTGCTGTTAACAGAATTTTTACTGAGCCAGTCTCTAACCTGAGAATGCTTGGAACTGCACAAAGCAAGCCTAGTGATAGGAGTACCAGTAATCAAATAGTTTAATTAACCAGTTTCAGAGCAAGGGATGTTTTCTTAGCAGAAGTAAAAGCACAGGTTATATGCTTAAGTCACAACTGGGGAAGGAGGGAGGAAAGTGGATTTCAAACAGTCATTTAGTAGTTTCCCACAGGACCTAAAAGTTACACAATACAACAATTCTGAAGTCAAGTCTTTGGGGGTTGTGACCACCTCCCCTAAAGTACAGAACCAGAGTTCTGTGATGGGAACTGGTTTTACAGTCATTGATTTGCTTCACTTAAGGTCCAGTGATCCTGAGCTGTGTCGGAGTTTTGATTAACCAGTTTAAGCTGAATTGTAAGCTCTGACTCCCAAGCCAGAGGCAGCTCTTGAGAAAACTAACTTATCAGTATATTCATTACACATATATCAGTTAACATGAAAATTATAAATTCCTTTCTCAGTGCATAGTTATTTGCATGTTGTTGCTACCATTAAACTGAACTCCTTGAAAAGAGAGGCTGCTTTTTGCCTTCCTTTGTTACCTCCTGAGCTTTGCATAGTGCCTGGCACTGTTCAACAAATGCCATTGACTGACTCGATGGCCCATTTGATATTTACAAGCATAGGTGACATTTATCAAATTTACTGATATCACAGAGTTGGAAACAATACCTAACACATTGGATGAAAAGATCCAAAATATCTTGAAGGGCTGGAGCACTTGGGCAGAACTTAAAAAGCAGTTGAAATTTACTTTGAATTAAAAAACAAACAAACAACCAACAGCTTCACTAGTACAGTATGGTTGAGGCATGATTGAGGGGAAATCTTTTCAAGTATTTGTTTCTTAGAGCTTGGCAATATTCCATGATATTTATGTATCACAATGTTTAGTGTGAGATACACAAATGTCATGGAATGTTACCATGCTCTAGGAGACAACAGATGCGAATACGGAGAAACATAGAAGGTCTTATGTGAAAATACATAATGACTACAATAATGTAAACTGAAGAACAACTGTGCAACAATGAAAATGAATATTATGAAATTGTAATAAGCAAATTTAGCTCTTCCAAAAGAAGAGTTATGCAAACACTTTTCTTCTTTGCAGAGAATGAGGGACATAGTCCATGGGTATGGAACATTGCATTTAACATCAGATTTTTCTCAATGTATGTTTTGCTGATTTTGTTTTTCTTAAAAAATTCTTTGTTATCAGAGATAGCTATCAGAGGGTGGAGGAGAGAGGGATATAGAGGGACATCTAAAGAATGCAAAAGCAAAACATATTAATTAAAAGTATTTATTAAAAAGATACCACAGCAACAAAATAAGGTTATCTCACCCTGCAAAATAGAGATGAGTAGATGTGATAGTAATGGAATATAAAGATTCCCCTGTATTGGCTTGGTTTTCAAATTGATTGTGTTAAAAACAATTGGTAGTACTTGGAGATTATTGAATCACAGTAAATGCTGTATTTTGAATGATGCCATATTTTGATCTTCTCTGTTCTTAATTTTTCACTGAATAAAATGGAGAGCACCTATGCTGGTATTTTGAACCTTGGGAAGTTGCCTTTGCTTGGCATTACATTACAGGGGTCAAACAGAATCAGACAAATCCTCTTCCATGTGACTTACCTTCAAATATTTGGAGACAGCTGAATTTTCTTGTTAGATCAAACATCTCCAGTTCCTTCAACTAAATCCCTAAAAGACATGAACTCTAAAGTGCTTGTTGCTTTCCTCTGGAGATTCTCCTGTTTAACAGTGTTCTTGTAAACCATGACATCCAAAACCAAACACAAAAACTCTGATGAGGGCAATTAGACTATCACTTCCTCATTCCTAGAAGCTATGCCTCTCTTAATGTGGCCCAAGATCACTTTAGCTTTTTTGGCTGTCATATCATCTGATGACTCAATGAATTTGAAGTCCACCAACACCCTCAGAGCCTTTTCTGAATAACTTATCTAACTGTACCTCCATACTTTACATGTGAAATTATTTTTGTACCTAAGTACAAGATTTGACACTTATGACTATTAAATTTCATAATATTGGATTCACCTCAGTGCTGTAGCCTGTCAAGATCCTTACGGGTCCTGACTGTCATCCATAGAAAGGTTAGCTATTCTTCCCAACTTTGTGTCATCTACAGATTTGATGAGCATACCGTTTACACCATAATTTAAGTTATTAAATGTCAAATACTCAAAGACAAAAAATTGCCAAAAAAGCCACATGCACCAAAATATTTCTAACAACACTATTTGTGGTAGTAAAGAGCTGGAAACAAAGCAGCTGCCCATTTATTAGACAATGACTAAACAAATTGTGGTAGGTGAATGCCATGGAATAGCACTGTGCTATAAGAAATGGAAAGCATGATGAATCCTGAGAAGCATGGAAAAAGTCACATGTAAATCATATGAATTTACACATGTAAATATGTATGTATACATATATATGTGTATCCATATAAATATACATATGCATTTTATAAATATACACATGTACATTTCAGAATGAAACCCCAAATTCTCAAAAGCAAATTTACTTGAATTCCATCTCATTTTGAAAATGCATGCCAGAGAGCATTTTTTGGAAGATGTCAAATAACTACATGTGGAAACTACCTGAAGTCCCTAGGAATCACTGCTCCCAGCACTTAGTCATCTTTGGCTCTTCTCCTTGTATCCAACCAGTCAACAAATCCTGCTGTTTCCTTTTTCCTTGTCTCAGGTATCCCTTTCATTCTCTTCCTGAAACTACATCCTAAAGCCCTTCTCATATACTGGGACATCTAACTTGTTTCTTGGCCTCTAGTCTCTGCCCTCCCCAATCTATCTTTCTTGGCAGTCAGATATCTTTGATCTAATTTTTATGAGTACTATCTTTTGTCCTGGGCAATTTTTCTCCATGTCTTTCTATAAATTATATTAATCTTGTTAAAATAGCACTTTTGTTGTATCAATCTCCTGTTCAAAAACCCATAATTACTCTTTAGGATTTTAGGATAAAGTTCAAATTCCTTCACCTGGAATTTAAAGCTCTGAATATCATAGTCCCAGCCTCCCTTTTCAGCTTTAGCTCATTTCCGTGAATCTACTGTTCTAGTCAAACCATAGTGTTCTAAGCCAAATATGTCCTTTGCTTTCCAAATTCTATAGCTTTGATCACCAAGTTCCTTCTTGCATTTGAAATACTCTATGGCTCCCTACCTCTTTATTTATTTATTTTTAAAGCAATCAGGGTTAAGTAACTTGCTCAAGGTTACAGGGCCAGTTATTTCTGGGTGTGGTGCTAAGTATCTGAGCCCGGATTTGATCCCAGGTCATCCTGGGATCATTCCAACACTGGAGCCACTGGAGTCACTGGAGCCACTGGAGCCACTGGAGCCACTGGAGCCAGTGCTCTTACTTGCTGAGCCACCTCTTGAGCTCTTACTCGATGTGCTACCTGGCTGCCCTTCCCTACCTCTTTAAATCCTGCCCATTTCAAATCCCACTATCTCTCTTCTGATACTAGCCTATCTTGATAGAAACAGATTCATCTGTCCCTCCTCCAAGCTTATCTAGTATTTATTGCCTTGTATTCACCAAGTACTTAATTATATACTACCTTGTAATCTTGTGTGTTTACTTTCCTTTTTATATGAGTAAGCTTTATCTCAAAAACTGGCTTATATGTACCTTGAATGCATAGAAGTCACATTGAAAGATAAAAAGGTATTATTGTGTTTAGGATCAGATCATAAGTACATTAATTACAAGTAATTAAAAATAATCTATAGAGAGCATTCTCAAGCTCAGCATTCTTAAGAAGGCTGATAAGATAGAACTGCTTATGTACCATAAAATTACTCTAGGGCCTGGAATCTAGGTGATTACTTTGAATTAAACACCTGGGAATCATACTGAACAGATGACAGTAAATAGTCTCAAAGACCCTCAGGATGTTTACAAAATAAGATATAGCACATTATTATAAAATAAGATATAGATATAAGATATATCAAAATAAGATATAGCACATTATTACAAAATAAGATATAGATATAAGATATAGATATATATAAGAAATTTTTTTTAAAAATTTCAAGTATCAAAGATTTTGAGAAATTAACCTGCCTTCCCAACAACCTCCTTTCCCCACATTAAGCAATTAAAAAAACACCTTAAAACAAATCCTCCAATACATAGTTACATAATCTGATGAAATAAATTCTCACATCAGCTATTTCCTAAAACATATGTCTCTTTCTACATTTTTAAGTTCATTGCCTCTATCAGGAGGTGAGCAGCATGTTTCACCTTCATACTTTTGGACTTAAGCTTTATTATTGCATTGATCAGAGTTTTAAAGTGTTTCAAAGTTGTTTTTCTCCATAATTTTGTTATTATTATAAACATCTGCTTAATTTCTCTGCATCAGTTCATAAAAGTCTTTCCAGTTTCCTCTGAAATTGTCCATTTCATCATTTCCTATGGCACAATAATATTCTGTTACATTTTGATATATCACAATTTGCTTAGCAATTTCCCAATAGGAGAACAACCCTTTAGTTTCCTTTTTTGGGTTACCGTGAAAAGAACTGCTATAAATATTTTTGTACTTTCTGGCACAATGGCTAGAGGACTGGACTTGGAACCAGGAAAACCGAGTCCAATTTTCTTTAGACACTTCTCTGCTACCTACTCTACCTCTCTGCAAGTCACTTACCTTCTATCTGACTCAGCTTTCTCATCTGTAAAATAAGGATAGTAATAGCACCTACCTCCTGGCATTGTTGTGAAAATGAAATAATATTTGTGAAGTGCTTTGCAAACTTAAAGTGTTATATGAATGCTAGTTATAATTATTGGTAGTAAAGGTATAGCTGGGCCAAAGGGTATGCAGAGTTTGGTGACTTTCCAGCTGTAGTTCCATATTGCTTTTCAGAATGGCTAGATCAAGTCACACCTCTACCAGCAGTGCTGTAGTGTACCTGTTTTCCATGTTATTTTTTCATCAGATTTTTGGTAGTTCTGATTTTTTTCCCCTTTGGAAACTATTCATATCCTTTGTCCATTTATCTATTGGGGAATAGGTAACTTATCAACTGTCACTTGGAATATTTCAATAACTACGTAACTAGTTTTCCCACTTCCACTCTCTCTATTCTGTAATCCATCCTTTACACCATTGCCAAAGTAATCTCCCTGGTTCACAATTCTGGCAATGACTCACTGCTCAGACGCCTCATAGAGCTTTCCATTACCCACTGCATTGCGACTTCAACTTCCTTTTCAACCTTATTTTATAGTATCCTATTATTTTTTCCACTAGATACTCTATAGTCAAATTGAGCAGCTCATTCTCTAATTATGCTGTTTCTTATGTGCCTTTGTACACATTGCCTCAGCCTCCCTATGCCTGTAAGAGACTCATCCTCTCTTCCCCATACTATGTCTCTACTGAAATCCTTCTTCTTTAAAACTTAGGTCTGGTTCTTTCACTCCATGATACTTTCCCTGATCTTTACCTTTCTTCTTTACTCCTTCCCTTGCTTCCTAGTAAGTGACTCTTTTCTCTTTGAATATCTCAGGCAACTCTGTTGGATTTTTCTTATGCCCTTATGTATCTTCTAACTTGTATTCATAATTTGTGTACATACCTATCCCATTACTGCATTGTAAACTTACTTGATAGAAAGATTAGGTTTTTTATTTTATCTTTGCCTCTCCTATGTATAGCATGATGATTTACACACACACACACACACACATATACACACACATAGATATACACATATACAATCAGTGTTTATTGGATTTAATTGCATTAGGATATAGCACCTAGACCAAGATGGTAGATATGTCTACAGTAGCCCTAGATTCCTGATCATGTAGCAACTGAAATGAAATATATAGACACTGGAAAGAAATCTTCAATTTTAGACTTGGCATATTAAAAACTAGACATTCATTTCAATTCAGCAAATAGTGATTGAGCTGTGCTACCTATGTGGCAAATATATTTTTATTCCCTGTTTCCATGCTTATTTTTATATGGTTATGATTGTGTGAATTAGCTTGAATCCAATTAAATGAGACTAGGGCCTAATATCTCATAAGGGTTCAAGTTGCTATCTGAACAAGTCAGGACAGCTCTATTGCCCTATAATTGCTACTAGAATGTCTATTTAGGTTTAAATGAGCTCATTTGAGATCATGTATGCTTCTCTTGTGATCTCCAGGTGTGGGAGACATTTCCTATCTCATTACACTAGGCATTCTATGGGTTAAGGTTAAGACTGAATTTATGAATCAATGAGAGCAGCAGATGGTACTTGGAAAGCAAGGTAAGCTAAATGACTTTGCATTGTAAGATGCAATATAAGGACATTCCTGAAACTGATTTACTGTTATTTATGCTAACTAGTATGATGAAAACACTAGAATGACACTTCACACTGCCAGCAATCAAACTTTTATTAATCAAATGTATGCAAACATTAGTTTATATTATCTATTAGATAATACAAAAATCAATGCCACTGGAACAACAAATCACCAACCTTGGGCTTTCTAGAAAGCATATCTTCTACCCACTGACAAGGTTCCCTCTCTGTCCAGCCAGAGGCCTCAAATCTCACTTTGAGATAGTTGCCTGACAAACTGGCAGATCATCAATCAGTCAGTACTGCCCTCAAGAGAATTGGGGGGGGGGGGTGATGCTCAGATATTAAGTGTGGGAAAGGCAAGAGCCAGTTTTAGATATAACCTAAGAGCTGACTGAAAGCTGGGGGACTTGGAAGACTTCTTACAATACTAGCTATGATTTTTAGTGGATTGCACCCAAGGTCTGATAGATGACTGGTGTCCTAATTTTTTTAAATCAGTTTGATATTTGATAACATGATAATAAAGAGAGTCTTTTTCTAACCATTTTTTTCCATTTATCCTATCCTATATGGGATCCCACATGTTCATCAGTTGTTTATAAATACACACTATTTACCAATCTGTGTTACACCTATGCTTATCTTTTTTTTTTTTTTTAAGCAATTGGGGTTAAGTAACTTGCTCAAGGTTACACGGCCAGGTGATTCTGGGTGAGTGTTAAGTATCTGAGCCCAGATTCGATCCCAGGTCATCCCGACTCTGGGGCCGGTGCTCTTACTCACTGTGCTACCTGGCCGCCCCCCTATGCTTATCTTTTTTTTTTTCATTTTTCAAACGCTTATTAACTTCTGATTTACATCATTCATTTCCACCAGATTTTGAGTTACAAATTATCTCCCTGTTTTTCCCCTACCCACCAACCCAAAATAGCAGTCCCACAGGATATCCCCTCCTCCAATCTGCTCTCTCCCATATTTTCTCCCATACCCCTTTTCACTTTTCCAGTGGATCTCTATGCCCCAGTGCCTGTATATCTTATTTCCAAATTACATGTAATAGTATTAATAATAGTATATATATATATATATATATATATATATATATAAACATTTGATTTTAAAACTTTGAATTTCAGATTCATTCCCTTCCTCCCTTGTTACCCACCCTTACTGGGAAGATAAGCAGTTCAATATAGGTTGTACATGTGTGGCTAATGCAAAACAATAACATAATATATATATTGTAAAAGACTGACTATATTTCCCTCCCTCCTATCCCACCTCCCACTGGTTCTATTCTCTACTTTGATCCTGTCTCTTTTCAAAAGTGGGAGCTTCCAACTTCTCTCCCTCCCAGCCTGCCCTCCCATCATCCCCCCTCTCATCCCCTTCCCCCCTCTTGTAGGGTGAGATACCCTATTTAGTGTGTATTTCATTCCTTTCTCAAGCCAAATTCAATGGGAATAAGGTTGACCCATTCCCTTTTGCCTTCCTATTCTTCCCCTCCATTGTAACCATTTTCCCTTGACTCTTCTATATGAGATAGTTTACCCCACTCTGTCTCTCTCCATCTCCTCTCATTATATTCCTCTCTGACCTCTTAATTTCACCTTTTAAGTATCATCCCTTCCTGTTAAATTGGTCCTGTGCCCTCTATGTATACCTGTAAACATATGTACACACATTCACATATGTATTCATATGCCCATATACCCTTATATATATATATATATATAAATATATATATATATATATATATATATATTTCTATTCCCTTCAAGTACTGAGAAAAGTTTCATCAGTTGAAATTATTGTTTTTCCATGTAGGAATGTTAATAGTTCAACTTTTGATAAGTTCCTTATGATTTCTTTTCCCTGTTTACCTTCTCATGGTTCTCTTGGTTCTTGTATCTGAATGTCAAGTTTTCTGTTCAACTCTGGTTTTTTCAACAAGAATGCTTGGAAGTCCTCTATTCCACTGAATGACCATATTTCTCCCTGAAACATGATACTCAGTTTTGCTGGGTAGGTGGCTCTTGGTTTTATCCCAGCTCCTTTGACCTCCAGAATATCATATTCCAAGCCCTTCAATCCCTCAGTGTAGAAGCTGCCAGACCCTGGGTTATCCTGATTGTGTTTCCACAATATTCAAATTGTTTCTTCCTGGCTGCTTGTAATATTCTCTCCTTAATCTGGGAATTCTGGAACCTGGCTATAATATTCCTAGGAGTTTTCTTTTTGGGATCTTTTTCAGGAGGTGATTGATGGATTCTTTCAACCTCTATTTTGCCCTCTGGTTCAAAAACATCAGGGTAGTTTTCTTTGAGAACTTCCTGGAGGATGATTTCTAGGTTTTTCCTTTGATCATGGCTTTCAGGTAGTCCAATAATTTTTAAATGATCTCTCCTGGATCTATTTTCCAGGTCAGTGGTTTTTCCCATGAGATATTTTACCTTGCCTTCTATTCTTTCATTTGTTTAGATCTGTTTAACAGCATCTTGTTTTCTTTTAAAGTCATTAGCTTCCATTTGCTCCAATCTAATTCTGAAGCAATGATTCTCCTCAGTGAACTTTTGAGATTCTTTTTCCATCTGGCAAATTTGGCTTTTTAAGGCATTCTTCTCCTCATTGCCTTTTTGAACCTCTTTTGCCATTTGAGTTAGTCTATTTTTTAAGGTGTGATTTTCCTCAGTCAGGCTGTTGACTCTCATTTCATAATTTCTTTGCATTGTTCTCATTTCTCTTCCCAATTTTTCCTCCACTTCTCTTATCTGCTTCTTAAGGTCCTCTATGGCCTATAACCAGCTCATATTTTCCTTAGAAGCTTTTGGTGCAGGACTTCTGACTTCACTGTCTTCCTCCTGTTCCATGCTTTGCTCCTTTTTGTCCCCAAAATAGGAGTCTAATGTTGGAATTTTCTGTCTGCTTTGTTTCCTTTTCCTGGTCATGTCATCCCTCAGTCACTTGACCCCTGGGCTTTTTGCCACAGTAGGACTCTGCCACCAGACAGGGGAGTTTTCTTCCCAAATGCTGGAGTTTTCTCAGCTGCAGGAGGTATTAGATGGTGCCCTCTCTGAGGTCTCCACATGCTCAGGCAAGCTGGACACACACCCCAGGAATTCTACCCTAGACTGCCATCCAGATCCAAGCAGGTTAAAGCAAGAGCGATTGCCCCTCAGACTGGTGCTTGGTCCCCCTACACTCTGCAGGCCAGGAGCTGAAGCTGCCATGTGGTACTGGCTGGCTGTGCCAGCGTCTCAGCAGCTTCTCTCCCTGGGGGCAAAAGCCATGCACTCCCAAAGTCCCAAAGTCCAGACTGCACTGACCTTACTTTGTCCTTCGCATCTATGTGTTGACAAATCTGGAAACAGCCATAGCTGCTGCTGATCTGGAGTCCCTCTGGCCAGCCGGACTTGGCTCCCAGAACCCTACGCTGGCCGATTCCTGCTGGCCTGCCGGGCTGTCCTCAACAGGAGGTTAGCTTCTCTGTGTCATTTTGTGGGTTATGCAGCTCCAAATTTGTTTAGAGTTCCCTTTTTACATGGTTTGGGGAAGGTGGAAGCCAGAGCTGCGAGGAAGTCCTGCTTCTACTTTGCCATCTTGACTTCCACATTTAGTTCTTATAAAAGCTCTTTTATATCCTTTAGTGGAGAGAGCCTCAGTGACCAGGGAATCCTGACCATTCTTCCACATAGAAGCCACCTCACCTAACCCTTGTTCTCTCAAGATTATACCAAAGAGAAAAGATCCCTATGCTTATCTTAATATTAAAAAAAGAAACATCAAAACACTTTATCACAAATAGTGGTCAGATACAAAATTGAGTTGGTTATGTTAAGACAACAAACTTATTCTTACTGCAAGAGAACATATAAAGAAAAAATAGCCTTACATAGGAATATGCCACATATTTGCTTTCAAAATTGCAACATTGTGGAGTTATGATTTTTCTTCAAATAATTTTGAAAATAGAAGAAGCATAGACTTAGAATACTTTAAATTCTCCTTCTGGAGAACAGGTAGAACTGTTAAAAAGGTTGGCAGCTTGGCAGCACAGAAAATAGGAGAAACAAGAGAATAAAGATTACTCTTTCCCAGTAAACATAATATTTTCTCCAATCTATGAAGAGATTACTATTAGACATTATGGCTCCTTGGAGCCACATAGAGATCAAATAAATTAGAATAGATTTTTCAGGATCATAATTGATGCAGCATAGAAATCAGAAACATCCAACAGATAGAGTCCAGAAACTCAATTACTTCCTTAGGCCCATGGGAATCTATCTGTTAAAATAGCAGTACATGTTTACTTACTATGCCAGGCCAAGCACTAGGCATTACGAACACAAAGAAAAAAACAGTACCTACCCTCTAAGAGCTTACATCCTACCAGGAAAAATGACATGTTCCTATATTAGCAGATAATAAATACATACTGAATAAATGCAGGATAATTTTTGGCAGGGGTGGGTGTGGGAAACGGGGAGAAACTAGCAGCTGGAGAGGCCAGGAAAGACCTCAAGGTAGAGGGGAAAGCTGGGGATTCCTGAGGCAGAGGTGATATGTTCCAGCTATGGGGTGGGGTGAACCTGAACTTTTGTTTTGTGGAAACATTTTCCTCCCAGATAAAGTAAACTCTGAGACCAAGGGAACAGAGGTATAGGGTTTTGCCTCGAGCAGCTCAATGTCCAGCACTAAGCGTGGTCAGAGACGTGAATGAAGCAGGCTATGAGGGTAGTTCAAGGAAGAACTCCATTTATTGATTCTTTGGACAAGGTTTTTATAGAGCAATGGGACAAAGGAATGGGACTCAAGTACAGGAGGTTTAGGAAGTCTGTCATATCCTGGAAATAATGATGAGGGATGGCTCCCAATAGGTTCAGCAGGAACTCTGATCTTATCTAAGACCAGAAAGACTGTGATTCAGTCTTGAAAGAATTCAGTAGGCCCAGGCTAACTTGGAGTCAGATTTGTAAAAGTTTATTATACGCCTTACAGTGGGCAAGGATCTTTAGGGGACCTGCAACCTCAAAGGGGTAGAATTAAGATTTATATAGAATCATCCATAGTAGAACCTGTGCCAATTATGCTAACTAGGTGATTAAGGGCTGATGGAGAAGTGCCCAGTCTGCCACCCATCATTGTCATGTTTGACAAGATTGATGTCTAGGAACCAAGGTTAACCCGAGACTCAGTGGATAATAGGCTAAGGAGTTAACCCAGAGATAGGGTCCTGAAGGATTCATTGAGGCAGCCAAGGAGTCAACCTAGAGATAGGGTACCGAAGGATTCATGGGTGAAAGGAGACACTATGCAAGGGGGAGATAATAGTTGCCTAAGCTGAAATGTTTATAGATACTTTAGTGAAGGATTTATAAGAATAGCTTGTTATTGTTCCAAGCTGAGATAGTTGTTGCTGGGCAGAGTTAATGCTCTGAGACTGGGGCGGGGGGTATTGTGATTTTACAAACTGGTTTTACAAATTGATTTTACAAACATAGATCACAAGCACCCCATCATTACTGATATTACAAATTGGTATTACAAACTGATGTTACAAACATAGATCCCAAGCACCCCATCAATAGCACAGAAAAGATAATCTAATAGGGATTTAACACCTAAGTGATTAAAATCTTAGGGGAGAGCCTTTGATCAGTAATCAGGTAATTCCTTATGCAGCCACAGCTCAGAGAATACTTTCAGGAGCTAGCTTCAAAGAAAAAGCCTCATCACTGAAAACATCTTTTTTGGAGCAGACCACCTGGGAATTATCTGAGTGCTGGATCAAGTATTTTGGCTCACCTTACATCCCTTTACATACATTGGAGACAATAGGATGAACAAGAATGATTCTGTTTTAAAGGGTACCACCATTCTTAGAAGTTTATTGCCAACCCAAGATATTCTGATATGACTAAACACCAGGAAATGTATTTTCCCATAGGAAAATACCTTTAGGAATTCCTCGACCCCAAGGCTTGCACCCATCCTCTATTTCCAGTATGCTACAGAATGCCACTGATTGATTGAGAATTCTAAATGAGCATAAAAACATTATAAGAACCCAATCTGTAGCCTAAGAAGCTGCAGCTGCAACTAGCCCAAGGGGTTTTAGGGCACTAATAACTTTTTTTTTTCCTTTCAGTCTGGCAATTCACTTTTTTTTTTAATATCCTGGGGCCTAAAACTGGATTGTCATAGCCAGAATAGAGAGGAGGGACAATCTAAGAGGTATTTCAAAGTAGGAAAAGGAGGAATTCATAGGTTCTACTCCCCTCCATCCTGTAGTAGGAAAGGAGATAGGTTGTGCAGAAGATGAATTCAGTTTTAAATATGTTGAACTGAAGGTGATGTGGGTCATTCCAAATAGAGATATCATATAAATCTCACCCCCCTTCATGGTAATTCAAATAAGTGGCTCTTGCCTGTCAACAGATGCAGCGTTATCATGGGCAGAGAAGTAATTGGTGGGGAGGGTGTAGCAAGAACAATGACTACAACAACAATAGCACTAAAATAGTGCTTTGTTTTTACTAAGTGCTTTACATATATATGCACATGTATGTATATAGAGAGACATACACACACGTACTATTTCATTTGATTTTAATAATAACCTATGAGATAGAGCCTGTTATACTTATTTTACAGATAAGGTGACTGAGGCAGAGAAGTTAAATGACTTGCCCAGGGTCTAGATAGTGTTGTCTTTTTAGCTTTTATTTAGTATTATTTCACCAGTTACATGTAAAAATAACTTTTAACATTCGTTCTTTTTTTTTTTTTTTAAGCAATCAGGGTTAAGTAACTTGCTCAAGGTTACACGGCCAGTTATTTCTGGGTGTGGTGCTGAGTATCTGAGCCTGGATTTGATCCAGGTCATCCCGACACTGGAGCTGGTGCTCTTACTCGCTGAGCTACCTGGCCGCCCCTAAGCAATTGGGGTTAAGTAACTTGCTCAAGGTTACACGGCCAGGTGTTTCTGGGTGGGTGCTAAGTGTCTGAGCCCGGGATTCGATCTCCAGGTCTTCTCAACACTGGAGCCGGTGCTCTTACTCACTGTGCTACCTGGCTACCCCTTAACATTCGTTTTTAAAACTGAGTTCTAATTATTTTTCCTTCTTCCCTTGTTACCCCTTCAGTGAGAAGACAAGCAATTTGATATAGGTTATACATGTGTAGTCATGCAAAACATATCTGTAATAGTCACGTTGTGAAAGAAAACATGGACAAAAAATACTCAAGAAAAATAAAGTAAAAATAGTATGCTTCAATCTTATTCAGACACCTTAGTTCTTCCTCTGGGGATAGATAGCATTTTTCATCATAAGTCCTTCAGAGCTGTCTTGGATCCTTGTATTACTGAGAATAGCTGAGTCATTCACATTTGATCATCTTACAATATTGCTGTTACCTTATACAAAGTACACTTCAAAGGACACATCAGCCCTTGCAAGTCTTTCCAGGTTCTTCTGAGAGCTTTCTGCTCATCATTTCTTATTGTACAATAGTATTCCATCATAATCACATACCACAACTTGTTCAGTCATTCCCCAATTGATGGGTTTCCCATCAACGTCTAATTCTTTACCCCCAGAAAAGAGCAACTATAAATATTTTTGTACATATAGATCCTTTTCCTCTTTTTTTTCTATCTCTTTTGGGATATAGACCTAGTAGTGGTATGGCTAGGTCAAAGGGTATGCATGGTTTTATAGCCCTTTGGGCATAGTTCCAAATTGTTCTATAGAATGGCTGAATCAATTCACAACTCTACCATTAGTGCATTAATGTCTCATCTTTCCCACATCCCTTCCAACATTTGTAATTTACCTTATTCTGTCTTACTAGCTAAGCTAGAAGGTATGAGGTAACACCTCAAAATTGTTTTCATTTGCATTTCTCCAATCAATAGTGAGTATTTTTTCACATGGTTATAGATAGCTTTGATTACTTCATCTGAAAACTGATCCTATCCTTTGATCATTTATCAGTTGGAGAATGGCTCTTATTTTTATACATTTGACTCAGTTATATGTTCAAGAAATGAAGCCTTTATTAGAGAAAGTTGCTTCAATATTTTTTTCACAGTTACTAACCACATTTCCCTCCATCCTATCCACCCCCATTTATTTTGTTTCTCTCTCCTTTCACCCTGTCCCTCCTCAAAAGTGTTTTGCTTCTAACTGTAATGCCAAGCAAAGGCAACTTCCCAAGTTTCAAAATACCAGTATAGCTGCTCTCCATTTTATTCAGTGACAAATTAAGAACAGAGAAAATCAAAATATTGCATAATTCAAAATACAACATTCACCATGTGTAATTCAATCAAGCACTACTCCACCCCTGGACATTACATTCATTTAATCAATCACAAAGTCCCTCTTCTAAATACTACTCCACCCCTAGGCAGTACATTCATTTAGTCAATCACAAAGCCCCTCTTCTCAAATGGAGATTAGTTTCCAATCATAAGTAAAGTACATTCATTTGTTCAATCACAGAGCACAAAAAAAGTAAAAAGTTTCCCACCCTTGGATTACAACTGAATAGGCCATCTACCTCAGAGTTACAACAAGCTTAAGCATAGCATTTAATACCCAAAGAGAGGTCTTTTCTTCATCTTTTCTCAGCAATCTTTGTTCCTGGGGAGGCAAAGCTTAGCAAGGCCACAAGATACATTGCCAGTCTCTTCATTAATTCATTCTCTGTCTGCAAAACAGTCCTAGGACCCCTGAAAACATTAGCAAAACCCTCTTCCAGGATTTCTGTAAACATACAATAAGAAAATCTTTCTTCAGGGCTTCTGAACCAACAGTAAGGTTCCAGGACCTCTGCAACAATAGCACTGGCCTTCACCAGTGGGCAGAATTCACTCTCTGTCTGCAGAACAGTCTCAGGAGCTCTGAACCAACAGCAAGGTTCCAGAACCTCTGTAACAATAGGACTGTCTTTCACCAGTGGACGAATCTGGCAAAACAACATCAAAACAGACGGACAAAGTACCAGCATAACAGCCATGTCTCCTCAGTCCTTGGCAGCTCTCAAAAGTCCTGGGCAATTTGAACTGGCCCTCAGCAATCCTCTCTGTCTCTCTCTGCCTCCATGATGCTGCTTCCAAAAAACTCTTCTGCCTCTCTCTCTGCTTGTGTCTCTCTAAATTCACGTCACCAGCTCCTCCCAGTTCAGCCCTCTCTTTTCATGTCAACAAGTCCATCCCACAAGTGAGATTCACAAGCTCTGGGTTTTAACACAATCAATTTGAAAACCAAGCCAATACAGGGGACTCTTTAAATTCAATTACTATTACACTAACTAACTGATCCCCCAATCTATTCTCCCTTCTATCACTCCAGCTTCTCTTATCCCTTTTCCCTCCTGCTTTCCTGTAGGGTAAGGAAGATTTCTATACAAAAATTAATGGTGTATATTATTCCCTCTTAGAGCCAATTCTGATGAGAGTAAGGTTCATTCATTCCCTCTTACCTCCCCCCTCTTTCCCTCCATTGTAAAAGCTTTTTCTTGCCTCTTTTATGTGAGATAATTTACATCATTCTACCTCTCCCTTTCTTTTTCTCCCAGTACTTTCCTCTCTCATCCCTTAATTTTATTTTTTAGATATTATCTCTTCACATTCAACTCACACCTCTACCCTCTGTCTATATATATTCCTTCTAACTACCCTAATAATGAGAAAGGTCTTATGAGATACAAATATCATCATCCCATGTAGGAATGTAAGCAATTTAAAATTATTAAGTTCCTTATGATTTCCCTTTCCTGTTTATCTTTTTTTCTTCTCTTGAGTCTTGTATTTGAAAGTCAAATTTTCTATTTAGCTCTGGTCTTTTCATAAATAATGCTTGAAAGTCCTCTATCTCATTGAATATCAATTTTTCCCCCTGAAAGATTATACTTAGTTTTGCTGGGTAGGTAATTCTTGGTTGTAATCCTGGCTGCTTTGCCCTCCAGAATATCATATTCCAAACCTTCTGGTCCTTTAATGCAGAAGCTGATAAATCTTGTGTTATCCTGACTATGGCTTCATGATACTTGAATTGTTTCTTTCTGGCTGCTTGCAATACTTTCTTCTTGACCTGGGAACTTCTGAATTTGTCTATGATATTCCTTGGAGTTTTCATTTTGGGGTCTCTTTCAGGAGTAGATTAGTGGATTCTTTCACTTTCTACTTTACCCTCTGGTTCTAGAATACCAGGGCAGCTTTTCTTGATAATTTCTTGAAAGATCCTATCTAGGCTTTTTTTTATCATGGCTTTCAGGAAGTCCAATAATTTTTAGATTATCTCTCCTGGATCTATTTTCTAGGTCAGTTATTTTTCTAATGAGATATTTCACATTGTCTTCTATTTGTTTTTCATTCTTTTGGTTTTGTTTGATTGTTTCTTGATTTTTCAAAGTCATTAGCTTCCATTTACTCCATTCTAATTTTTAAGGAATTATAACATTCAGTGAGTTTTTTAACCCCCTTTTCCATTTGGTCAAATTTTCTTTTAATGTATTCTTCTCCTCATTGGGTGTTTGGAACTCTTTCACTATTTGGCCTCCTCTGTTTTTTAAGGTGCAACAGACCTTTCCAACTGATCTCCTAAGTTTTCTTTGGCTTCTATGGACTGAGAGGTCTGGAAACTGCCACTGGTGCCAGTGATTCAGTCACTCTGAGGCCTGCTCCTGATTTGTTGGGGCCTGGTCTGCACTGGCTCAGCCTGCACTGGACTGTGCTCCTCTCTCACCCTGATGCAACAGACCTTTCCTGCTGACTTCCAAGTTGTCTTGGGCTAGAAATTTGTTCCATTGCACCTTTTTATGGGTTCTTCTGCTCTAGAATTTGTTTAGAGTCATTTTATAATTGTATTTGGAGGGGTTTGGGAGACAACTCAGGTGAGGCCCTGCCTTTACTCTACCATCTTGACTCCACCTCTTTAGATTTCAAAAAAATTTTGATATAGAAATAATAGTTATGCTACTGTGTCAGAATACTTAAAATGAACGAAAAAAAAGGATTTATCAAGCACCATGTGCAAAACACAGTGCTAAGCTCTGGAAAGAAGAGTAAAGCAAGACTGTCTCTATCTTCAAGGAGCTCACTTCCTAATAGAGGGAGATAACATACATTGGAAGTTTCATCCACAAGTAGATGTGAAAACCCCATGGTCTTTAGGCTACTAGAGCAAAGTAGATAATATTGCATCTTATTTAATGTTATATTCACTTATAAAACCATATCTGTTTCTAATATTGAACCATTGGACAGTGCCAGGGAATTTAGTGGCAACAACTTTCTTTTCCACTGTAGCTCATTCATTGATGAGGAATTTGCCTGAGACATTATACAGCTGTTGCGTGTTTTGTTGTTGTTGTTGTTGTTGGCAGGACGTGAATTGAAACACAAAAACAATTAGAAACAGAAGGGCTATGCTTTTTACCTATGTCTTTGTAACCAATAGTTACCATAATTCAAACTGACTTTTGGCACCCACTCTCAATGTTGTAATATGTACATTGAAGTGCTCCTAAGTCTGTGTCCATATGCTGAGAAGTTAATCCTGAATGAAAGCCAAAAATACTGATTTTAAAAATTTGGGATAAGACTTTATTTTTTGCTATTCATAAAATTGAAAAATTTGTGGAAATATACAATGCAAACCTTGGTAACTTCCAGTCAATAAGGGAAAAGAAGCAAAGACAAACAATTGGAAAGTCTGAGTAACCAAGCAATGAGATATATAAATTAGGCTTGCTTTAACCAACTTTCATTATATTGTTATTCAGCCCCCAACTCCTGCGAAACCTCCTTTACTTATTAGGCTACAGAAACAACTCTGTCCTGTACAAAGTGGATCTCAGCTGTTGTTCTCAACCAACCTCAAGTAATAAAATGTCTGTAAGATATTTCAATTTGTCCAAAAGGGGTTTTCAACTTAACTTTGGAGAGAGCTACATTATTCATTCAAGTGTTATAATCACTATTTTGCTGGGATAAAAGAGTGAATATGACCTTGCAAAGAAAAATAAGAAAGGAGAATCCATTGATTCTGTGACTAGAACCCAAGTCTGGTGAGCTAGTTCTGTTTCCTACAGGGATTATGATTCTTTATTAGGGCCAAGGAGACTGCACTGGGGTGAGGGAAGGGTATAATAAGATTTGAGCTGCTATTTACCAACCAGTCAATGAAAGCAGACCAAAGCTGGTCTAATCAGCCCACTAGTGCATGCATACTGCATGCAAACATTATCAGATGTTAACTGTCAGGAATAGTAACTGTGTGAGGTCTCTCAACTGTTTATCTGTGTTACAAGAGAAGGCTTGCTGGGTATGCACAGGTAACAAGGACTGTGAGTAAAAGCAAAAGATGTCAACAAAATGTTAATTTTTAAAAGATGATTTGGGTCATTTAAGAAATGACAGTAAAATTGTGAACAAGAATAGCAGGAGTCCAAAGAAAATGTAAAAGTCTAAAACCAGCCAGAATCAGTGCTGCAAGAACTTTCAGGGTCCTTACTAGCACCAATAAGCCAGCACAGGTTACTAAGAGGTACACTACAGTTTATCCATCAAGAGTATGACACATACCATCAGTAGGTGATGGACATATGTCTCATAATTCCACAGATGACATATACATTCCTAATATGGGATTTGTGAATGCTTTTTTTTTTAAATTTCGATAATTGTACTTCAATATAACCATTTTCTTTATGATGCTAATGCTTTTTATTTTGCTTATTAAAAAAACCAACAACATTATTCTGAGAAGAGATCCAGAGGCTTCACCAGACTGCCAAAGGGGTTCATGACGTTTAAAAATTAAGAACTCCTGGCCTAGAGGTTAGGAAATACATATCCTGACCACATGCAAAATAAAGTACAGAATAGAGGCAATTGTCTGAATAATTCAGGCTGACTTGGATAACTGGATAAAAAGTGCATTTGGACCTGGAATTACTAGCTCATTACTGGATTCACCATTTCACTTTTCATGTGTAGATGCAGTCAGACCAACTCTGTGTGTAAGTAGAGAAGATACCTATAGTGTATGACTAACCTGAAGAACAAATGAAGGGCTTCACCTGTTTGAAGGGTTTCTTTTATTATGTGTGGGACACTCAAATAAGTCTCCAGATTAATGAGATTTAGTCTTAGATAGTTTGAATATAAAGACAGCTAGATGGCTCAGTGGATAGAGTGCTGGGTGTGGAGTCAGGAAGACCTGAATTCAAATCCAGTCTTAGATATTTACTAGCTATGAGACCTTGGGGAAGTCATTTAACCACTGTTTGCCTTAATCCACTGAAAAAGAAAATAGTTAACTACACCAATATCTTTGTCAAGAAAACCCCATAGAAAGTATCTGAAAAGTTGGACATAATTGAACAACAGTTTAAGTATAAGCTATATCTGAATTGCCTTATACTCATTAACCTCCTCTCTTGAGTAGGCTCCAAAAAGAGCTACAGCAAATAAGATACCTGGGTTAGGAAGATGGTTTAGAATAGTACTTCATCCTCTCTCTACTTTCTTAGATGAAACCCACAGAAAAATGCCCAAGTGAAAGAAACTCCCCCAGGCAGTGTGCCTCCACTAGATTTGAGTCCTGGCTATTTACTTAGGCTGGATCCCAATTGATATCTGTCCAAAAGCAACAGGGTTATAATCCACAACTTGAGTCACTGCCTTCTCAAATATCTCAGCTAAATGCCTCCTTTGTGTGCTAGTAATGGTGAAGTTGAAGTTCACCTAATTCTGGTTATGCTGGTTGCCCTAGTAATTGTACTAAAAAAGGGTTACCTTAAATTTCTGCATTTAGGTTAAAGAATTGTTTTTAGTAAGTCTCACTTAATATGAAATATCTAAAAAAGGTAACCCATGAATTACACAGCATCTATTATTAGAAATTAATTTATTAGATTCCTCTCAAATATTTTATACCCAGTCTTCCATTATGTCAGACTTCTATCCAAAAAGTTACCTATTGCTTATGTTCCAGATTCCTTAGCCCGCCATTCAACTGTGTCTTCCATTACTCTCTAGTAAGATTGTGTATGACTTATCATTGGGTCCTCAATCAGGGCACATTTCCAAATCTAAACCTTTTCTTGTGCTGCTTCTAATTGTCCCCTCCTTTCCCATGGACTAATATTCTACAGGGGATATATCTTCCCAAAGGGATAGAAAACTTTCAGGAATGAAATTCTAAAGATATAAAAGGAAATAGTTGCTTTCCTTCATAATCAAAGAGGACCAAAATGACATCACAATGTCATGGTCAAAGTAAAGTGTGTCTGACTGGCTGATCAGATCAATATGAGCTTGGAAGGCTCTACCACATGTCAGGCACAAATGGTCTGTCTGAATGCTTGGGATGGAGATGATTCTAAATTTGCACGTTTCACATTTCTTTTGAGCTACTGTAATTCTACTTTATTCATAGAGCACAGTTTCTTCTTTGATGTGGGCATGTCATGCTGGATGGTCCTGTGCCAGTGTCTCCCATTTCTAACAATCTATATCAAAGTTCTTCAGAGAGACCTTGAGAATGTTCTTGTATAGCTTCTTCTGACCTCTGTATGAGTGTGTGAATTGCCTTGTGTGAATTTTCTGTAAAATAGTCTTTTAGGCAAATGTATACATTTGGCATTTGAACAATGTAGCCAGCCCATTGGAGTTGGGAAATGCTTCCAAAGAGGAGGAAAAATGGGCGTTGTCCAAAGAGATTGATATGGATGTAGAGAGATCAACCAATTTTAAAGAGATTTATACAGAGGATTCAGTATAGGTTGTACATGTGTAGTTATGCAAAATATTTCCGTAGTACATATATTGTGAAAGACTAACTATATTTCCCTCCATCCTATCGCACCCCCCACTTATTCTATTTTATACTTTGACACTGACTCTTTACATAAGTGTGTGCTTCTAACTACCCTCTCCCCCAATCTGCCCTCCCTTCTATCATTCCCCCTCTTATCCCCTTCCCCCCTACTTTCCTGTAGGGTAAGATACCCAATTGAGTGTGTATGTTATTCCCTCCTTAAGCCAAATTCAATGAGAGTAAGGTTGACTCATTCCCTTTCACCTTCCTGTTCTTCCTCTCCATTGTAACAGTGTTCTCTTGCCTCTTTTATATGAGATAATTTACCCTATTCTATCTCTTCCTTTCTCCTCTCATTATATGCCTCTCTCACCTCTTAATCTTATTTTTTAGATATCATCCCTTCCTATTCAACTCATCCTGTGCCCTCTGTCTATGTATACATGTACACACATATACACACACTCACATATGTATTTATACATACATACACCCTCCTATATAAACATATATATGTATGTATACATATATACATATATATTCCCTTCAACTATCCTCATACTGAGAAGTTTCATGAGTTACAATTATCATTCTTCTATGTAGGAATGTAAATAGTTCAACTTTAATAGGTTCCTTATGATTTCTTTTTCCTGTATACCTTCTCATGCTTCTCTTGCTTCTTGTATTTGAAAGTCAAATTTTCTTTTCAGCTCTGTTTTTTTTCATCAAGACTGCTTGAAAGTCCCCTATTTCATTGAATGACCATATTTTCCCCTGAGGCATATACTCAGTTTTGCTGGGTAGGTGATTCTTGGTTTTAATCCTAGCTCCTTTGACCTCTGGAATATCATATTCCAAGTTCTTTGGCCCCTTAATGTAGAAGCTGCTAGATCTTGTGTTATCCTGATTGTGTTTCCATAATACTCAAATTGTTTGTTCCTGACAGCTTGTAATATTTTATCCTTGACCTGGGAGCTCTGGAATCTGGCTATGATATTCCTAGGAGTTTTTTGGGGTGGATCTTTTTCAAGAGGTGATCAGTGAATTCTTTCAATTTCTATTTTGCCCTCTGGTTCTAGAATATCAGGGAAATTTTCCTTGAGAATTTCTTCTTCTTCTTCTTCTTCTTCTTCTTCTTCGCCAGGGCAATTGGGATTAAGTAACTTGCCCAAGATCACATGGCTAGTAAGTGTTAAGTGTCTGAGGCCGGATTTGAACTCAGGTCCTCCTGACTCCAGGGCTGGTGCTCTATTCACTGCGCCATCTAGCCACCCCTAGAGAATTTCTTGAAGAATGATTTTTAGGCTCTTTTTTTTTTTATCATGGCTTTCAGGTAGTTCAATAATTTTTAAATTCTCTCTCCTGGATCTATTTTCCAGGTCATTGGTTTTTCCAATGAGATATTTCACATTGCCTTCTATTCTTTCATTTGTTTGGATCTGTTTTATAGTATCTTACTTTATTATAAAGTCATTAGCTTCCATTTGCTCCAATCCAGTTTTGAAGGAATTATTATCTTCAGTAAGTTTTTAAAATTCCTTTTCCATCTGGGCAATTTGACTTTGTAAGGCAGTCTTCTCCTCATTGGCTTTTTGGGCCTCTTTTGCCATTTGATGTAGTCTATTTTTTAAGGTGTTATTTTCTTCAGTGTATTTTTGGGTCTCCTTTAGCAGGCTGTTGACTCACTTTTCATGATTTTCTTGCATCCTTCTCATTTCTCTTCCCAATTTTTCCTCCACTTCTCTTACTTGATTTTCAAAATCTGAGCTCCTCCATGGCCTGTAAACAATTCGTATTTTTCTTGGAAGCTTTTGATGAAGGAGTTTTGATTTTGTTGACTTCTTCTGGTTCCATATTTTGATCTTTTTTGTCCCCCCAAAAAAGGATTCTATGGCCTGATTGTGCTTCCTCTGTTTGCTCATCTTGCCAGCCAATTACTTGACTTTTGAGCTCTTTGCCATGGTAGAACTCTGCTTCTAGAATGAAGAGAGCTGTGTCCCAAATCACTGGGGTTTTTGCAAATGTTGTCAGAGGTCTGAGGAGGCCACCCTCTCTACAGCCACTGCAAGCTCTGGCATACTGGCGTTTCTCTCCCCAGGACCACCGCCCAAGACCCAGATCAAAGCAGGTCAAAGCAAGAGCAATTAAACTCTGAATGGTCATTCGGTTCCCCCCCCCTCCAATCTACAGGCCAGGAACTGCAGCCAATGCGCCTCCACCACCTCTCACTTTGGGGGCAGGAGCTGGACCATGCTCTTCTGTCACCCAGTTCCAATAGAGTTCTCCATTGACCTTTTACTTTCTCTTTGGCATTTATGGATTGAGAAGTCTGGAAACTGCCACAGCCACTGGTGATTCACTCTCCTGAAGTCTGCTCTGGTCTGTCTAGGTCTCTGGTTGGGGCCACCCCGGTCTGGGCTCATGCAGCTTACTTAGGACTGCACTCAGCTCCCAGCCTGGTGCGATAGACCCTTCCTGTCAGGCTGCCGGGCTGCCTTCAGAGGGAGATTTGTTTCTCTCTGTCACTTTGTGGGTTTTGTAGCTCTAAAATTTGTTTAGAGTCATATTTTACAACTATTGGAGGTGGATGGTGCGGGAGCTCACGCACTTTCCTGCTTCTACTCTGCCATCTTGGCTCTGTCTCCCCTAGTAGTACTTTTTTTTTTTTCTTTTTGGAGGGCAATTGGGGTTAAGCGACTTGCCCAAGGTCACACAGCAAGTAAGTGTTAAGTGTCTGAGGCTGGATTTGAACTCAGGTCCTCCTGACTCCAGGGCTCTATTCACTGTGCCACCTGGCTGTCCCCCCCTTCCCCCCAGTAATACTTCTTAAATGCATGATTGTATTTAGCTCCACCTCCAGCTTCAGGCTCAGCTAATATCCTGGTCTATGGTACTGCTGTACACTTTTGGAAAAAATCTGACCTCCTCTCTGGGTTTGTTGTCTCCTGAGCATGATCCCAGGCTCCAGGTACTAGATTCTCAATGCCTTTTACCAGCTAGACCTGATTCTACAGGTGAATTGTCTAGTGGGTTTGACTCCTTTGTTTTTTAAAGTCTCTCATGTGTATAACTAAAGATTAGTCAAGGTAGGTAGAGAAAAGGCAATCAGGAAGTAAATCACTTGTCTTACCAATCCCCAGCACTTCCTGACTTTTTCATGGGCAGATGGTATGTTCAAGTTTTCATCTGCTTTATAATCCATGAATGAGCCACTCAAAATGTTTAATTCTTTATAATCTTACAAAAGGCTTATTGTGGCCACTCAAAGCTGAAAGGACAAAGTCTAAAATGGACTTTGACACACCTGTATTTTATCTCTATTTTCACAAAACATTTGTTAAATTATCCTATGTTATTCTTATAGAAAATTTGAAAAGATGTGAACTAGATACTGATGTAATCATATAGATTTGAAACTGGTTGAATGATTGCACTAAAAAAATAGTTGTTAATGGTTCAAAGTCAACATGTCAGGAGATCTCCAGTGAAGTGCCCTATGGGTCTATTCTTTGTTTTGTGTTGTTTGAGATTTTTATCACTTACATGGATAAAGTCATAGGTGACAGATGACATAAAGATCAATTGGATAAGAGAGTCAGGATCTAAGAAATTTTTGACAGGTTAAAGCTTTAGGTTGAATCTAATAAGAAGAAATAGAGTAAGGATAAAATCCAAGTTTTGCCTTGGAAGAAGTTACCCTTATCTTACAATGGAACTTTTTAGAAAAGGACCAGAGAGGAAAAGCACTGATGAACTTTTAGTGAGACAACTAATAGTTTACAAGCAGTTATAATTTACTTTAAAAAACAAAAACATAATAAATAGCTACTAACTTTTGCCATAGAAACATAAAAACTTCAAATAAACTATACTTAAAATAAGTGTTCTGTTTAGAAAAGGAATTTTTCAACATGAGGTGTATATAACAATTAATGAATGGATCCAGTTCTACACAGGAATTTGTTCCATAAATTAGACTTCTGAAGTAGAAATTAATACATTTGTAGTGCCTTGAATTATGAGGTGGGATGCAGTTAGGTTATGGGCCAAAAAAATATAACAATATGTATGCATACTGGAAGGCAATGGCTATAGTCTACTTTACTTTAATATTATATATGTTACTTTTTGTTAATATTTTACATTCCTCAGTGCCAAGCAAAATGTTATGCGTATAGCAGACCGTAAGTAGATACTTGTTGAATGAATTAATACAGAACTCCAACTGACCTATTTTAAAGAGTTATTGACTTGAAAAATAGGAATTGTACATTGATACTGATCATAACAATTTTGCACAGAAATTTGCCTGATATAAAACAGTTGCCATAAAGAATTGACCCAAATAGTCTAAAAACCACTTTTGTTAGAATTCTCTTTATCTCTTTGCCAAAATGAGGGAAATGGCAGCCAATGGTTGTACCAATTTAAAATATAAGCCCATTTGTGAAATCTTTTAGGGGAGCATAGTGAAAAATAATGAGCAATGTCACATCATAAAACAGTATGAAGGAAAACCATGTATGAAGAAAGTTTTTGAGAAATTCAGCAACTAAGCAGTCATCTCAATAGTGTTTAAGGATGAGACTGTTCTAGACAACAAAGAGGCAAATGATACAAAAGATCTCTGAAGATTTTTATGACAAACTTTTCAGCACCAAGGACAATAGAGTTGGCTCATTTATAGTCTAACATCATGGTTCAAGATATAATTCTTGAGGAAGTGAGAGTGGCATTAAAAAAAATGGGAAACGCAGCTGGAACAGACCTATAGAAGAGGTTGTTGCTGGAGATGACAGATAAGGAAAAAAAATCTCAGACCTATTACCAAGAGAAGACAATGAAGAGAATATCAATAACCTTCAAACCATATATCTATTTTCCTCCCTATAGACATTTTTTTGGTAATAATAATCTTCTTATGCATTGAGGATATCAATGATTAGAAAAGAACAGTCCTAAAGATTTTGCAAATGATGTTCCACGACTACATCTTTTCCATCACAAAATTGACTTGATAATGTAAAGTATGCAAGATCCTCTTTTGATTATTTATTAAGTAAAAAAAAACTATTTGATTTGCTAGAGCCAAATACTGACTGTTTATCTACTCTTTACAGATTTACCTTTGTTTCTATCTCCTTCACTTATTGGAGATGTTGATGATTGTGACACTTAGAAATCCTTAATTTTATGAAACTTGCCTTTTTCAAGTTTTGTTCTAGAAACAGTCTCTCCAAGAGACCATGACTCTTTTTTGGCTGGCTGCTGCATAGCCAGTTAGCACTTTTTATTTGCAACTGATCTCTATGAGCCTGCCATCTGCAAATATCACCATTAGACTAAGCTTCTCTTCCTATTTTAAAACTCTTTCTCCTTGTTGGACCCTCTACTAATTTTCTTTTTCTATCCTGGGAACCTACTTTAACCCTCGACCTCCTGGGCAAGTGGGCATTATGGACTTATTCTAAGTTCAAAGAATGATCATGGCTTAGATAATTGGTCCACTTACTCTTTTTCCTTTTATACCTTTGTGGAGTACTTCCCCTAAAATCCCATTTGTTCAGTTTTACAGTATTAAAATTACTTTAAACACTGAGAAATAACAAATAATTCTTATCATGTGCAAGAGAGAGGGCATTTTCTTGCAGGAGTGTAATGTAACACCAAGGAAAGGCAACTTCCCAAGGTTCAGAATACCAGCATAGGTGCTCTCCATTTTATTCAGTGACCAACCAAGAACAGAGAAGATCAAAACATGACATCATTCAAAATACAGCCTAAGTGTGATTAAATAATCTCCAAGTACTACCCCACCCCAGGACCTTCCAATCATTCAATCAATTACAAAGTCCCCCTTCTAAATACTTCTCCACCCCTAGGCTATACCTTCATTTAGTCCACCACAAAGCCCCTCTTCTCAAATGGAGATTAGTTTCCAAACATAAGTAAAGTACCTTCATTTGTCAATCACAGAGCACAAAAAGGTCAAAAGTTCCCCACCCCTGGATCACAATTGAATCTACCCCAGAGTTACATCAAGTCCAAGCACAGCACTTAATACCCAAATGGAGGTCTTTTCTTCATCTTGAAGAGGCAAGTTCTCAGCAATCTTAGTTCCTGGGGAGAAGAGGCTTAGCAAGGCCACAAGATAAATTGCCAGTCTCTTTATTAATTCATCCTCTGTCGCAGAAAAGTCCTAGAACCCCTGAAAACATTAACAAAACCCTCTCCTAGGATTTCTGTAAACATACAACAAGAAAATCCTTCTTCAGGGCTTCTGAACCAACAGAAAGGTTCCCAGACCCCTGCAACAACACCACTGTCCTTCACCAGTGGACAGTATTCACTCTCTGTCTGCAGGACAGTCTCAGGGCTTCTTAACCAAAAGCCAGGTTCCAGGACTTCTTCAATGAGAAAGGGCCACCCAAACCAGGAAATGCAAGAAGAAATGTCAGCACATTACTTGTGATTCAGTTTATGACACAGTGTTGGTATACTGTACAGGTTTCACAGGCATACAACAATAAGGTCAGCACAATCGCTCTGTAGACTGTCATTTTGGTAATCAATCTAATACCTCTTCTCTCCCACACTTTCCCTGTGAGCCTCCCAAACACTGAGCTAGCTCTGGCAGCACATGCATCAACCTCATTATTGATGTATACATCCCCAGAAAGTATACTGCCAAGGTAAGTGAACTTACCTGCAGCATTCAAAACTTCTCTGTTTGCTATAACCAATGGTTCCACTTTTGGATGGTGTGGTGCTGGCTGACTGGGTACCTTTTTTTTTCAGGGTACCTCTGCAGATAACTCCCATCAAACCTTTGATTCTTTGTAACAAGAGCGAGATTATATATTTTTTTGCTTACAGTTTCTCAGGAGTAAGGTTTTGGTTTGCCCTTCCAATTAATTGATGGATCAAAAAATTCCTCTTAGGAGACCGTTCCAAGTTATGTAGAATAATATACCAAAAATAACACATACCTGGGTAGAAAATTATTTTAATACAGTGTCTAAGTACACAAGAAGCTCCTTAATTATAACTGATGAGTGATTAACCACAATGTGACATTTAACATAGGTAGATAGGGTTCATGTTAGCCAATCATCAGGAAGGAGAATAATTAAAATGAGCTCTGTTATTGGAAGGCAGCCTTACAGTAGACAATATACACTCAGTTTATTCTTACATAGAATTCTGCCATAAAATTGGCTAAATTTTTAATTAAAAAATCTTGAGATGGTAGTTACTTCATCCTGCCTTAATCATTGCTTAAAATAAAAAAAAATAGCTTTCTAAGGAGAGGGAGAGTATGAGTCATTGGACTATATTATGACTTTTACAAAGCTAGTGGTAACTTATATCAGGTGTTACAGCATAGTTCCTGGTAAATTTGCCAGACATCCCTGATTTATGAGATGGTTGCCATTGACTTATTTTGTTCTCAATTATAGTATATCTTCCAATATATCATTGTCTACATTAGCATGAGAATTAAGAATCGCCAGACCAATTGTGAGAAAATCCACACACAAAAAACCTCAGTGTATCTATCTATTTAAAATACCTAGCTATCGTCTGTTTAAATGTGTTATATAATGTAGAGAGTTAAATTTAGGGGGAAAAAAGCATGGCATCCATGAAAGTTATTTGTATCAGCAACTAGCTTGTAAAACTGAAAAGGCTAATGTCAGGGTTCCTGTGGCTAGGTTTCTTGGCTGATTGTAGAAAAGACAGGAAGAGGGATGGAGAGCTTACACTTTTCTCTCCAGGATCCACTTTCTGCTATAGGAAACAGAATAATTGGAATATTGCCTATTTACCAGCCCAAAGACTCTAAAGACTTGGGTTTGGGTTTGTGGTAAGGGTACCTCATATTGCTTAAGTCCCCACCTGTGTGAAATAGGCAGTAGAGTATTAGGTCTAGATACTCAGTTATTGCATGCTAATAGGAATCTAGACTGGCAATAGTCAATACACATTTACTGAGCACCTAATGTATGTAGGTGCTAAATACTAGGGATACAAAAAGAGGGGGGGAAAGACAGTTTCTGCCCTGAAGGAGCTCATAGTTTAATGGGGGGACAATTTGCAAAGTATAAATAAATAAATAAAATGACAAGCAAACTATATACTAGATAGGGGAATAATTAAGAGAAGGCACTAGAATTAAGGAGACCAGTATAGAACCAGTAAAGACATTTAATTTGAAGAGAAGATACATCAGAATCAGTCTTAAATTCATTCCTCCCATGGATACATTCTTCTACAGGCTCATGGAAAGAAACAGGTAAAATGGAGAGTGGAGGGTAGCTGAGTAATATTGCATATTAAGTATATAGACACGTTATAAAATTTAGGAATCAGAGCTGGGAAGCAGAGTGGAGAGCATTAGGATAAAGATCAGAAGAGGCTTCTGCTCAAGATGGTGGAGCGGATGGAAGCAGAGCAGCCCCGTTCTCACTGTGTACTCCAGAAAAGATGAAACAAATGATCATCATACCAAATAGCAATTAAGAATTAAAGTAAGAAACTATGGTGCCTTCAACAATTCTTAGTTTCTAACTTATGTCCATCAGATTTAACAAAGATAATGATAAAAAAAGAAAATTATAATTGCTAAAGGTGCTGCTGGAAGAAAAGTATAATAATGAACAACATTTTGGTGAAGTTGTGAATTGGCCCAGCTTTTCCGGAAAGCCATTTGGAATTCCACACCCAAATTCAGTAAACTGCATGTATTTTTTGAACAATAGGAAGGCCTCTACCCCAAAGAGATGAAAGAGGGAAAAGATCCATACATACAAAAATCTTTTTGGAAGCTTATTTTTTTTCCCAAAGAACTTGAAAATAAAGACATGCCCATCAGTTGGGGGAATCGTGAACAAAGTATTTATGAATGTAATAGGATATTATTGGCATATAAGACATTGTGAAAGGGAATGCTTCAGGGAAACCTGGCAAGTCTCATAGGACCTGATAGAGACTGAATTGAGTAGAACCAGAAAGTCTATTTATACAATAAACACAAATAACTTTGACAGATTTAAGATATTTGGTCACTAAAATTGTTAACCATGAGAGCTGAGGAGATAGTCTCAAGGTGCAAAATGAGGTATACATTTTCAGACATGGCAAATGTATGACTTTGTGTTGTTCAACATGCAGATTTGTTACTGGGTTTTTGTTTTTCCTTTTTTTTTATAATTTAATCTTATGTTTGGGAAAGAGAGGAGAACTGACAATAAAACCCAACTCCCCCCCAAAAAAGAAGGAAAAGTCAGTCATTGAAACGTTTTTAAAATGCATGGAAGCAAACACAAGGAAGTTCAGAAAGAAACAGACAGGATAGCTTTGAATTTGAATTTGATATTTATCATATACTTATAGAAAAGCAAGTTATATATAATAGAGATTCCTGGTTTCATGTACAATTCTCATTATCTGTTCTACTTGACATAAGGACACGTTAATTTTATTTGGCATTTGTTAAATCCAGGATAATTAAAAAATATATATCAAAGGAAGGAGTGGCTAGGTGGCACAGTGAATAGAACATCAGCCCTGGAGTCAGGAGGACTAAGTTCAAATCTGGCCTCAGACACAACACTTACTAGCCATATGACCTTGAACAAGTCACTTAACCCCAATTGCCCTGCCTTCCCTCCTCCAAAAAGGAAAAAAAAAGCAAATAAAAAAATATCAAAGGAAATGGAAATAGAATGAATACTGTTATTGGTGATTACAGATCACCTGGACAAAATGAAGAAATAGATGAGGAGTTTGAGAAAATACTTAACAAGCCTGACATAGATTATACAGGCACCTACTGGCACTTTCTCTGTCAAAAGTAGAGCAAATTTATATATATATATATAAAATTTTTCTTCAGTCAATCAATATGAATGAATGACTTAATGAATGAAAAAAGCATTTATTAAATGCTTACTATGTTACAGGCATTGTGCTAAGTATTGGAGAAGCAGAAAAATCTAGATAGTCTTTGCTCTCATGGAACTCACATTCTAACAATATTTAAAGTAGCTTCAGCCACAGAGCAGATGGAAGGGCCTAGAAATCCTAAGGGGGCATAAGAGGGGTGGATAGCAGGGTCCAGGGATTCTTAGGTTACAACAGTAGGTCAAAAGATGATAGTACCAGTTGTTTGCAAAGTGTTGAGGTAGGACAGATGATAAGCCCTGGTAATCTTTATTAATTTATTAAGCATATACTATGTTGCTATATACCACATTGTGCTAATTTCTAGTATACTCAGAGTTAAAAAGGAAACAATTCCTGCCCTCAAGGAGCTTACATACAATTGAGGGAGACAATATGTCCATATCCAAGACAATATATTCATGTACAGTTTTCTGCACTGAAATTTTTAGAAAATGTTGGATGAATAAACAGATAGATAGATAGCAAAATAAATAAAGGAATGAATGAATGAACAAATGAATGACTGAGCAAATGAATAAATAACATATATTTGGGATGGAGGGCACTAGCAACTGGGAGAATCATGAAAGGTTTCAAGTAGAAGATGGTTTTGAGTTGAGTATTGAAGGAAACAATCAATTGTAAGAGGTGTAGTTGGAGAGAGAATGCATTCTAGGCATGGGGACAGCCAGTACAAAAACATAAGTGACCGAAGAAGAAGTGTCATGGGTGAGGACAGTTTGGCTAGATTTTAGAATGAATGATATAGATAAGGAGATAATGAGTTTAAAAAGGTAGATTAAGGTCACATTGGAAAGAGTTTTGAATGCTATAGAAGGTAGTTTATGTTTTATCCTAAAGGTAATAGGAAGCCACTGGAGTTTATTGAATAGGATAAAGATCTATTGAGGACTTGACCTACTGTGGTGGTGACTCTATGAGTAGTGAGAAAGACTAGAATGTTGAGAAGCATGGAAATAGAAAAAACAAAATTTTGCAGCTGATTGGTTATATGAGGTGAAAGAGATTGAAGAGTCAAGGATAATGCAGATTGGTTGGGAACTTCTGATATAATCACCAAAATCTAATATAATACCTTCTGAAATAATCTCACTTGTGTGTGAAACCCGATGAAGAGTGTTTCCATCCTAATTATCAGTTTTCCTGTCAGCTAGGTCTTTACCAGTTTTTGCTTCATTCTATTAAAGTAGAAATTCTGGTTTTCATTTCTCTCCGAGGCAATAGCTTAGCTAGCATGGTGAAAACAAGCTGCCTTTAATTGTTTCAAAAGCCACCATCTGCTCTTGCTACAGACTGCTTTCTTTGAAAGTATTCTACCCCCTTTCTAGCAACAACCACTCAAAGAGGCTATACTATATATGTTTATAATTGCCTTTTTGAGCAGTTGTTTTATGTTATATATGTTGTATATATAATTGGTAACTTGAGAGATTTTGAAGGGCAATTTAGACTATATGGATTTTCAATTTATGTGTTCACTTTATTTATTACTTTTTTTAAGCAATTGGGGTTAAGTAACTTGCTCAAGGTTACACAGCCAGTTATTTCTGGGTGTGGTGCTGAGTATCTGAGCCCAGATTTGATCCCCAGGTCATCCCAACACTGGAGCCGGTGCTCTTACTTGCAGAGCCACCTGGCTGCCCCTATGCAATTGGGGTTAAGTAACTTGTTCAAGGTTACATGGCCAGGTGTTTCTGCGTGGGTGCTAAGAAGTGTCTGAGCCCGGGATTCAATCCCCAGGTCATCCTGATACTCACTGTGCTACCTGGCCACCCCTTTTAAAAGTCTTTTTTTTTTTTTGCCTTTTGGAGGGCAGTTGGGGTTAAGCAACTTGTCCAAGGTTACACAGCTAGTTTTTTTGTGTGGGTGTTAAGTGTCTGAGGCTGGAACCGAACTTGGGTCCTCCCGACTCTGGGGCCAGCACTTTACTCACTGTGCCACATTGCTGCCCTGTGCATTGACTTTAAACCCTGAACCTGTGAAAGGTTAAATTACACTCTATTCTTTATATTTTCCTTAAACTTTGTTTTTCTTCCTTGGCTTCAAGGGAGTCCTAATAATCTTTGATTTGATGTGAAGATTTGTATTTATCTTATTCACACCATACGTTATTATGCAAACCAATGGTATACTCTTTCAGCTTTTGTCTTTTCCAATAGAAGAATCCCAGAATTTTTAGCCCAGTTCTCATTTGGTTGTCCCTTTGCCTTCAAGAATTATTTAAATTATTTTTCAGGAACTACGTGTTTGCTTTTTTCCTCATGAGGCAGCTAGGTGGTATAGTAGATAGAATGCTGAGCCTGGAATCAGGAGGATCTGAGTTCAAATATGTCCCCAGACATTTAGCTGTGTGACCCTGTGCGATATTGTGACAACCAAACTAACTCCATTTTGTGAACAATCTTTCATTTTGAGACTTTAGTTTTTTTCCTGTAAATCATCTGATTTTGGGGAAATCAAGAGGTTGTTCCCCTCCTTTCATCTCAGAAAGTTTTGAAGCTTTCCTCCATTAAGAAATCAGGTTACCCAAACCTTTTATCTTATTTTACTCCCTGTTTTTCACTCCCTTTGACTGTACAAATGCAAAATCCACATTTGGGGCCCTTGTACCTACTAAGGGGACCCAGACCTGATTTGTTATATAATCATATGCTTTGTTAATAAATCATATGGCTTGGACTTTGCCTCCTCGGTTATTATAAACCCACTTTGACAGTTTCTGGTAAGCCTGTCAGGAGGTTGAGAAGGGGCCCCTGGCCCCTGGCCCTTGTCCCCTGGGATGACCTTTCAGAAGAACTACCTAGAGCACAATGGTTGACTTTTTTGCTGAGAGACTTCTTCATGGAAAACTTACCTAAAGGTCAGACTTCCCATCAATCTCAAATTCTTCCAGGCTAAGGTAAGTCCCCATGCTATTGGGACACCCCTAAGGGAATGATAGGATCTGCTAGTAGCATACCAAAAGGAACCCTCCTAGAAAAATTTCTTATATCCTAGAACCAGGGGAAGCTATTGGTTCAACTAGGAACAACTAAAAAGTGTGCTATTGAGTTATGTGAAATCTGGTTTAAAACTGGAAGAGATTCAGCGGGTAATCTTTTTTGGCCCCAATATGGCACTTTTCATTATTGCAAATTGAAGAAATTAAGGCTAGTTATTGAAAATCCTCATTCACATCAGATATAAAATTTGTTTTGATGGGCCACTTTGTCTGGTAGACCGTGCTCAACACCCACTAAATGGCTTTTTTCTTTATATCCTGCCTGTCCCCCACCAGCCTCTTCTGTCTAGCACCACCCTTACTACCACCCTGGCTTTCTCTATTTCATGCTGCTAAGTACCCTCCCATACAGGCTTCCCCTCCTCCTTCCTTCTCCACTTCTTCATCTTACTTGGCTCCTACTTGTAACAAGAGATTTGATCTTCTCGGAACATAAGGGACTGGCTACCAATGTCTTTCCTGTCTAAGAAAGGTTTGTGCCTGATCCAACTAACCTGGGAATTATACTACTCATAAGAAATCATCAACCTTTTAGTCCCTGTGATCTCTCCGTATGGAGGAGAGATACTCTTAAATTTGATGAGGATCCTGGGGATGTAATAACCCAATTTCAGGCCAATTTTAAGAGTTATAACTCTACCTAGGGAGACATTATTGATCTAATGGGAACTTTGCTCTCCCCAAGGGGAAGAACTACTGTTGTAGAGGCTACAAACAGGTAAGCTCCACTGGGGGAGGAGGGCAGGTACCTGCTGTCTTCTTCAAGATCCACACTGGAACCCCCATGTCCTGGCCAATTTTACCAAATTATATCAAGCCAGGGAATCCTTAATCAGGGGCATTGAGGTGTGTACTGTTTACTTAGAAAATTGGAATAAGTTCCAAGAAACTAACCACTTTTATGACAGGTTGTGTAAGTTTGCTAAGCAGTACACAGGGTTAGATCCATTCCATCAGAGAGATGCAAGAATTGTTCATTTGACCTTTGTTAGGTGAGTTTAAAAGCATTGCTTAGTATGTTTATGAAAGGAGAGATAAAGGGAAAGAGAACCCTGGGCAAAACCTCAGAGAATTTTGGTCTCTGCTCAAGTAGCTTCATCTTCCTTTCAAACTGTACCAGGAAACCATGCACTAGGTGGGTGCTTTTATTGTCACAAAAGATGGCCATCTTATCAGAGAATGTAGAAAGAAGTGAGACTTAAAGGATAGGAATAAAGGGTTCCCTGGAAGAACTAGGGCAGAGAGGTTGGCATGAGGTAGGTGGGAGAGGGGCAGGGACTGTAGATTCTGATGAAGAATTTTTCATTTTTCTCAATCCTGATATCTTTGCCCTGACTATTCCAATATCTACCTCTTCCCACACTAGTGAACCCCATGTCTCCTTAAAGTTGGTTACATAATTTATAATGTCTTATTAGATACTAGAGCTTCTAATTCAATTTTAATGAGCAAACCAGATTCTGACTGTATTTCTATTGAATCTCTAAATGTTGTTGGGATTTTGGGGAAGCCTCAAAGTGTCCTCAAATTGTCTTTCCATATACCTACTGTTCATCCTGTCTTAGCAGAGCATTCTTTTCTCCTTATGCCCCTCTCTTGTTGACCTCTTGGGCTGTGATCTGCTTTGTAGACTTAGAGCCACTATTTCCTGCTTCTCCACTGTCCTTGCAACCCACTGAGGACTCCTCTTTTTTTCTTTTTATGGAATCAGAATTCGCAAAAGACCCCTGACTATAGTCTGAAGATTCCATCTGACATCCCTGATTTCCTATGGGCAACTTCATTCATGAAGGATTGTTAAATTCTGCTGTCCCTGTCACCATCAAGACTAAGTGAGACCTTTCACCACTCATTCCTCAGTATTCTCTGTCCAAGGAGGCCATTGAAGGCATTATTCCCATTGTTGACTCTCTTAGGGATCAAGGTATTGTTGATCTATGCAAATCACCTTGTAATGCTCTGATCCTCCCTTTTAAGAAACCCAGGCCAGGCCCTGATAGTAAACTTATTTATCCCTTTGTGCAAGACTTATGTGCTATTAATGCTTATGTCATACCCAGACACCCATTCGTTCCCAATCCAGCAAACATCATCTCCTCAAATTTCCTATGAGGCTACCTGTTTTTACCAATAAAATGCCTGTTTGCTTTCATCTGGAAGAACACACAATAGATATGGATTTGTCTTCCTCAGGGGTAGAAAGTCCCATCCAATTCTCTCAAATCTTACTGCAGGACTAGGCTTCCATTACTTTCAAAGTCTCCTCCCTGTTTTAGTGTGTTAACGATTTGGTGTTAGGGGCCCCTTTTGCAGTACAGTGCCCATGAAGTCGAGGCTCTCTTTTTAAGGCATTGCACTCAAGCTTTCTCTGATCAAAGACTTGCTAGATATGAAGTGACTGCTGGGCAAAGAAAATATGACTCTGAAGTGCTGTTTGATTCTTATCCCAGCCATATCACTCCCTGGTCTACTCACCTTAGGGGAGACTCTCCATGACTGTTCCTCTGTTGTTGGCATGGCTAAGAAGCTCCTCAGTGACCTTTCTTACTTCTCCTTGAATAAGCCTGTCCACATGCTATACACTGATGGGTTCTCTTCTATGAGAGATGGCATCTGGTACCCAGGCACTGCCAGGACTTCAGACCATGACACTGGGCAGTCTATCTGCTAGCTGCTGGACAAAGAAGAGCCTTCTATACTGACTCCTCTTATGCCTTTGGGGTTTATCATGCTGTAAGGATGCTATGGCTGCAAAGAGGTTTCTTGACTTATTCTGGTAAGGTCATTCACACAATACATTGGTGAACTTTTATCTGCACTATGGCTTCCCAGTGGTCTGGCTATTGTCCATTGTCCTGTCCACACTAGAGGTACCCATCCTATTTCAAGAAGTAACAATAGTATTGATGCTGTTCTAAAACTTGCTTCCTTTGAGGGTCTTGTGTATGTGTTTCATCTTTCTCCTTCTAATATTGACCTTTGAACAATGACTGAGATTACAAAGTGAAAACAGTGTTTTTATGCAAAGCCAGTATATGGGGTCTAGGTGACTGCTGAAGACAAGACACATCTCCCTCAGAGTTTCTATCACTGGGTATATATGTCTGTCCATAAGAAAGAGCATTTTGGCACACAAGGGATTGTAGATACAATTAGAAGGGCGTAGATCTTTCCTAATATTACCCTTTCTGCCATGCATATTTGTGCTTCCTGTCCTACTTGTCAGAAGTTTGATCAGTATGTATGTCATGCTGTTGCTTTCAGCAGCTACCCCCTAGCTTACAGAACTTTTGAACAGTTGCAAATTGATTTCATTAACATGCCTAAGTCTGGTCACTATAAAGTTTGCCTTGTAATCATTGATCAACTGACTCAATGGGTTGAAACCTTCCCTAGTATGAAAGCTACTGCTGAGTTCTTTGTTAAGATTATTCTGAAAGAGATTGTGTCCTCTTTTGGTCTGCTATCTTGTAGTGATTCTGACAGAGTCTTATTTCACTGATACGATACTGTCCCAGATTTATTCTTATTTTAGGGTTATTCCTCAATTTACACCCCTTACCACCCTCAGAGTTCTTGACAGGTTGAATGAATGGACAAAGCACTTAAGTTCATGATTGGCCAACTTTGCACTGAAACACACCTTCGGTGGCCTGGTGTACTCCCTCTAACCTTGTTCTATTAGTAAACCAAGGGGGGAGTTATACCTCTTCTTTGGAAGGCTTTTTGTTCACCCTCCTACAAGAGTGAGACCTTTCTTGCCAGTATATACATCATTACTGGGAAGAGATACTTCTCTTGCTTTTTCTATACAGGAACTACAAAATAGACTAAGGAGACTTTATGACACAGGTGCTGCAGTACAGACTGAGCCTTTAGCCTTTTCGCTACACAATCTACCCTGGAGATAAGGTCTACATCAAGGATTTCCAGTGGACCAATGTAATGGCAAGCAAAGAAGTAGTTCATACCTTGTTTCAGCTATTTAGTTAATACCTTGTTTCAGTTCAAGTTTCTTCTGAGCCTTGCCCATGGTTGAGAAGCAGAAGTTGTGAGTCCTAGAACCTGTGAACTCCTGTTGCTGATGCAACATGAAGGGGAGGAGCTAACGACCATATATGAGGAGAGGCCCAGATTGGAGAGAGCAGAAATGAGAAGGGAGCTCTTGTGGTAAAGAAGGAGAAAACTTGTGGTATCCCAGCACTCTATGTTTGGCTGTTCTGTCTGTGTTAGTTTTTGTTTGTGATACTTTCTGCAGAAGTCCTGGAGCCTTACTGAAGCTCTGAAAGAGGATTTTCTGGTAGTCTGTTTACAGAAGTCCTGGAGGAGGGTTTTGGAGGTCCTGGGACTTTACTGATGATTTGTATTGATCTCTTGGACCTTGTTTGTGGGTCTGTGTTGGTTTCTATACTGATGATCTGTGTCGAGTTCTCAGACATTGTTGGTGGGTCTGTGTTGATTTCACAGGCAGATAGCTGAATTGATGATGGTGCTGGCAGTGTGCATGAATGTTGTTTTGGCTCTGTTAAGCTCTGTCTTCCCAGAAACAGGAACTGTGAAGGACTTGAGGTAGACTGGACATGGTGAACTTCAATATGGAATGGGAACTAGACAAGGAACTGGATGAAGAACTGGACAAAGAGCTGGACAAGGAACTGAGAGCTGCCTGCCCTTGAATCCACGTGGCAGTTGGGCAGATTCAGGCAGGAGTTGGGACCATGGAAGCTGAGAGCCAGCCTTGAGTCAAGATGAAAGAAGACTTTTCTTAAATACTGTGTATTGATTGAGAAGATAATGATTTACTGTGACCTAGGGATGGAAAACTTTGATCTTTATACTTTATGTCCCTTAAGGAGGCCTCCTTAAGGATTATTGAATTAAGGACTTACTAAATGATTGTACTTTGTTTAAAACTATGTTGCCACTTTACTGAAAACTATGTGGCCATTTTAGTGACAATGTGTTATGTCATAACAGTATGAATGCTATACTTTGATTTCTGTTTATGTTTTGCCTTAATTTACTGCCAAATAAATAGAAAGTTAACTATACTATGTGATCAGAACTTCAAAGCTGTTCACAGCAGCAGTCCTCTGGAAAACTGCTCATGCTTGGCTTTATAACCAATGAACTCTACCTGCTTGGGAGGATCTGTTCCAATTCACATCCCTTATCACCCTTACCATGATCAGCATCAAAGAAAGGGACTCTTGGATATACTATTCTCACATGAAACCTACCCTCCCACCATATTGTTTCATAATTTTTTTAAAGAGAGTTAGAATACAATTTTATAGAAAAATAAAAAATGTAGCTGGAATTTCAGTTGGAAAGACTAAATATAAGCAAAAATAGTAATGTCTGTTATATTTTGTACAATAATCTTTTTTTTTTCAAATGCTTTATTAACTTCTGATTTACATCATTAATTTCCGCCAGATTTTGAGTTACAAATTTTCTCCCTGTTTCCCCCTACCTACCTCCCCAGAATAGCAGTCCCACAGGATATCCCCTCCTCCAATCTGCTCTCTTTCATATCTTCTCCCATAACCCTTTAGACTTTTCCAGTAGGGCATGGTGGATCTCTATGCCCCAGTGCCTGTATATCTTCTTTCCCAATTACATGTAAGATAGTATTAATAATAGTATAAATGTATATGTGATTTTAAACATTCGATTTTAAAACTTTGAATTCCAGATTCATTCCCTTCTTCCCTTGTCACCTACCTTTACTGGGAAGATAAGCAGTTCAGTATAGATTGTACATATGTAGCTAGTACAAAACATTAACATAATAGATATATTGTAAAAGACTGACTATATTTCTCTCCCTCCTATCCCACCACCCACTTGTTCTATTCTCTACTTTGATCCCATCCCTTTTCAAAAGTAAGTGCTTACAACTTCTCTCCCCCCAAGCCTGCCCTCCTTTCCATCATCCCCCCTTTCATCCCCTTCCTCCTACTTTCCTGTAGGGTGAGATACCCTATTTAGTGTGTATTTTATTCCCTCCACGAGCCAAATTCAGTGAGAATAAGGTTGACCCATTCCCTTTTGCCTTCTTATTCTTCCCCTCCATTGTAACCCTTTTCCCTTGCCTCTTCTTTATGAGATAGTTTACCCCATTCTGTCTCTCTCCATCTCCTCTCATTATATTCCTCTCTCACCTCTTAATTTCCCCTTTTAAGCATCATCCCTTCCTATTAAATTGGTCCTGTGCCCTCTATCTATGTATACCTGTAAGCATATATACATATATTCATACATGTATTCATATACCCATATACCCTCTGATATAGACATCTAAGTATCTATATGTATACATATATATTTCTATTCCCTTCAACTATTTTCATACTGAGAAAAGTTTCATCAGTTACAATTATTGTTTTTCCATGTAGGAATGTTAATACTTCAACTTTGATCAGTGGCTTATGATTACTTTTTCCTGTTTACCTTCTCAAGCTTCTCGTGCTTCTTGTATCTGGATCTTAAATTTTCTATTCAACTCTGGTTTTTTCATTAAGAATGCGTGAAAGTCCTCGATTCCACTGAATGACAATATTTTCCCCTGAAAGATGATACTCAGTTTTGCTGGGTAGAGATGATTCTTGTTTTTAATCCCAGCTCTTCTGCCCTCCAGAATATCCTATTACAGGCCCTTCAATCCCTCAGTGTAGAAGCTGCCAGATCCTGTGTTGTCCTGATTGTGTTTCCACAATATTCAAATTGTTTCTTCCTGGCTGCTTGCAATATTCTCTCCTTGATGTGGGAATTTTGGAACCTGGCTATAATATTTCTTTTTGGGATCTTTTTCAGGAGATGATCAGTGGATTCTTTCAACCTCCATTTTGCCTTCTGCTTCTAAAACATCAGGGCAATTTTCCTTGAGAATTTCTTGGAGGATGATTTCTAGGTTCTTTCCCTGATCATGGCTTTCAGGTAGTCCAATAATTTTAAAATTATCTCTCCTGGATCTATTTTCCAGGTCAGTGGTTTTTCCCATGAGATATTTCACATTGCCTTCTATTCTTTCATTTGTTTGGATCTGTTTAATAGCATCTTGATTTCTCATAAAGTCATTAGCTTCCATTTGCTCCAATCTAAATCTGAGGGAACGAATCTCCTCATTGAGCTTCTGAGATTCTTTTTCCATCTGGCAAATTTGGTTTTTCAAGGCATTCCTCTCCTCATTTCCTTTTTGAGCTTCTTTTGCCCGTTGAGTCAGTCTGTTTTTTAAGGCGTGATTTTCCTCAGTCAGGCTGTTGACTCTCATTTTGTAATTTTCTTGCATTGTTCTCATTTCTCTTCCCAATTTTTCCTCCACTTCTCTTATCTGCTTCTTAAGGTCCTCTATTGCCTGTAACCAGCTTGTATTTTCCTTTGATGTTTTTGGTGCAGGAGTTCTGACTTCACTGTCTTCCTCCTGTTCTATGCTTTGCTCCTTTTTGTCCCCCAAATAGGAGTCTAATGTTGGAATTTTCTGTCTGCTTTGTTTCCTTTTCCTGGTCATGTCATCCCTCAGTCACTTGACCCCTGGGCTTTTTACCACAGTAGGACTCTGCCACCAGACAGGGGAGCTTCTGTCCCAAACACTGGGGTTTTCTCAGCTGCTGGAAGTATTAGTTGAGTGCCCTCTCTGAGGCCTCCACATGCTCTGGCAAGCTAGTCATGTACCCCAGAAACTCCACCCTAGACCACAATTCAGATCCAAGCAGGTTAAAATAAGAGCCATTACCCCTCATACTGGTGCTTGGTCCCCCTACACTCTTCAGGCCAGGGGCTGAAGCTGCAAATTGGCATCATTGTGCGTCTCAGCAGCTTCTCGCCCTGGGGGCAAAAGCTGATGCACTCCCACCTACTGGTCCCAAAATCCAGACTGTACTGACCTCTCACTTTGTCCCTTGTATCTATGTGTTGATAAATCTGGAACTGGCCACAGCTGCTGGTGATCTGGATTCCCTCCAGCCATGGGCTGGTCAGGCCCACCCTGGGGCTAAAACCTTGGCTTGCAAGTGGCTGGGCTCAGCTCCCAGAGCACTGAGCTGGCCACTTTCTGCCGGCCTGCCGAGCTGTCCTTAGCGGGAGTTTAGCTTCTCTGTGTCATTTTGTGGGTTCTGCAGCTCCAAAGTTTGTTTAGAGTCCCTTTACATGGATTGAGGAAAGTAGAAGCTGGAGCAGCAGGGAGGTCCTGCTTCAACTCTGCCATCTTGACTCCACCCCCATAGTGTTTTTGCTATAAACTCAACTGGACAGCTCCCCAAGCTATTACCTTTGGTGAATTCGAAAATAGTGGATTCCTTCTATAGCATAATGATTCCATAATAGCTTATAAGAATCAGAATATTGTTCTGCCTGTATTGATCCCTGATATGTGTTAAATGAAAGGAAGGAATTAATGGCATTTTGGACCTGGGTGATATTGTTGTTTAGTTGTTTTTCAATTGCATACACCTTTTCATGACCCCATTTGGGATTTTCTTGGCAAAGATAAGGGGGTGGTTTTCTATTTCCTTTTCCAGTTTATTTTTATAGATAGGAACTGAGGCAAAGAGGGTTACATGACTTACCTAGGGTCACACAGCAAGTAAGTGTCTGAGGATAGATGTAAAGTCAGAAGATGAGTCTTCCTGACTCCAGTCCTGGCACTCTATCCATTGGGTGATACAGTGAATTGTATTCAAAACTGTCTAGTTTCCCAATGTCACTAAAGGTGATCCTTTTCTGTGTGCCACTGTATCAATGTACAACACTACCTCCAATAACAAGACCCTTCGTAATTATGGTGGGGTTTTTTTTGGTTAGCTTGATCTTTAATATCTTCATAGCTGGCACCTTTTGTGAAGGCACTTGGGGTGCTGGCTGTCATCCCACTGTCAAATCCACTTAAACTATCTGCAAAATGGTTATCTTCTCCATCTGAAGCCTCTTGGGGACTAGTGACTCCTGGAAAGTTCTTTATCTGTGGATAAAATAAGTTCTTTGTTTGTGGATAAGAAGGAAGTTTATTCTTCTCTTCCCCTGGATTGGTTTAGGACATGTGGGGTTGCCCATTTGGTCCCACCCCTATCAGTCTTTAATCAGACCATATGACTTGTAGGGGAAAAAAATCTACCAGAAACCTGGGAGCATGGTGTTTCAAACAACAAAAAAGAGATATGGTCATAATCCAAAATCCTATATGACAACATGGAAAGGGGGTGAGGTCTTTGCATTAGAATAGACTATTAGGAATCTCTCATTTAAAATTGAGAAAGTTGGCCCCGGTCACAAGTTTCCCTCCAAATCAAGGTACATTTTTTTTTAAGCAAAAATGGTCTTACAAAACTGTGGTCTTAGACATTCTTAAAGCTTCTCAAGGAAGGGCCTGTGCTATAATTAATCAGTTTTGTTGTTCCTATATTAATTGATCAGGAGGGGTTGTGATGAGCCTTCAGAAAATCCAACAAGTTAAAACAGACACACAACTACCTAAACTAAGAGACCCCTTGGTAGAATCCCTCCTGGTTCACTTGGTTGCAGGGAAATTGACTTGTCAGTCACCATAGGCAAATGGGCTCTCCTTGTTTTATGCTGCACTATTGTTCTTAGACTCTGCATCAGCTGTTGTACTAGTGGTCTTTTCTTGATACATAATGCCAATAATGAGCACATAAAAAAACTTTACTGATCTGGCTTTTAGATAGAGATTCATAGTATGAGGGGCAAGTCTCCAAAGGATCAAAGGGGGATACTGTGAAATTGTGACAACCAAACTGACTCCCTTTTGTGAACAGCCTCCATTTTGAGACTTAGGTTTTATTTTCCTGTAAACCACCTGATTTTGGAGAAATCAAGAGATTGTCCCCTCTGCACCTACTCCACCTCCTCCTATCCCTCCTCCCACCTCAAGAAGTCCCAAAGCTTTCCTCTGTTAAAAAATCAGATTATCCAAGCTTTACATCCTATTTTTGACTCCCTTTGTATCAGCTTTTGTGCAAAATCCATGTTTAGTGTCTTTGTGCTGACTGAGGATCCCTAGACTCTGTTATGCAACTGCATGCCTTGATAATAAATTGCATTGCTTGGACTTTGTTTCCTCAGTTATTATAAGTCTATTCATGACCTGGGCAAGTCACTTAACTTCTGCTTGCCTTACTTTCCTTATCTGTAAAGTGGGGATAATAATGGCACCTACCTTCCAAGATTATGAAGATCAAATGAGATGATTATAAAGTGCTTATCATAGTTATATATTAGGTATTATTATTGATATCATTGCTGGCACCCAAAGTGGGCTTTCTGAGTATACTTAACACGTGTCTATGAAATTTCTCCCTCCTCTTCTCTCCTGGACCCCTCAAGCCTGCCCCCAATTGCATACTCCTACAAGTGTAATTTGTATTATTTTTCTGTTATTTTGTTTTCTTGTTCAAACTTCCCTCCCTCTCTTTCTTTCTTATTCCCTCCTTTCTTCTTTCCTCTAGGTTCATGTGTCATAATTATTGATCCAGGTTTCAGAAGCATTACCTTTGACTCAGCCTTCATATATGAAAAGGTAAAAAACAATGATAATAGACCAAGGCAGTCAAATTTTATCTATTTATTTCAAGTTCATTTCTTTATATATTATAGCAATTAACAGCAGTCAAAATTCATCACGAAGATCAAGTCATGCATTGGGGGAAAAAACAACTAGAAAATTTATTTCTAATTTTGTGCTTAGTTTCTACTGGTAAATAAGTCTCCAAGATGAAAGGAAAAAAATGAATATTCATATATTCCTAATCTTGACTGTTTCTTAATTTAACTTTTCATTAATTATTCTTTTAAACACATGTCATCATCATATAAAAAATTAAATGTGTGATTCTCTTTATATGTGTGTGTATATGCATCTGCATGGAAATATATGACAATGTGAAAATCTGTGGTATTTATTTTTCAAATGAAAAGACTTTAAAGATTTCCTAGGTACCAACCACTTAATCAGAAAAAAATCCCACATAATTAGCACTATAATGGCAACTTCAATCTATATAATAGAGGTCAATTAACATGTATATTCAAAGGATAGCATATACATTATTTGTTTAATTAAAATATATGCTTTTACATAATCCAGTTACTATATATATTTTTTCAAGTAGGCAGTAAATTCAAGCTGAATATTATTAGTATATCTGTAATTACATTAAATTGCTGATTTTAACCAAATGCTTTGAACATTGAATGACAAAGAATTTTTCAGTAGTTTTCAGTTGCTGATTTTTAATCCTCCTTTGTTAAATAAATCTCTCAGGAGGCTACTAATGATCATGTTTCCTGCCAAATTGGTCCTTTTCCACTTAATAAGCTTGAGTTCCTAGATCAGTTAGCCAGCATGTGTTTTCTGAATAGTATATTTAGACTTTGCAAGCAAATGCCATGAAAAAAGAGGCTTTGCTTCCCATTCCAGAGGAGTTTACACTTATCGTGGTTTTTTAAAAAATAAGTACAAGTAAACATGGCTTTGTTTCATGTCCTTATTCATATGTTGACATATGCTGGGATAACATTTGCTGGGAAGCAGGTCCTGCTTCTTCTAATGCTGGTACCACTTTTAGCAGATAGGTTTACATGATTTAGATTTTATTAGTAAGTGGTTTAGGTTGTTTTTTTAAATTGGTGACGGAGTTGGTTGTGAACCAATAGAATAGTTTTGGGAAGTTACTTGGAATCAGATCTGGAACATGAAGTACTTGACAGACATTTTGCCTTTCACATATTAAAATGAATTGTGCTTGAATCCTTTGTATATTATGAATAGAAAGTTAGAACATTTTTGTGATTTCCTCTAACCAGCAGGACCGGAGGGAGGTTCTTTGTGAGGATTTCTAGCCAGGCCATGTACAAGATATCCGAGATAGTGGCTTTTCTAGCCACTGGAAGACTCCTGTCAGAAGTGAATTGGGGAGAGAAGACACACATACACACACAGAAAAAGTTTAAAAAATGATAATAGAGACTAACACCAATAGTATTTTGAACTATTTGTTAACTAGTATCTTGACTGGTTATATCAAGAAAAACCAACACTTAAATGAGTCCAAAGATAAACCTTAAACTGATGTTCATTCTTACAGAATACAATTGTTTTGTAAACCAGACAAATCATGTTTGGGTGCTATATTATAGTAAGGAGAGAAAAGTAAATAATAAAAGTGAATGAATCATATCATTTCAGGGTTAGAAGACACATTACTTATCATCTTAATTCAACTTCCTTTCTGGGGGAGTGGTAGATAGATAAGTAGAATTGGAATCTCCTGATGACCAGTTTTCTCTTCTCATTATTCTAGTCTGTTGCTTTACTGATCTTTGGAAAAGCCAACATCTGTTTTTTTTTTCTTAAGTTTATGTTATCATAAGAGTTTTAGGTAAAACACTCTTGAGTTGTTAGAGACTTAGGGGGTCATCTAGTTTAGGCTCCTACCCAAAGCTTAAATCCTTTCAACAATATCACTGAGAGATTATCACCCAGCCTCAGCTTGAATACTTATATTTCTATAGGAGTCAGCTCTTAGAGGGTAGAAACTTATTGTTGTTGGCCCTTTGTTCTTGAAGAGGGTAACCTTTCATGCTCAACTATCAAAATCTGCTGATTTATATTTCCATTTGCTCCATAAAATCATATATAGTTACTTGTCTATTATCACCTTTTCCCTATGTGACATTTGTAAGAAAAAATGTATGTTTAGATAGTGTATGTTTATATCATACATATACATGCCACATATATACATATGTAAACACACATATAAATGTTAACATTTTATAACACAATATATCTGTATGTATGTCACATGTGCTATATAAAACATGTGATATGATGCATGCTCATAACACATGATAATATGCACACACAATAACACATGCATATGTATTCATATATACAACACACATGTATATCACATGCATAATACATAACAATGCACAGCATATATTATCTGTATATATTGCGTATACATTATGTACATGCATGTATGCATACATTGGCATGCATGTATACATATGTGAACATACACATACATATGGAATGGTACTTACAGAACAATGAGATTAGCAGCTCGTGAGTGTTCCTGTAAGAGTTCATTCAATCGGACTTGACGGTAACACTGTGGAAAATAAATCACATTTTGCAGCAAACAACTTTGACTTGGATTAGTACCTGTTCATAGCATCATAGCATAATAAATCTAGAGATGAAAGGGACCATAGAGTTCATCTAGTCCAACTCCTTATTTTACAGACGAGGAAACAGGCTCAGGGATGTTAAGTGACTTGTCCCAGGTTAGGCAGGTAGCAAGTATCACAGGCAAGATTTGAACTCAGGTTTCTTGCCTCTAGAGACAATGTTCCTTCCACTCCAGAGTGATAACTAGGAATTTTTGTGCTGGGGGCAGTCACCAAAACTGCACCTAAGACAAGTGGAATGATAGGTGTCCTTTGTTGAGAGAAACATCTCTCTCTACAGCAGATAGAAACCCTGGGACACTGGTGTAAAACTACTGTCAGGAATCCTGAGAAGTGGGTGAGTGACTCATTCTACCATGCCACCTTTGTAGCTTTCTATTTTGTTTTATTTTATTTTGTAGCTTCCTATTTTAATAAATAATTCTTGCTAACTATGTTTTATTGCCACACTGCTTGAAGAACCTTCTAAATTTGAAGCTCTGGGACAAAGTCTTGCCTCCCCACCCCAGTTAATACCTCTTCTTAATTTGTAGTTCCCCATCCCATCTAATCTCCAAATCTCAGAGTAAAATTTCCCTTTTAATTGTTAAAACCTTAATTGTTAATAAGTACAATTCTTCTGTTCAAGTTGGAAAAAAATTTTATGTAAAACTTATAAGAAACCTTTGCATAACTTTTAGAATAATGATGATAATAATAAACTAACATTTATGTAATGCTTAGTATATGCCAGGCATTGTGCTAAATGCTTCATAGGTATTATCTCATTTGACCCTGGGAGGTAGGTGCTATTATTATTCCCATTTTATACATAAGGAAACTGAGGCAGAAAGAGGTTAAGTGACTTGCCCAGGGTCACATAGCTATTAAACATCTGAGGCTGGATTTGAATTCAGGTCTTCCTTACTCCAGGCCCCCCGAGTTTTATCTGTGCCCCCCAGGTACTATTGTAAAGAATGTGCTCTAAAATAAATAAAATGGATTAAAAAATAACCTCAAAAGTGGGTAACAGATTGAAAGAAGGTAGAAAGAACTATATTTAGGGAGTTTGGAAACTGATAAGGTGGGATAAGTATGCCTATTCTTGATTTCAATAGAATTTCCCAAGAAGAGAAGATGAATCATATTCCATCTTTGCCAAGAAGCACAAAGCACTCTTCAGTCATAAGGCACCTACCTCTACCAGTGAAAAACAAATACTTGTCCCACTTTTAACAGTTGCACAAACCATTTAAAGGTTGTAGGGTCCATGCTGTTTTCTAGTAAGAATTGGCAACTTAGTGGAATAAACTGGTTAATGCATGTTTCAAAGTGAATCATTTGCTACATATGAATGAACAGCTAAATCTAATTTTTCCATATAGTGTTCCCATGACAGAAGCAAGAGATGGCAATTATTATCATTATTTCACTGGTTCAAGAGAAAAAAAATGAATTGCTCAGTCACTGAATGATAGATCTGATATAGCTACAACTTTCTTGCCTTGGTTTGGTTCTCTTTTTGTTAGACCAGTGATTCCCAAGCTAATTTGCCTGTGGAATGTGGCTGGACTTGAAATATATTTATAAATGTTTGTTCAGAAGACTGAAGGAGTTGGGCTAAAACAGAGGAAATAAAGCTGTATTTGTACCATAAAAAGTATACAAGTGATAGACATTTTGATACATATTTTTAGGTATCATAGTTTAGAGAGAAATACAACTTTAAAAAAAAAAACTGAATCCCTGGTAGGGTTCTCTAGAAGAGTTTCCTTATTAGATTGTAAGCTCCTTGAAGGCAGGGCTATGCTTTGCCCCTCTCTTTTTTTAGAATTCCTAACACTTAGCATGGTACCTGGTACATAATAGGCACTGAAGTGTTTATTGAATTGAATCGAATAGACAATTTATAAACATTTATAAAGCACAGAAAGTCCTATACTAGTTTTCCAATGCAGTACTGGTCACTGCACACCATTCTCTGTTTCCAGTCAAGTTCATTTTGGTATCACATTTGGATTTTCTCACTGTCTTCTATTATAAACATTCAAATTAGGTGTTTTGTGTCAAAAAAATGCTTGCATTCATGGATTTTCCCCCCTCAGTCTCTACTTACCACTCCACCCCCAATTCATATTAAATAATATGACACTAGATTTACTGACATTTCTGAATAAGACCTGTTCTTTTCCAAATTGTTCTGTGCATTAGTCTATTTATCAAAACCATTTTTGAACCACATAAATGAATGAATGAACCATATGACTCACCTCATATCCCTTCAACAAAATTTTCATTAATATGCCTCCATCAATACCTAATCTGACTTGAACTTCTTATCATGGCTTATCATTTGAAAACTCTCAGTCTATCTACTTCATCTACTTTTTCCTTTTTATTGCTTGATCATTGATGTTTTTAGTAAACTAATCTCATCACCATAATCTGTATTCACCCCTCCCTGATTTTGCCTTGGATCTTCTTCCTTTTGTAGTCTCATATCCAGAGCAATACCACATCCCTTCCTTTAAAGCAAAATTGGAATTCAACATATCCAAAAATCCTCCCTAAACTTAGAAGAAAGACATAATGGGTTCATATTTGATCCAAATCAGATCCATATGGCATGTATGTGTGTACGTATATACATATGCATAAATGAATAACTTTGTATCCATCTGAATATTTTGACTTTGAAATCATTTGAGATAGAAATTATAACTTTTCCAAGTTCTTTACTTTTACCCCAAAGAAAAATATCATAAGCTGCATTAATTTAATAGAACTAAACTTATAACAAAGAAAGAGATGGATCTTAAGTGAATAGTACTTTAGTAGTAAGGGAACTAGTGGGACTCATCTTTGATTGATCTCAAATTAGTGAATTAATTGGAAACACTAAATCAACTACCAGCCCATCTGTTATTATAAACAACAATTTCTAAGAGCAAAGTCTCAAGTATTTGATAATCTCAAAAAAGAAAAATGTTAATTTGTGCATGAAATCAATAAATTCTGGTTTGTTGTATTATCAAAGTTCATTTATACGTTAAACCAACTACAAATTCTGTTTTGTGGTATAACTTCCAGTTGTTTCCCTGGGTTCTGCTATTCAGTTCAGTTGGAAAAAAAGACCAACTGTTGGAAATTCTATGATAGAACAGTGACCAATTCTCATTGATCTAAATACACATAAGTATAATTAGTTATAAGTATCCTATTGTAGAGTCCAAGTAGTTTTTTTGGTCATTGATTCCTCTTCAGATTTTCCTAGAACACTATGTCTTGATTTCTCCTTTACCCTATTACATTCTATGTTGTTGATGCTTTATTTGTGTACTATAATATCCTCCCTATTTGTTTGTAAACTCCTGGAGGACAAGGGTGATGTGATATTTCATCTTTTTATATTTAGTACCTCTTACATTATATGTGTTGGGAATTTAAGTACTGAATTTAATTCTGACCATTTTCTGAAGAATGTCAATACTCTACATCTAATATCCAAATTTATCACCACTTCCATTTCCTACTTATAGCAGTGCTATAGTAAGATTCTCATTCTATTGTTGTTCAGTCATTTTTCAGTCATTTCTAACTCTTCATGACCCCATTTAAGGTTTTCTTGGCAAAGATTCTGAAGTGGTTTGCCATTTCCTTCTCCAGCTCATTTTACAGAAGAGGAAACTGAGGTAAACAGGATTAAGTGACAGGTAGTAGTGTCTGAGTCCAGAATTGAATTCAGGAAGATGAGTCTTCCTGACTCCAGGCTTGACACTATTCACTGTGTCACCTATCTTCCCCCTACTACCAAACTATCTTTAAAATGACTTTTGCCTAAACCCTTCATTGAATTTGTTCAACTTAAATTTTTGCTGAGACTTCCATGGGCTTTATACTTTTTATAGAAGTAAATGGTACCTAAAATTTGACTTGCTTGGTGATGCTCATTGGCTATTCAGCCTATATTCCTACTTTTAAAAAGTTCTGCACCTAAATGACTATACACAGATACCTGCTATTCTTTGCGTAACAGAAAAGCAAATTTCACAACTCCTGTGAACTATCTACTTTTCTTCGTTTCTAAAACAATACTGATTGTATGTCAAGCCAAAAGAAGTGGAAATGAGCAATTTTTAAAGTAGTTATACCTAATAAGATGGTTGAAAAACACCTAAAAATGCAGAACCTCTAAATTCCCTGTTGCTCTTTCAGCCAGCCACTGTTTTCTTTTCAGCTATTCAGACAGCAATGTAAGAATTAAGAGAAGACAAGACTTTACCTTTTCCTTGAACGCTTCCAGTTCTGAATCTGTAATTTTCCATGGAGTTTCTCTTTTTAATTTCTCAGCAGTTGTTAAATCTTTACAGCTTTCATGGAGGCGATACGGTTCAATCATCTCTTCAAAGAATTTCCAGCTGAAATTGGAATTGTAAAGGATGCCTCACAGTAGGAAACTAACTCATTATTTCACAGATACTCTAGGTATTATGGTCCTGCTGACTCTGGAATCAGTGCTGAATGTCATGGAAATCTTTTAAGAACTATTTATGCGAGCAATGTTCTGTGAGCAAAGATGTATCTATCCTCTTGGCTACTTAGAAGATGGCTAGAGTTTGTTTTGTGTGTCGCCAGCTTGTGAAGAATTCATGTTGAATTTAAACACAAAAATGCAGCAATATCAGGTCTTCTGGTAATACAATAAATGACTTTAGTATAGATATATTAGAACATAAGGTACTTTTCCAGTTGGTTATTGCACATACTAATTGAGAAACATCCTATGAACTAATGTAGGGCATGAATTAGGTTTTAGTAAGTCTAAAAGGGTCTGTTTTAGGTTTCCATCCACCTGTGCCAAGTACTGATCATGTTACTATGGTATGGGCATGTTGAATGAGAAAAGTATAATCTTGTGAATTTAATGACTATAACACCACTTTGGGTGTTTTTTGTAACAGTTATAGATAATGCTGCTTGTTTATTTTTGTGTGTTCTGGTGGTAGGAGAAAACTTTTCAAATGACTAGTATATTAGCAAGAGAGATACCTACTTAATAGGAGCTTGATAGCATTTTGAAGTGTTGCATATCTTATTCTTGCCTTTCATAAAAATATTAATATAAATTTATTTACCCAATCAAAACAAAACACAACTTTAAAAAGTTTAATACAAAACATTAACTTCATAAAACTTCAATACATTACTTCCAACTGTCAATTTAAAAAAATATTTTTTTGTTCCTATATATAATATAGTTTAATTTTAATTAATAACTTGAGAAATGAAATTTAGTAACTTTTAGAAATGAAAATTAGTGTGATGCAGTAGCTGGGGGTAAGTAAGTCATTTATGGATCTTGCCTTCAGTTTTCTCGTTTGTCATCTGTCTTACCAGGATTATATTGAATGATGGAGGCAACATGGTAAAGTGGAATGTGTGCTGAATTTTTACTACCATTGCAACCTTGGTCAAATCATTTAATCTCTGAGGCCTCAGTTTCCTCATTTGCAAAATAATGGCCTATAAGGTGCTATAAGGATCAATCCAGATATAAATCTATGATTCTTCAAAAATAGAAAATGTTATTTAAATTAGTAATTGTTATTGTTGTTTTTTTGTTATATAGGAACTTATTAATTAGTTAATAGTGTCTACTAGTTAATAGGTGAATTGCTTCCTGCTGAAACTTGGCATAAGTTTAGATTGAACAGGGTACGTTTTTTCTCAGAGCTACAAAGCAGAACAGTTCACATGTTCTTTGGGAAATGACAGGTAAAAGTGTTAACAATTCTTGTATTTTTCTATTCAGTCCAGCTCCCCTGGGTTCCTTTCTAAGCCTGATTACCCTAATTAAAGACTTTTCTAATCGCTCTTTATGGTAATCTATGTATAGTGTGATATTCTATTGTTGAGTATAATTCTTATTTAACCCAGTTTTTTTTTTGGGGGGGGCGAGGTGGGGTGGGGATTATTCGATAACCAGTCCTTCCTTTCTCCCCTCCCCTGGCTCAAGTAATTCATCTACTATGCCATGTAACAAAACTTTTACTGTAACTGCATAATTTTCCTTCTCAGATTCCCACATCAAGATTTCTTTTCTTCTTAGGTAATACACAAGATTCTGCTGTTAACAACCCTGTCATCACTATTAAACTAAATTTCTCTGCTTAATTGTTTCTATTTTTCTCTGATTCTCGACTGAAGATTCTTGTCTTCTTCCTGGTCCCCCAATTCATTCCATATTGTAAAAGAATACAATTTAACTACCTGAATGTCTCAGTTTCTCTTGGTTAAATTATTTTCTCATCCATCCATCCTTCTATCCATCCATTCATCCATCCATCCATCCATCCATCCATCCATCCATCCATCCATCCAT
>NW_027186296.1:16474488-16589497 GCF_028583685.1 Petaurus breviceps papuanus | reverse complement strand
CATCCATCCATCCATCCATCCATCCATCCATCCATCCATCCATCCATCCATCCATCCACACCTCTCATAACTGGGACAAACATAAATACAGTTCCCTCCAATGCCAGAACTGTTGCTACTTTAGTCTAAAAAGCAGAACAAGTAAACTGGAAACTCATTAGGGTTTAATTTCCTAAACTAGTCAAAGTTGTGCTTTGTGTCTATGTTCTTGTAACTATCTATCTGTATATTTGAGAATAATCTGTGACAGGCACTCTTGTCAGTCAATAACCATTCATGAAGCACCTACTACCGTGTTTCCCCGATAATAAGACACTGTCTTATTATATTTTTTGGACAGAAAAACACCAGAGGGCTTATTTTCAGGGGAGGGCTTATTTTAATGAACATTGACAGCAATTTTAATAAACAGGTAAATGTGAACAAAAAAATGTACCTTTATTCAATAAGCAAATCACTGGGGAAGAACAGGATGACGCGCTCACTGCTGCAGATCTGATTGGATACAGCTCGGAGTGCGGTATGCGTTTCAGGGGGGGGGATGGTGCATACAGAGGGTAATAGCGCAGGGGATCACCTTCACTACAGTAGCAATCTCAATAGGGCTTATTTTCGGGGGAGGGCTTATTTTAGAGGAATCTTACACAGTAAGGGGAGGGCTTATTTTCGGGATAGGTCTTATTATCGGGGAAACACGGTATGTGCCAGGCACTGTGTTCAGTGCGAAACACTGTGCTAAGTGCTGGCCCTGGTATCAAGCCACCCAGATTAGTCATGTTTTTATACTGATCTTGAAGAACTCTAAAACCTTGAAGTTTCTTCAGATGATTTGTGGCCTTGTGTATGGAGGAGAGGCTTGTTCAGAGACCATTAGGCCACATTATTGGGGATCTTGTATACCTGCTGGTATTTTCCAAAGAAAAGTGGTCTGAGGGGATGATTCAGTCTAAAAATGGTCAATTTAAAATGAATAAAGACTAGGAATAATGGTACAGGATTACAACTGGTGGTAGCTGTGGCTAACCTCTGACACAAAGCCAGACTTTATTGGAGTACTAGCGGCAGATTTGCCCCATTCATCTCTGTAGTATCATAGACCAAGCATAGATCTCATCTGTAGATCTCATCTATCATTGTGCTTATGAATACAATGTAGTGCTTGGAGGGAGGGAGAGGAAAAGAGAGAGAGAGACACAGAGAGAGAGAAGACAGTTAAAGATACTTAACTTCTTCATTTAGATATACTGAATGGTATCAAAGTCCCTGGAGTAGTCCTGTTTTGTGTTTGTGTGTGTGTATGTGTGTGTGTTTTGCTGCAAAATCCCTGAGCATCTCCATTATATCCAGAGATGATGTAGAATTCTCAGAAAGTTCTCAAAACAAAGTTAACCTAAATTCACCTTAATATGAAAAATAGGTGGGGGGCAGCTAGGTGGCGCAGTGAATAGAGCACCAGCCCTGGAGTCATGAGGACCTGAGTTCAAATCTGGCCTCAGACACTTAACACAAAAACTAGCCATGTGACCTTGGGCAAGTCACTTAACCCCAATTGCTCTTCAAAAAAAAAAAGCAAAAAAAAAAAAAGGTAGAATATATTTATGTGTCTCTGGGGAAGTGTGGCCAAGAAAGATTGCCAACAACAGGATGTTGCTGTTGAAAGATGGTTCAGAATCACCATAGTAGAGGAAACAACTTGTGATTGCTAATTGAAAACCCAAAAATTCTGGTTATGAGGGTCATTTGTCTGTCAAATTGTAACAAAAGAATATGTAATCTACTAAGGTAACAGAACAATCCTTCCTCTGGGGAGGAATATTTCCTCCATATGGAGAAGGAAAGAGAAAAGGATTCTTAAGTAAGTGCTTATCCCTAGTCATTCTTTAGTCAAATATTAGTCAACTCAACTCAGGTCCAACCCATAGAAAAACATTTTCAATATCAAATTTTTTAAAAGTTCCATTTTTCCCTCCACACAGGCTAATGGACTCAACCTAAGTGTCATCCTTGACATCTCCCTCTCTCTCTAATCCTCCGCAGTCAATCTATTGCTGAGTGCTGATAATTTTGGTCCCCTTCTCTCCTCCGACACTGCACTGCCCTGGTATAGACCTTCATTGCCTCATGTCTAGCCTTTACAACAGCCTATTGGTTGGTCTCACTGCTTCAACTCTCTCTCCAATGCAGTCCATTTTCTACTAAGTTATTAAACTGATTTTCCTAAAGGGCAGGTCTGACCATGTCATACCTTCCCTCCCTATTTCAATAAACTACAGTGGTTTCCTATCACCTCCAGGATCAAATATAAACTCCTCTTCTTGTCATTCAAAGCCCTTCACAACCTGGCCCCCTCCTACCTTTCCAGTCTTCTTATCCTTTACTGACTTCCACATCCTGCATGATCTGACAACACTGGCATCTTGACTGTTCCTTACACAAGGTACTGAATCTCCAGATTCCAGGCATTTGCACTGGCTGTCCCTCCTGTTTGGAATTCTCTCCACACTCATCTTTGCCTCCAGGCATCCCTGGAGTTTTTCAATTCCCACATAAAATTTTACCTTCCAGAAGGAGCCTGTCCAGATTCCTTTTAATTCTAGTGCCTTCCCTCTGTTGATTATTTCTGATTTATTCTGTATTTTTTATACATTGTTGTTTCCATGTTGTCTCCTCCATTTCATTGTTAGCTCCTTGAAAACAAGGTTTTGCTAATTTTTGTTTCCCCATTGCTTAGCACAGTGCCCAGCACATAGTAGGTGCCTAATATGCTTATTGAGCAGCTGCCATTTCGAGTGGAGGCAGTGTGGTACCATAGAAAGAAGGCTGAACATTCTTGCCTCTGCCACTTTCATCTGTGTGACATAGGAAAAATCACTTTACCTTTCTGGGTCTCAGTGTCCTCATTTTTTAAAATGGGGTCCTTAGAATGGATGCCTTCTAAGGTTCCTTCTAGCTCTCAACTTATGATCCTAAGATATTTGTAGTGAGATTTCAGTTTGAGTGTTGAACAAAAGGGGGCAGAGGCCTGTGGGGCCCCCTAATTACTGGTACTACTGTTTGCCTTCTGAGAAGGTAGAGGTCCCACATCACATAAATCAGGCATGCAGTGAGGTGAAGGAATCTATATTTCCAAAGAATGATGGATTGTGTGAAAACCAAGTGAGTATCAAAATGACAGCAGCTGCCTCAGTATGTCCTATATTAGACAAAGAAGATGGAAGGACATAAAGGAGCATTACAGAAGCTAGCATAGTAGACAGCTATGTGGCTGAACTCCTGATTGGATAGAAAACTATGTCAGATAAAAGGGGTAAGGAAGCAAGAGAGTGGAAAAGACTATCAGGTGAATAAATATAGAGGCCAAAGGATCCATCCTGAATAATCATTAAAAATAAGTCAACAAACCAACGCAATCTTCAAATGCTGAAAATGCACCTGAAAATTATAATTTGGATATGAAAAGCCTCATTTCTGACATTAATGGAACTGTAACTTTGACTTTCCCACAGGGAAAATTCAGTAAGTAGAAAGCTTTAGGCCCTAAACTCTACTGGATCCTGTGGAAAATCAAAAAGAAGCAAAGAGACAATTTTCACCCTCAAAGATCTTAAACTGTATTTGGGGCACATGGGAAGCCCCTGCCTTCTGGCCAAGTGAGATATGGGAAGCTTTGGATGGAGGGTTTGCAAAGTTGGAGTATTCATATTAAGTGCTACTACCAGGTATGACTGGATTGCCTAGGAGAAAAAGAGTGTGTCTTCATAATAGTCATTGAGGGTAATAGATGACATGTTTATCAGATTTGTAGATATAACAGAACTGGTGTGTTAGCGGACTACAAGATCAGTGTTAATGAACTGTAATGAAGCAGTCACAATTCTAATGCTAACTAGAACATAATCTGCACTGGTAGATAGATGCTTAGTGTCCAGAACATGAGAAGCAACAATCCTGAGACCATAGCTAAAGTGTTGTGTTCCCTTCTGGAGACTATATTTTAGGAAGCATGTTGACAAAGTCAAGTGCCTGCCAATGAGTCCAGGAAGGTGAGATATTGACCTGTATTGATTGATCTGAAAAGATTGGTTGAAGGAACTGTGGATGTTTTGCATGGAGGATGGAAGACTTAGGGAAAACATGATCATTATCTTAAAATGATTAAAGGATTAGCTTGTTGAAAAGAAAGTAGATTTGTTTTGCTTGATCCCCAAATGACTATAGTAAGTCCAATGGGTAGAAGTTGGAGAGGCAGATACACACATGTGGATATAGATGGTGTGGACCAAAGGATTTCTTAGAAGAGATCCTCCCTCCAATAATGCATATTGCAACCCATCCACACCTGCCCTTCCTGTGTCTCTTGTCAGGATCCTCCCATCAATTTGCCAAAGGTATTCCACCTGATGTACCTAGGGCTTTTTTCTTGTTCTCTTGACATAATGTAGATTCTAGTGGAGTACGAGTTGCCTATTGCTTGCTTTTTCTTCGATCTCACTATGTAATTAACCATTTTTTCTGGCCATGCATTTCTCTGATGGCTTTCTTTATTCCATTTGGCCTGCATAATTCCTTCCTTGTAAGTAAGGTATTTTAACCTGAAGAGGTCCAATATATACCTTGTCATTGCCCTTTGAGTGATACTCAATGTTACTTCTTTGGAGACACCAGTATCTATGGCTTGTTGCCATGTAATATTATCCAAATATTAGAGTTCAGGACATGGGTAGTTGTTTCAGAGAAAAGTTTGAGGTCATTGAAAAGAACCATGCAATTTTCCAAAGGCAATTTGACCTCTGTCCTTCTTCTGTTCAATTCAGTAGTCGGTACATTATCCATTTGCAGCTTTTGTCCATGATACATTTGCTAATGAGTGAGTTCTATGGTTTATCAGTTCAACTGTATGTCATAGTTTGGACAGTAGCCATTCTTGATTCACATATTTATTTTTCCTGAGTGAATAGTTAGACTGCTATCTTTTGAGTAATCATGGATCTCATTTAGGAGGCTCTGCAATATTTAGAGTTTTGATGTAATCAGTACAATGCTATTCACAAACAGGAGCATCTGGAGGAAAAATTCCTTTTCACTTGGATTCTATTGTGCATATCCTTAGTAACAGTGGTAAATAGTTTTGGCAAGCATTATGTCTTGACTGATAATTATAACCAGAGGGTCAATGAACAAAGTTATTTCTGTTGTTACCTTATTCAAGGAGTTTTGAATGATGCTTATATATGCATGGAAGGCATCTTAGTTGGAAGAGAGCCTTTAGTGTTCTGTTCTATCAAAAAAATTGCATTTTTTATAACAACAAAAGCAGTGGAATCTTATATTCTCTATACTTTTCGATCAGTGTGTGATTAAAGATATGACCTGATGTAGAATGTCATTTGAGAAAACCTATCTATTCCCTTCTATCTGGGTCACTACTCTGCAACTGGTACAATATATTCAAATGTTTCTGGGAAAAAGCAGTTCTCTAGGTGACTAAAAGCAATCCAGAGGATAAAAGCAGATAAAAGCTACCAGCAAGAAGGTTAAAAGTAGTCAGCAAAGAGGTTCCCTGGGGTTTCAGAAGCTCTTTTCCAAAGTCCTAAAAACTGCTTTTATGTCTATAGGGCTCATAACTGGATCTCAGATCAATCCATCTTGGGGCAAAATTAACCCAAACCTCCCCAGTTCTGCACCACAACCTCCTTGCTCAAAATAGTCTAGTTGTGGGAGTATAAGTAAAAAAACACACACACATATACACATATGTGTGTGTGTGTATACATATTTGTTAAATCTTGTACCTCTCCAGGTCCACCAGTATTCTGGATCATAACACATTCTCACTCTTTGTGTATATATGTATCTTACTTCCATAAAAAAAACAACTTTGTGTAGATGGGAATAGGCGGACAGGTCAGTGGTTACTGATATTTTCCATTGCCTTTTGTTATTGTTATAACAAGGTCCATGTTGTTCCCCCTCCCCCATCATGCTTATGGCACCTTCTCCTTCAGCAACCTTGAGAATTAATCCGTTAGTGCTCCTAAAATTGTGTTACTTTTAATCTAACCTCCCTGTGCATATTTTTATTTTCATCCAGCTTTTGCCATATATGATTTCTTTAGGGCCATTTCTTCTTTCTCATGCAACAACATATCTGACCAAATCTGGTGGTTCTGCTATCCTTAACAATGAACGTTTGTTATAGAAGTCCTTATAAATACTTTTTGTTGTTCATTTGTTTATTTACCTTTTGCTGGTTTCATCCTTGAATGATGTTGCTTGTAATAAGGAACATATTCCTAAAATTTAGAGTTATTTAAAAGTAAAACATGTGGGTCATCTAAATAGCACAGTGGATAGAGTGCTGGGTCTGGAGTCTTCCTGGGTTCAAATCCAGCCTCAGACACTTACTAGCTATGTGACCCTGGGTAAATCACTTCACCCTACTTCCCTCAGTTTCCTCATCTGTAAAATGAGCTGGAGAAGGAAATGGCAAACCACCCCAGTATCTTTGCCCAGAAAACCCCAAACAGGGTCATGAAGAGTTGGACATGTCTAAAAGCTTGAACAATAACAACAGCAAAAGTAAAAACTTGCAGCCTGTGTGAAGAGAGTGAGTTCCTCTCAGTGGAGGCCTCCTGTAAGGGATGTTGTGACAAGAATTCCTGCTTCAGACATGTATTATACTAGATGAGCCCTTTAATTCAGAGATTCTATGATTCTGAGGCTTTTAAGGAGGATCAGTAATGATCTGTCTTGTGGCCTTGGAGTGTGGAAATTGGCCTAGCCTGCCTTGTTGAAATCTCATTCTGCCCATGGGATATTCTTGGTTTGTACCCCTCATATCCTATAGCTATTCTGGGTCCTCTAGTGTTCCTTTGGAAGTGTGTTTCCACAATTAGACAGTTTCAGAGGAGTCACTCTTGGGGAAATGAACACTTGATAAACGATTTTTTTTTTTTTTTGCCTGGCTTTTCTTTGAAAACCTAGAGAAATCGGTAGATTAGTTCCTAATCTCTTTTAGGAATTCCAATCACATGGGAAAGGATTTTGAAAGCTAGGGTTGAGTTACATTCCCACAATTCACTCCTATCTTGCTGCCTGTACCACTATACAGATCTTCTAAGTGAATTGGCACCTCAAGGTAGCTTTGAAACTGACCCACCCATCCCAGCAGCTTCAAGCTTATTTGATTATATAAAAGAAACATACTAAGAGGAAAGGGCTTAAGGTGAATTGAAATTCATCTGTTCTTCAATTAAATGAAAATTCTGAAGGCCACCAGAGAATATTATACTAGAGTCCAGTTCATGTAGGCATGTTAATTCTATTTTCTGAAGAGAATTGCAAAAAGGTTCATTTTGATTAAGAATGTGTAGCAATTGTAGAATTAAAGTAAAGTATTATAGATCTTCCTGGCATAAAATGCAAATATGACAGCAGAGCGACTTAGACAATTGTATCTCAAGTAGCTTTCTTATAAAATTAAGGCATGGGTTCTGTTACAAAACCATTTGAATTGGCTGATGGTATAGTCACGGAGAACTAGCATGGCAGAGTGGATAGAGTTGGCCTCAGAATTAAGCTTCAAGTCTTGCTTCTTACACACCTGGCTCTGTGAGCCTAAGTCACTAACGCCCAGTGCCTCAGGCAACTCTCAGAAACTATGAGTGCCAGAGATGGTGTTTGTATGCTTTGGCAGAAGGAGATCCCTCACTGATGAAACCACAGGTCTAATTCTTTACTACCCCTCTCAAAACAAACACACAAACCAGTTGTACTAGAAGTAACAAATCACCAAGAATTTGATGGCTGTTGCTTTGATAGAATTTTGAAATTTAAATAAAGTGACATTTTATTATTGGTCACATATACAATGGGATTTTATAAGCAGAAAGGTCATGGGTTGGAAAAGGGACAATCAGAGATTGAGGGAGCAAAGAAAAGTAGAAGTACAAATAAAATGGAAAAGATCAGAAAATACAATGGGCAATAACCCAAGAGAATATAAAAGTGGTGGGCTCTACCTGAACAGCTTACTCCAAAGTACATTTATGCTCTGTACAATGCAACAATCCATTTCTCCAAGTTGCTCATCAATGCCTCCCCTCTCCCAGTTATAGATATATCATACATGGCTTGGAACAATAATATTTATCCATTGTTTCCATTATCATCATCATCACCATCTACTCAGAGAAGTTGTCTGACTCTATAATCATTCCCCATGAAGAGACAACTCATAAAGAAATATGAAAGACAGTTCTGAAATGTTGGCTGTTTCCTTTGAAATTTTCAAGCATTCTCTTCACTGTGCAAATCTCACTGGCCATTTGAAAGAAGCCTACACAACAATTTATTAGATAGCTTTGTGTTCATTATATTTTTTAGGCCCCTCTTAGTTCTATGCTTCCAGAAATTGACTGCAGTAAAAATCTAACATTCTCATCCTTTGATAATGAGCATAAAAGAGAATAAGAGATTACTGTGGAGGTAAATAATGAATTTTGATAAATGCTTCATACCTTTCTTTGTTTGGTTTAATATTGATGTCACCAATGATATGGATGTCTGCAAATTTTATCCTAAATTTGCTCAAAAGTGAAGCCATCCTGAAACATAAGAAAGAACATTTCATCACTACATATTTAACTACCGTCAATCAAACAATATTTGTGTTTGAGTTAAGATATCAAAGCAATCATGTTTCATGTCAATTTTGCTTCTCAGGCAAGCTAATTTATCTAAAAGATTTTAGTTAATGTTTGATTTTCATTACAACACTTGATGGATATATTAAGTCTGGGCTAAAATTGTTTCACTGAAGCCCCAAGAAAAATTTGTACAGGTATAAAAACCAGAGCTAGAAAATGGGACTAGAAATGTCTAGAAAAGGAAGAGCAGCAATAATTTGTTCACATTTTTTTCAACTTGGAATTATAGAAAGATGTTTGATTTCATCAGTGTGCATACTCCTTCCATTTGTACATAGTGCAGTCCCTCTGTAACTTTTCATTCTGTGCCAAAAAATTGTTATCCACATCTGCACAAATCTCCCAGAGAAAATCTACTCAACATACTAAAACCCTTTCTTTGATGAATACCAGGGGAATACTCTGATAATCTATCTTTTATTCATACTTTTGCTATATGATGGGGTTTACTCCATTTTCTGGATACTTTTGATGCTGCCTTTTATGTCATTTTTTGCGTGCAAGTCAACATTGGTATTGTCCTGTAGTCTACTTATGCCTAATATGCTTTTATCATTTGTCTTTTGGGTCACCTAAAATTTCAGTTCTTCTAAGATTATGTGCTTCATGATTATCAGGTATGTAGCACCACGGGGACAATAATAGTGATAATAATATATGTATACACCTCCACCTTTTTAAGGATACAATTACTCAGCTGCAATACCAAGTCCTGAAGGTGAGTTATTGGATTAGTCAGTTGCATCTATAAAACTGAAACCATCACTTGCGTTTTCTTTTCTATCAAGCAAATGTAGGCATGACTTTAGGAGTCTCTATCTTTTGAATAATTAATTAGATAAAACCAAATAAACATTAAAGAACGTAATGATATTTCCATTCAAGCCTGAAAATGAAGATTCTCTGCCAGCACTGGAGAGGGTGTTGTTTTTAAAGCATTTAACTCTTCCAATGAGAGAAATATGGTGATTAAAAAAACAAAGCTGATGTATTCACCAGTGAATTATAGGAAAGAAAGTAAATCTGAACTCTGTCAGAATGGTTTTATTTTTATTTCAATTGTACCTGAAAGGTTCTTAGAGATTTTAATAGAAGCTGTTAAATAGTATTAACTCTAAGCTCACACATATTTTAAATGACAGAAATTGCCAATACGTACGCTATTTTTTCTTCTTCAATACGGTTTATCTTGCCTCCAACATAAATCCTTAATTTGCAGTCTTTCCATTTTTTTCTGAGAGTCAGGATATAGGGGATTAGGAGTGTTAACCCTGGAGGGGAAAAAGTTTATTATGACTCTGTAAGATGGATGAATATGTGAAAGTGAAAGGGAATATCTCAATTTCTTTAGCCCTGTATTTATAGTGCCTAAATTTTTTTTTAAACTCTTTGGAATATATGAAAATTTTATACTTCATCTACTAATGTTATTGTATGTTTCCCATATATCATGCTAAATTTGTCAATAAAGAAATCCTGCTCCCTGCTGTACTTTTTAGCATCACTTACCTCCATCATCAAACAACCACCACACATCAATGGTGCCTTTGCCTTGCTTCTTTTTAAACTGAGTGCTGGCTTCCACCAGTCTCTGATTGAACTCTCCCACATGCATTGATTGGATTGTGTTAATTCCACTATCTGAAATGAAAAAAGAAAAATCTGAAGATGGTAACAAAATAACTTTCTAATAAATCATTTGGCTAAATAAGTGTCTAATAATTCTCCCCCCTCACCCCCCTGCCTTGTGGTGGGAAGGGTTACATTTTGAAAAATTGGGTAGATAAATAATAGATTCCATGTTCTCTTTTTTCCTCTATTTGCATAATATTTAATATAACTTTTTACTTTTGAATGAAGATTTAGGCCTGGTGTAAGAATTACAAATTTTATTATTGGAGATCTTTGTGTGTTTTTCAGGCCTTGGTCCTCTGCCTCAAGGGGGAATTGCTGTTTAGTCATATGGCAATTCTAATAACACGACCAGTTTATATTTAGTAGTTTAGAAACCCCAAACAACCACAAAACTCCCAAGACAATTTCCAAATTCCAGTTGTAAATTTACTTGAGAATTCTAATCTTTCTTATTTACCTAAAAATAAAAATATTGTTACAGAGGTCCTTAAATATGTAATCTATGACAACATATTTAGAATTTTATAGTTACAGGTCATATGAATGTTTTCTATATCACATGAAAATCTGGTTTTACAAAGTTCTCCAGGGCCCCTCTACCATCTTGGCTCTATGTCTCCTCCTCTGCTTTTAAAGGTCTCTAGTCTTTAAAGAGTAGTTTTTACCCCCCTCTCTTTAAGGAATCTAACAATAGATATAGAAATTAGAATTGCATAGGTTTAAAAGATATAATAGAATTCACAATATAAAATTTCAAAATAAAAGCAACTTTTGTATATATAAGGAACACCCTTACTGAGGACAGTGAGAGTCATTTGCATTGAACCTGGTTATGGGTGGGATGTTTGAGGGTGTTTTAAAGCTGATATTTCCTTCCTTATATCTAATTTTTAGGATCTTTAGTTTCCTTCAAAGTTTGGCTCAAGCTCCACCTTCTACAACAAACCCTTGACTGACCCCTGCCCAGCTACTATTAACTTCCTCTCCTCAAAAATTACTTTGTATTTATTTTTATATATTTTTATTTATATCTTAGGCCTGCATTGAGCTCTGGAAGAGCATTGCAATTGGCCTTTCTCCTATGCAAGTTACTTTCCTCAATAGAATGTAAAGTCCTTGAGGGCAGGGACTGTTTCATTTTCGCCTTTGTATTCCTAGCCCTATATATATAGAAAGTGCTTTTAAGAAATATTTGCTGATTGATCAAACTTTAGTTTATAATTTGTAAGCATCTAAGAAAAATCAAATCGTTCTCCAAACAAACTAGAAACCTTTGATTTATAAATCTTTAGCCTAAGATTCTAGGGGCACCTGTTAAATAGGTTTCTTTAGCTTTGCATCACACCTTCCTTCATCATTTTGACTTTTTCATATCTCTCAAAGAGCATAAAAGAAAAATAGATACCGAAACCAGTTTATTGAAGCAATTACCCTTATATTCTAATGACTTTCCTCCAACTGACTTCTCAGTAAAATCATTTTTTTTAAATGTGAAAATGCCAAATTTTCAGTAAGTTTAAAAATCTTTAAAAAACCTAACAAAAGTAGGCAAACTTTGTTATTTTTTTTTTAAAAAAACTTAACTTTGACAGTAAGATTGCTAACAGGGAGACAGCAGCATATGGTAGGGACTCTGACTCATGTGCAAATAGGCACTTGGTCACAATGGACCTTAACCTGTATATAACTTCAAATTCAAATTCCAGTTTTCTTTGAATGTTGTGGCTTTATTATTACATTAAAAAAAATGTTTTAGGGCAATATTTAAAGTTGAGCTGACAGCCTTCTTTTTTCTCTCTGATCTAACAGGCTCCAAAGATTCTTTGTACTATCTTTCAGTATTGCTATATTTTGGGATTGAAAATTCTAAAGCAATTATCTGCTTCTATCCAGTTTCAATTTCCCTAGTCTTGATTGGACCCACGAGAGAGAAAGAACATTTATAAACAAAATGGTCTAAGGCTTGCTTTCAGAGTCAAGCAACAATACTGAATGTTTAAATTACTAAATGAAACACATACATACACACACACACACAGAATTTTACATATAGAGCTCTTCACACAATGCTTGGACAATCACTTGTACAGTGATTTGTATTTAGAATTCTCTTACAGAATCCTGGGTTTGACTAGATCAGGAGCTTATAAACTTTTTTAGTGTCATGGACTCCTTGGGCAGCCTAACAAAGATTAGGGACTTCTTAGAATAATGTTCTTAAATAACAGAAGGAAATACTAAATTTTAGTTAGAGGTTAGTGAGAATAAAGATGTAATTTTTTTTACCTTCCAAATTGACAGATCTCTTGAAATCTATCCACTGACCTCAGGTTAAGAACCTCTGGATTAGATGGTTATCAAAGTCTCTTCCAACTCTAGAATTCTAATCTCTGGCTTTACTTACATGCAAATATGTTGCAGTCCAGGAAATGTGCATATGAAAAACCAAGGGAAGAATTAGCCCTGATCTTTTGGCCCACAAGAGCTACCAAACAACTACAACAAACAGGAGTATGTGTTTGACATGCTAAGTATGATTTGCAGGATATGGCATTACATGCCCCTTTTTTAATTTTAATGTGTTTTTTTTTTTTTGCCTTTCTGGGTCATGGTTTTAGAGAAGGATACATATTTGCTAAAACAATACATAAAGGGAAAAAAAAATCTCCCATGATAATATGGCTTCTTTTCATCGATGGGGAAGGAAATTAGATGTTTTGCCTACTGGGAGAGAAATGTACCTAGGAAAAATCAGAGGTACAATGAAAAGGACATCAGACTTGAAAGTCATGAACCCTGGACTCTTGTTCTAACCCAGCCACTAACTAGTGTGACTCTAGGCAAGTCAACCTCTTTGGATCTCAATTGCCTTATTTGTAAAATGAGGTCATTGAAAGATTGGGAGCCTAGCTTTAAAAACCCTGTCATTTTAATGCCAAGCTTTCTAAATTTTCTATCATATTTGGAGATAGAAATGCATAAGGTCAGATTTGCTTTATGAGTAAATGCATTCCTTTCTCTAGAATGGAAACTTTTTGAGGACAAGGACTGTTGATATCCCCAGTGCCTACCATAGTATCTGGCATATAAAGGGTACTTAATTAAAGCTTGTTAATTGATTGATGGATTTCTTTGGATGAAACTGAAGTCTTTGTAAAGGAAAGAGGAAGCCATTTGGTATTTGAAGAATCAGAGTGATGAAGTGGAAAGGACACTTAGTTCTATTCCTGGTCTGCATTTTACAACCAGTGTGACTTTGGGCAATTCTCTGAACCTCCATTTCCTTTTCCATTGGCACCTCAGCTTCTTGTCCTAGGGTTGTGAGATAGCTTAGCTTTGGAAAGTGTTAGACAAATTTGAAGTGCTTTTATTATCCAAATGGTAGGGATTTCATAAATACTTGTTTCTTTCCTTCCTTCTTCATTTATACTATCCATCCAGTCAAATAGTCTGATAGGATCATAAATATAATGACAATAAGCCTTGATATAGTACTTTAAGGTTTGCAAAGTGCTTTATAAATATTGTTTTACTTTATCCTACCAACAACCCTGGGAGGTAGGTGTTATTATTATCCTCATAGGATTCTCATGAGGAAACAATCAGATAGGGATTAAGATTAAGTGATTTGCTCAGGGTTGCATAGTTAGTAAGTCTGAATTCAGGCCTTCTTGATTCTAATCAGAGGTGGGGAACCTCTGGCCCCAAGGTCATATGTGGTCCTCTAGGTCCTCAAGTGCAGCTCTTTGACGCAATCTGAACTTCACAGGTCTGTAATATTTGTATTGCTGGGGCAAAGGTTATCCATAGCTTTATGGAACTTTAGGCATAGTTCCAAATTGTTCTCTAGAATTGCTGTATCAGTTCACACCATCAGCAGTTCATTAATGTACTTTTCCCTTCATCCCTTCTAGCATCTGTCATTTCTGACAGGCATGAGGTGGTACCTCAGAGTTCTTTTAATTAGCATTTTTCCAATAAATAGTGATTTAGAGCACTTTTTAAATGATTGTAGAGAGCTTTGATATCTTCTTCTGAAAACTGCTTGTTCATATTCCTTGACAGTTTATCAGTTGAGGAATGGTTCTTATTTTTTATAAATTTGACTCAGTTACCTATATATTTAAGAAAAGAAGTCTTTATTAGAGATGCTTGTAAAAAAATTTATATTATCTATGGTACCTTTTATCAAAATGTACTTTCTCTGATTATCTCTTTTAATTAGGTCTATTCTTGCTTTTACTTTGTCTGACATCATGATTGCTTCTCTTCCCTTTTTTACATCAGCTGAAGCATAATAGATTTTGTTCCATCTACTTATTTGGACTCTTTGCACATGACTTTCTGTTTCAAGTGTGTCTCTTATAAAGAACATGTTGTTGGATTTTGGTTTTTAATTCATTCTGCTATCTATTTCTGTTTTATGGGTGAACTCATCCCATGCACATTAACAGTTATGATTACTATCTGTATTTCCCTTCATTCCTTTTTCTCTTATCATTCTCTCTTTCTTTTTATGCTATTCCTCCTCAGAAGTCTGTTTTGCTTCTGACCACGGCTTCCTTTAATATGCCTTCCCATTTATCTCTGCCCCCCCATTTCTCTAATCCCCTTCCCCTCCTATTAACCTTCTGGATAAGATAGATTTCTATACCCAACTGCCAACTGAGTGTGTGTGTGTGTGTGTGTGTATGTGTCTGTCTATCTATGAGTGTATGTATGTATGTGTGTATATATGTATATTCTTCTGTCTTTGAACCAATTCTGATGAGACTGAGGTTCAAGTATTGACAACCCTCCTATTTTTTTTCTTCCATTGTAAAAGCTCTTCCTTGCATGCCTCTTTTATGTGAGATACTTTCCCCCATTCTAACTCTTCCTTTACCCTTTTCCCTTTTTCTCTTCCATCGCTCTCATTTCTCTTCCCAGTTTTTCCTTTATCACTCTTGTCTCTTTCTTTAACTCTTCCAGGAATTCTTGTGGGGCTTGTGTCCAATTAGGATTTTTCTTTGAGACTTTGTGTAACTGCTTTCACATTATCTTCTTCTGAGTTTGTGTTTTGGTCTGAAGCTTGGGACAGTGCCTCCCCACCTCTAGGTGAATAGGGTCCAGCTTTAACATAAAGTTCAAAGGTAAGAAATAGGCCGGGGAGATTATCAAACAATTAAAAAAAAAGAACTTGTCTATAAAAAGCTCCTATAGTGTAAAGGAAGACCAAGACACAAAGGGTGTTATTTGAAAGTTGTTTGGAGGTAAATGTTGGGGGAGTTTGGCTGGGTTGCTGCCTTTAATCTACCATCTGCAGGGGCCACTTTTTTCAATAAAGCCTTCTCTTATCCTTCTAGATGAAGGAAATCTCTTCTTTACTTTCACCAAATGTAAATCTTATTTCCCTCCCTTCTCTCCAACCCCACCATTGGGAGCAGACACTGCTTTTTCTTCTTTGTATCCCTAATGGCTAGACCAGTGTCTTGAACATAGTAAGTGCTTGAGTTAAATATTGGTTGAATTGAATTGAAATTGATATATCATATAATATAAGATAATATTAGATAATAATCTCACCATTTGAAACAAATCATGGTACCTTTATAAACTTTATAACTAACTTTATGTCTAACTTCATAAATAATTAACAAAAACAATGACCAGGTCTTCCTGGATAGCCAAATATTAGGGTGTAGGGGAGGGACAGAAACCAGCAGATGATTGGTTATCTATATAACCAATATAATATAACCAACTGGTTTTCCAGAGTCCCACTGCTTTAAGGATCCTTTCTGTTTCTTGTAGTTAAAAGAGCTATTTTGGCAGCTCCTAGCTTCTTCTGTGATTGAGTAAGAAAGTCATATGCCAAGTTCAGAGATTTTTGTACCATAACTGTAGAAGAATATATCTATATCTACATATATAGACCTATCTGTCCATCCATACATCTATCTGTCTATCTTTTAAAATCCTGTACAATTAGATGATTGCCCTAGAACTCTAAACTTTTGAGTATTTCAGGTGGAAATGAATAATGTTAAGTAGAACACTAGTGCAATCCCACTTTTAAAATTCTGGTATGATTCTGGAGAAATATAGAGAGACATTATCTTTTCCTGACTTAATAGCAGTAAATGGTTAAAATATACCTTTAGAACCACTCTCACCCCCAACTATGTTAAAAAAGCTTTCTTAATTTTCTTAGAAAAACATATTAAAGCTTTTACATTTTTGTACCAGCAGAGGCCACTACAAACCTTTCTAAACTTCTCAACTATGTTTATGGAGAACTAGTACAAAGGATGAATGAACCATGCGAATCTTTCTTTTTATAAGATGACTCCAGGTTTATTGAGTCATGTGCTGTTAATCCAAGGTTACCAAGATTAATTTTAATGCATTTAGTAATTTAAAAGTATATGTCGATGTAATTTTTCCAGGATTCTGTAGATGTGATTTCATTGCTCTATTAGCATATGAGAGGCAATGTGGTGTAGTAGCTAGAGAGATAGCCTCAGAGGCAGGAAAAACTTCATTTAAGTCTGAACACACCAACTTCATGATTGTGGACAAGTCATTGAACAAGTCAGTGCTCTAACGCAATGAGTTTCAGGGTTGGTTCCAGTTTAGCACTGGGAAAGGGTGTTTCTTCACTGAGGGTTCCATATAGCAACAAAAATCACAAGTCTAGTAAAAATATTATTATAAAAGTGATTTAATATCTTTAATAATAAATACCTGTGAAGTCATGGTTAGTGTCCAAGGAGTTCTTTGAAAATAGGGAGCATGGGGCTTTATGGATTGTTGGGTCTTTATTTCCCTAGTTCCTTATAATAGATAGTTCAGAGATGGGGAGTAGATGGGTCAGATTCTCTGACTCAAAATCCCAATGCTTTTTGGGCAACAGTATGCTATATCCCTTCTCTCGTATGTTCTTAAATTTATCTTTCCTTTCCACCTTTGTCTTTCTCTGCCAATCTATACTCATTCATTTCAGATCCCTAAGCCTACTCAGGAAGTGGTGCAGTGTGGGAGAGAGTCTTGATTGGGAGTCAGGAGACCTGGTTTTAATCCCACCTCAGCTAAGAACTAACCACCTTAACCTTAGACAAATCAGTTTACCTCTGAGTGGTTTGGCCTTCATACCTTCCAAGTTACCTCTTTCAGGCTGTGAATCTCGGTGAACTGGTTCTCAAACTAAATCACCTCTTTATTATGTAAAGTCCCTGAAGGGACTTACCTCTAAATCCTCACTAGATTCTCTATGGAGACCATCAGTCTCCAGACTTCTCAGACCTATTTTCTTCTTTATACCCCCTTGAGCCTCCTGTTAGCCCCGGATCCTTCTGATACTGTCTCATCTTCCAATCATCCTCCCTGCACATAGAGGTCAGTAAAAACTTGCAGATGGCCTGGTTTTTGGAATTCAGCTAAGAGATTGGAATAGTTTAGCAGTGAAAATGTTCTTTTTGGGGCAAGGGGAAGGGGAGATTTAAAAGCTTACCTTTTTTGGGAACTTGCCTGGTGATATTCAACTTTCGAGCCTTTTTGAACAGTCCCCGGATACCTTTACTTCCTTCTTCACTCTCATTATCTTTAATCGTGGCTTCTAATGCCAATCTCTCTTGTTCTAATTTTTCTAATTCATCTGTTAAAAGGAAACAAAACAAGTAACAAATTACTCACTTGTTTAGCTCAGAATCAAAGAGTTTGCAACGATGGTTTTGTGAAACTCATGCAAGTGAGGTAGATTTATGTTTCCCACTCTCTGTCTATATGTGTGTGTGTATGCATATGCGTGTTGTATGTATGTTTACATGTCTATATCTATACCTGTGATCAGCTAGGTGGTACAGTGGGCAGAGTGCCAGTCCTAGAGCAGGGAAGACTCATCTTCCTAGTTCAAATCTGACCTCAAATATTTCCTAGCTGTGTGACCCTGAGCGAATCACTTAACCTTGTTTACCTCAGTTTGATCATCTATAAAATGAACTAGAGAAGGAAATAGCAAACCACTCCAGTATCTCTATCAAGAAAATCCCAAAATGGGTTCAAAAAGAGTTGGATATGACTGAAAAATTACTGAAAATATCCATGATCAAACAATTACTGTGTGTTAGAGGCATAAATTGAATCTAAGTCTTTCTGGCTTCAATGCCTCTACTCACTGGACCATACTACTTTTCATATATGTGTGTATGTATATATGTCTATATGATATCTGTATATGTATATATACATATCTATGTATATATACATATGTGTATATATTATATATTTGTATATATGTGTATTAAAGAGAGACAGAGAGAAAGTGGGTTATACACTTGTAGTAAATGAAGAGATAAAAAGGAGATTCAAGTAGGTGGTATCAAGTGAGTCATTTGCTTGCCCTTCCTCCATTTTCTTCCATCAGGAAAATGCTAAATCCATAGTTTATTTGCTCATTTAACATTGTTTATATTCTCTAGTAAAAATGTATGCTCTTTTAAAATTGAATTTATCTACATAAAAATTAGATGACCTTAACTGCTTTTGATTCATGTATATCCATAATTCTATGTCTGTATTGTTGAGAAAGTAGGGAGAGGAGGCAGTCAGGAGAGGATTCCCCCACCCCTTGACTTGAGTCATATGAGAGAGGTTCTTGTAGGTTCTGATTTTATTACTAACTCTCATAAACTCCTCAATAACAGAGAAACCTAAATTGAGATGATTCAGGACCATTAGCATTGGCAAGGCTATGAGTCAGGAATAAGTAGACAGGTAGCTCAAGAAGGCCTGAGAGGAATCCTTCTTTCCTAAGCATTTTCAATGTATCTCTCAGCTCCTGAGTGGAGGGTAGAGAAGATAGAGAGGGGAGATCAAATATATAGGGCTGGTTGAAGACAAAGGTTGGGAAAGAGTGAGTATATCCTCATTCCAAGGGTGAGTGCCATCCAGGAAGGAGTAGTACCTCACTTGCTAGGAAGTATCTCTGCCTAATTACATAGATATGCCTCTATACACAATGCACATCCTCATATATATGTATATGTACAGATACATACATGCAATTGTATCTATGCATGTGTAAGTAACAAAGTGAAGGTGAGGAATTACTATTGGATGATCCACATTGGTAATCATTCATGCATGCCAAAAGAATGAATGGGGGGACAAAAGGGACATTTTGGACAGTGTTTAGGGGATCTTGAATTTAAATATGCCAATCACAGGTACTGAATAGGTTAGAGAAAGAAAATATCTCGCTGAATGTGTGTATGTATGTGCATACATATACGCATTGAAAATACATCAGGTTGAACATTTAAGTAGTGTATATTTCAGTGAACAACATTAAGGAAGTAGTACTGAGATCAGAGTAATAATTGTTCATACTGTAAGGAACAATAGAGATTTTTTTGGAGGGGCGAATGGAGGTATATATTGAGTTTTCTACTTAATCTGCACAGAAAAAAAAACCATTCTAAATCTGAGGTATGTGGTATCCTTTTCACTGTGAGTGATGACTAAAGTACCTGATGACAGTATCTGAACAAAAATACAGGGTACAAGGCAATAAACCTTCAGAAGTGTTTCAGGCATATAGTAGATACTCATTAACTGCTGGATTAAATTGAAATCCAAATGCAGCAATTAAAGATCATCAAGCTAAATAATAAATTATAGCTTCCCTGGGCAAAAATTTACCACTTAGGGAAAAACATCCATCAATTGCTTTTCCTGAGAGTGAAATACTCTGTGATGGGAACTAGTACATTTTCATATTCTCCTTTTTCTTTGGAAATAAAAGGGAAAGGGAAACAGCAAGGTTTTTGATTTCATCATCCAACTGAAACTCCTTGCTCCAAAGTTATCAGTGATCTCTTAATTGCCTTATTCAACGAGCTTTTCTAAGTCCTCATCTTTCTTGACCCCTATATAGGATTAGTGCAGTGGATGGGATGCTGGGCCTGGAGTCAGGGAGAGTCATCTTTGTGAGTTCAATTCTAGCTGCAGACACTAGTTGTAAGTGTCTACTTGAATAGCTGAAACAAACAGCTAAGTACTACTTTGCTTGCCATTACGCTGGGCAAGTCCACCTAACTCTGCCTAGGTTTCTTCATCTGTAAAATGAGCTGGAGAAGGAAATGGCAAACCTCTCCAGTATCTTTTCCAAGAAAACCCCAAATGGGGTCTTGAAGTGTCATACATGACTGAATTAGACAGTATGGTCTGTCATCTTCCCTGGGAAACTTTCTTCTCTGAGTTTTCTCTCTGTTCTCTGACAACCACTGTTTTCTCTTTGTTCTCCTTCTGCCAGTATGACCACTCCTCTCTCTCCTTTGCTAGATCATCATGCATATTCCACCCCCTAAATGAATGTATGTACTCCAAGACCCTATCCAAGAACTTCTCTCTCTCCCCTGACTTCTGGTCTTTCATTACCAAATATCTATTGGACATTTCCAACTAGATGCCTTGTAGGCCTCTCAAACTCAGTATAGCCATAGAATTCATTCTAAGCCTACCACCTCTCTTCTGAAGTTCCCTCTTTCTGTCCACTCACTCCCTCAGAATCATTCTTGACCTTACTTTCCCTCACCCCACATGACCAATTGGTTGTAAGATCTTGTCAAATCTGTTTCAACCACGTTTTTTATATCTGTCCCTTTCTCTTCAGTCATACCTTCCCTACTCTGGTTAGAATCTTCATAACTGATCTCCTTGCCACAAGTCTCTGTCCTTTTCAATCTAATTGTAGACGTGATATTCCTAAAGGACAGATCTGAGCATATCACTCTTTGGCTCAACAAATTTCAGACTCTTCCTAGAATCAAACACAAACTCTTCCTTTTATCATTTAGAATCCCTTTCAACTTGGCTCCAATCTACCTTTCCAGTCATGGAATCTCTTACTTCTCCTAGCAGACTCTATGGTATAGCTAAAGTGACCCTCCAGATGTTCCTCACTCAGCATGTTCCATTTCCCACCTCAGTGACTAGGCTTTTCATCTAAGAGGCAGTCCCTCATCCCCTCTGACTCTTAGAATCCCTAGAATCCGAGCTCAAATGCCTCCTACTATAAGAAGAGTCTCTCCAAATCCCTATCCCCTAGTTATTAGTCAATCATTTCAGTTGTATATGACTCTTTGAGACCCCATTTGGGGTTTTTCTTGGTAAAAATACCAGAGTGGTTTGCCATTTCCTTCTGTAGCTCATTAAGCAGATAAGAAAACGGAGACAGAGTTAAGTGACTTGCCTAGGGTCACACAGCTAGTAAGTGTCTGTAGTCAGATTTGAACTAAGGTCTTCCTGACTCCAGGCCTAGCATTCTATCTACTGTGCCATCTAGTCTCCCAACTAAAAGAATTTTGTGTGCCTCTTTGTATATATGTACTTATGCATATTGTCTCTCTTTTAACATGTGTGAGTCTTGAATGCAGATATGGTTTCATTTTCTTTTTTTTGTAACCTTATTTAGCACCTAGCCTAGTGCCTGGTATATAGAAGGTATTTACTAAATGCTTATTGCTTGATAATCAGGTACAAAGATCTGGTTATTTTCTTCAGATTTTGGTTTCTTACTTTTTTCCAAGAAAAGATGTATTCTTCAATATGTCTTATTTTAAAAGAACCAGAGAACCATGATTTCATCAGCTTGGTACTCTCTCCACATATGCAGAACACAATTCCTTCATGCCTCATGAGTTGCTGGGGCCAAAAAAATATCATTACCTCATGGCCAACCATCTTATGATAAGCCTTTCCAAATTTAGTGACACTGATGCTCATTTTAAATTGATAGTTCATCATCTCTGACAAGGGATGGGACTTTCACAGAAATTTCCAAAGAAATAGAAATAGAAAGACTATAACTAATAAACATAGTCAGAAATGTTATGGGTGAATGGACAAAAATTCCACTTTACCTTTTTTCCCCATAGAGCAAGGCTGTGTGTTCTCTTGATTTATCAATTATGTACTAATTAACTTTCAGAGTGGTCAAATCTCCCAGAGGTATATATTCTACAGTTCCACTGAATTTGTTGGCGTTTTTCCAGTACTTAACAATTAATTTTTTGGCAATGACATTAGATTTAAGGTCAAATTATTCATATAATTTACCCAATTCCCAGAAGTTCATTGAAGTCAGTAGCCACAGAAAATCAGGGAAACAAGATTGTTGACATCAAAGTTCAGATGTGAACTGCTCAGTATTCCCTCATAAGGGGCTAGTCCTAGACCTAGAGAGCATTACATTAGGGGTCATGATTCTTAAACTTTAATGATGACTATGTAACTATAGGCAAGTTTCACCATATCTATACAATCAGAGCTGGACCTAAGTAATTTTTGTACTCATGGCAAATGACATGAAAGGTATTCTCATTTGAGGGGTGGGAGTTTGGGGTGAGGGACAGGGGGCAGAGAACAGGCTTACCACAGCGCACCATTTGGGAGCTAGGTGCTAAGTAAGTTCTGTTGTTTCTATGCCACTAATAACCTTCACAAGCAGTCAGCACTTTCTAAATTCAGGGGCAGCATGGTGGCTAGACAGCTGGCCTTGGAGTCAGGAAGACCTGAGTTCAAGTTCCGCTTCTGATATGTAATGGCTGTGTGACTCTGGTCAAGATTCTTAAACTCTCAGGGCTCCAGGCAATCCATTAAGACCATAAGTTGCAAAGTGGTCCTTTTTTCTCATAAAGGGCATTTTCTTATCTTGGACATCCTATCCATATATTAGTTAAAATCATGGGTCTAGTCTCTAGTCTCAATTCAGCACCTTGGGGAAAATCCCCTATGTAGTTGCCCTACCTAGTTTTGGCTCTGTGTAAAATAATACTTGTTTCCCTCTACCTTCCTCTGTCAATGCCTATCATAATCCATCCTTTTAGCTCTTGTCCATGCCCTCTCTTTGGGGCAGCTAGGTGGTGTGGTGGATAGAGCACCAGACCTGGAATCAGTAAGACCTGAGTTCAAATCTGGTCTTAGACACTTACTAGCTTTGTGACCTTAAGCAAGCCACTTAACCTTGTTTGCCTCAGTTTCCTCATCTGTAAAATGAGCTGGAGAAGGAAATGGCAAACCATGCCAGCATGCCAGCCAAGAAAACCTCAGATGAGGTTACAAGGAGTCAGATTCATCTGAAACAACTGACTAACAACAATAGCAATGCCTCCTCTTTGGGTAAGTACCACAGGGTTTCTTGACCATGTGGTAATCCAATATACTGAACTATAGGAAGAATTAGAGGGCCTTCAATCCCGAAAAGTGCTTGAAGAAAGATGTTCTAATACAGGCCATCAGCAGCATACTAATGCAAATTCCAGAACTGGTTTTTTATTATACAATAAAATTGGAGAATTTTCAGAACAGTGTGGTCCCATGAGGTCCTCACTGGAATTATTTTAATTTTGGTCAATTGATTTCCATTTCTTCATTATTAAATAAGCAGAAATATCCTTGGGCACCTGATATAACACGATTAATTCCTCCGAAACCACAGCCTCTGAATTTTATATTTTTAAGACCACACAGATAGATGTGAATATACATGGGCTGTGCATAGACATTTTCAGCAGTGTCCTGGTTAATGGCACACTGTCCATACAATGAAATTAGGGAGCATTCTTTGGCTGCCTTACTTTACTGGATTTTTTGGACAGGTCACTTGTGGGTTAACAAGGATACTGCAAGGATCTGAATAGAGCCGGCTTCTTCTGAATAATGGAGTGGGAGGGGGGTTGCCCTGAGAGTTTCTCTGTTGGCCCAGCCCCAGTGCACCCTGTGATTCAGCTACTAAATGCCTTACACTTTCTCCTTCAGTCTGGTCAAGGGAGAAAGATCCTCTTTTGTAATGGAGTCGGCAGGCTGACTGAAGAACTGGGCACTGTTCCAACTCTTTGACTGAGTGCTTTGTAGGAACAGTCACCCAGGACAGAGCAGATTGCAAATGCCAGGCCAAAGAGACAGAGCTGACTCCAGCTTACCTTTCTAGCTTTCTTTGACTCCAATCCTCTACTTCATAGAAGCAGAGAATTTGGAGATAGACAGGACTTCAAAGGACAACTTGTACAACCCCTTCATTTTACAGAAGCAACTAAGTGAGTGGTATAGTAGATGACATGACAGAACTGGGGTCAGGAAAATCTGGGTTCAAATCCTGCCTCAGATATTTATTAGCTATGTGATTCTGGGCAAGTCACTTTAAACTCCTTTAGTCACATTTTCCACAAGGTTGTTGTGAGGACCAAATGAAATACTACATGTAAAACACTTTGCAAACCTTAAATCACTAAGTTATTATTATTGCTATTATGAGGAAACTGAGGCTTGGACTCAGTTTCCTATGGCTGTTTTTGCCTATGCCTGTAAAATTCAAACCTATTTCCTCTGACTCTAAATTCAGTGCAGCTAAAATGGACTATTAATTGTCTTTTGCTTGCTATTTACCTTCTTCTTGCCTCTGCTTATTGAACTCTTTCCCTTCCTCCCAACTTCTTTTTCCTTTTAAAGATCCATCTTATATGCTACCTTCTCCATGAAACCTTCTTTGATTTGATTCCTTCCATCTTGTTTTTTTCACATATCCCCAAAATAGTCTTAGAGGTTAGTTCCTTGAAAGGATTTAATGAATGCAAAAGGACCTGGGATCTGAGATTGTAGCTGAAGTGTAATGCCAAAGCAGCCTTGGGTAGAGTTGATTTTAGTGCTTCGAGAATTGAATTAGGCTGCAATGAATAGGACTGACCAAATGATAACCCAATATGGTGGCTAATTATTGCTCTCTCTGCCACATCACCTGCTTATTAGTATGGTCTACTCTTGTTTTTAAAATCTCCTATGTTTATTCTGTGAATTTCTGCATGTATTAAGCCCTGAAAATATGGAATAATCACTACTTGACTGATTACAGAAAGAACAACAGACAGGAAAACCTATATGGCAAATCATATCCTTACTCAATGATATCTCTTTTCTTTATTAATCATAAACTTGGATTCTTCCCGTGGTCAATCAACCCTGAGCTGTAAATGTTAATATGAATAAAGTCTGGTTAAGATAAGTGCACTCAGCAATACTGCAGTACTTGCCTTACAATCAAGTAATTATTTACTACATCACCATCTGTCTTTATTTTGCTAAGCTCTTTGATCATATACAGCAGCATCAATGGGCTGCCGCCATGCTCATAAATCTTGCCATGCTTATGCTCAATTCTTGACCAAAATAGATGGTGAATCATAGTTCAGCAATTTATTTACTGCTGGTCCAATTTGGGCTATTTGCATAGGTAGAACATTTTTGTCAAACATACATGGGAAGTAGAAAATAAGAAAAAAAGAAATCTTTTTTTTTTCCTTTTATGGAAATGGGTTAATTTGTTAAGAGAAAGTAGCCTCCATTAGTGGTGAATGAACCCTGAGAAGAGACTGGTTAGTATGTTATGAACATTGATCTGTTTCTTTAAAAAAAAAAGAGGTGCTTCCATTATATTAGATTGTGACATGGTATAGAAGTAATCTTCATTAACTGGTAAATTACCTATAAAGCAGATTTGTATTCAGAGACTCTACTTTATTAACTACAGTATATGGGCATTATGAAATGGCTAATATTTTCTTTAAATTAGAATCTGTGATGACTCTACGTGGCCTGGATTGGATAAGATATTATGGTGATCATTAACATACTGTAATGTAATACTTAAGATTTATCAGGCTTTTATTAAATCCTATATTAGAGTATAACCTAATGGAACCCAAGATTATTTTCCCCAATTCAGAAACTAATATGAGATTTGCATCATAAGTTACATAAACTTCAAAACGATGCATGGAAATGTGACTCAGAGTTAATTTCTATCATTACATTTCTGCTGTTCATGTTCATCATATATATTTGTATTTCATTGTTCTTTGTTTACCCTAGATAGTTGGGTACTTATAATTATTTCATTAGAAGCAGACTGTACTTTCTTTTTCCCAACTAAGAAGCAGAAATATTTCAAATATCAAAGTTGATTTAAATAGGATATACATCCCTTGGGAAATTAAGAGGGGATGTAGTTCAGTGCTGGGATTCTTTTAAAAAATGCTGTGATATTTTTTTTCACTGTATTGCTTTACAGAAACTAAACTGATGGTTCATTCTGTGGCAATCAGGGACATGGGGAAAGGGGGGGGGATTCATGTTTTCTCAGTTCCTCTCCCTCTTTTAGCTTGAAGTGTACAAAGCAAATACTAACCAAGTGCTTTGTGAATTGTAAAGCGCTATGAAATGCAAACTATTGTCATGAATACTTTAACATTTTAATTTAATATTCAGTCCCTTTCTCATATCTCTCATAGCACTTTGTCTTTACTTCTTGCAGGCACTACATTCTAGTATGAATTGTTGACATCCTTTTCTTGTGCCCCTTATTTGATTGTGAGCTCCTTGAATTCAGAAGCTGTGCCTTACTCATATTTGTATCCCCAGTTCCTAAGATGATGCCTTGCACATAACAGCCACTTACTAAATGTTACAGAATCAAAGTGGTAGTCTAATTTTTAAAAGGGAAGTTAATTAGTAAGTACAGGTACAAATGTACCAAAGAAGTTAGATCAGATACAAGAGCTAGGGGACTTATTTCCTACCTTGAGTCCATTCCTGATTGACTTTTCCCTCTCCCTTGTGTCTTATACTCAATCATTTGCTAATTCTTGACAATTCTACTTCCCCATCTCTCTTCTCCTTTCCACTCATGGCAGACCCTCCTTACCTTTCACCTGGACTATTACAGTTGTCTCTGAATTCATCTCGCTGCTTCTAGTCAGTCCCCTTCCTAATCCACCCTCTTCACAACTGCCAGAATAATCTTCCTAAGGCACAAGCTTGACCATGTCACTCTCCTACTCAAAATCTCCAGTGACTTCCTATTGCCTTTCAGACAAAACATGAACACCCCAGTCTAGCATTTGAAGCCCTCCCTAATCTGATTGCACCCAGAATTTCCTTTATGTCATTCCCCTTTACATGCTTTATGTCAAAGCCAAACTTCCTTATTAGCTGTTCCTTGAACTCACCATTCAAGAGCTCATCTCCTTGCCATTGGAGACTATCTCCCATGCTTGGAATCCACTTCCTCCTTACTTATATGCCTCTAGGAATCCTTGACTTTCCTCATATTATCTTGAATTTATTCATCACTTTACATACTATATCTCCTAATAGCATGTAAATTCTTTGAGAGTAGAGGTTATTTTTATTTTTGTCTTTTTATCCCCTATTGGAGAGGCAGCACATATCCTTAAGAGAAAACTGGCCTGGGAATCAGGAAGACCTAGGTCCAAGTTTCTGAAGAGTTTTCTTAACCTCTCAGTGCCTGGAGTATCTCTCAAAGATTTTGAGTTACAGAGAAAGTGCTCATCTGCACTGGTAGAAGGAATTTCCTCCTTGGGAGGTCCATATAACAAAGAAATCAGCAGAAGTCTGGACTTAAAAAAACCAAAATCAAAAAACCAAAATAAAAAACTCCCAGTACCCTGTACATTGAAGGCCCATAATAAATATTTGAATTAAATTAGTTGAATCAATACAGTGTACTCTCTACTGGCCTACTTTTTTACTTTAATTAATGGACATTTAATATTCGAGTCCAAGACTAACTTCCCTTGTAGGCAGAGTGGGTGACTATCAATGTGGTTTTATTTTGTTTTGTTTTGTTTTTTGTTTTAGGTAATGATGAAGGAGCTCCAGACTTGAAGTCAGAGGACCTGGTTTCAGATCCCATTTCTACTCTTCATGTTGTAAAATGTGCTTGTCAAATGTAGTGTCTGAGGCTGTATTTGGAATTAGGTCTTGCTTACTTGAGCCCTAGCAAGTCATCCATTGTGCCATCTGCTGAGGCACCAGTGTCCCTTGGGTGAGTCCCTTTGCTTGCCTGGGCTTTAGCTTTCTCATCTGTAAAAGGATAAACTCGGTATAGATAATCTCTGGCATGCATTTGAACTCTAAGTCTTATGTATCTATAAGGGGCAGCAGGAAACATTTCACTCATTGATAGCTGAAATTATGCAATTGGTTATTTTTTATTTTTGTTAATTATCATCCTCTCCAGGATCTCTTTTAAAATGTTCCAGGGGGAAGTAACCCTACAAGACCTTGATGTGGATGAATTAATGAATTTATCAAATATCTTTCCTTTGGTGACAGGAGAAAGAGAAATATGGGGAGTGAGGAGAAAAAGAGACAGAAAGACAGACAGACAGACAAAAACATAAAGAGATAGAGATAAAGAGACAGAAGTACACAGAGAGCAAAAGAGACAAAGTCAGAGACAGAGAAAGAAACAAAGGGGAAAGAGAGTGAGAGAGACAGACAGAGACAGAGAGAGACAGAGGCAGAGACAGAGACAGAGAGAGCTCTAGAGCACACCTTAGGTCCCTGGGTCCAAGATACTGAAAGAGAAAAAAGAAATATGAAGTAGAGGCTGAGGATACCACAGGCAGCTAGTGGTGCAGTGGATTGATCACTAACTCTAGAGTCAGGGAGACCTGAGTTCAAGGTCAGCTGCAGATGCTGAGTGATTCTGGGTAAGACATTTAATTGCTATTTGGTTCAGTATCCTCAACTGTAAAATGGGAGTAGTAATAGCACCTGCCTCCTAGGATTGTGGGGATTAAATGAGAGAATATTTGTAAAATGTGCTTGGCCAATAGTAGATGCTACAGAAATGCTTACTCCTTTCCCTTCCTTTCACATACAAACTATGTCTAATTAACTGTTTAGTCCAGGTTAGACCTCCTTAGCTTTGCTTTGTAAAGCCCTTGATGCATTGATGCAAATAAGGTAGTCAGTATATTTTAAGCTGATCTTCTCAGTGCCCAATTCTTAATATTTTTTTCCCAAGAGTTCATTCAGAAGATTTACAAGTTCTTTCAATAATAGGTGGTGGAGTGGGCAGAATGCCATACTTAGAATTAGGAAAATCTGTGTTCAGGTCCCTCTTTAGACATTCATTAGCTGTATGTCCTTTGACAAGTTTTACTTAACCTTCTCTTAGTTTCAGTGTCTTCATCTATAAAATAAGAAAGTTGCATCTTATGGCTTTTAAGGTCTCTTTCAACTCTAAATCTGTGATCCTATGACCTCTTCTGTTATAATGGGAATAATTTGTCCAGAACAAATTTGCCACAGGCAAATTGGACCTGAACCCAAAATGACATGTATTTTTCCCCACTTCCCCAGCTGAATAGAAAAGACACATAGTCCTGGATCATATGATTGGGTTGCAGAGGTCAGAGTCTTTGTTTTGTGTATTAAAGGTTTGCTTGTACTTCAAGAATAAAAAAGAAAGTGTATTTTCAGTGGAAAGCAGCAGTCACAAATCAGAATTAGTGTTTCTGTCTGCTCCTTTAGATTACTGTTTCACAATGTGATCAATCTTGGCCCATTTCCATATTAGCTGCAAACCAAATTGTAGACTCATAAAACAAAATTGTTTTTTTTTCCTTGCAAGAGATGGATTAATCTCTATTTTATGAAACAGTCTCCAGAAATTACTTTAGTTGATTAGTTAACTGATGATGTTTATTTTTAATAATTCTTGCTTTACAATTCAGTTATTGCTACCATTGTTATTATTTCAATTCTACTGCTAAAGTTTCCCTTCTAATTATTGGTTATGATATAGAGAAGATCCTAGTTTATCAAAAGCCATGTCAGTAGAGCTTAAAATCAGTCAGATCCTATTAGCCTATAAAGACTCTGAGTATGAATGGATGATAGGTTAGATATTTCAGGGCAATGGATTTTTTCCTTACAATAACTTCTCGAAGACCACATCAATTAAGGCACAGAAGGGTTTTCATTTATATTAGTGGAAGGAGTATTGCTGTTGTTCAGATGTTTCAGTCTTGTCTGACTCTTCATGACCCCATTTGGGGTTTTCTTGGCAAAGATATTAGTGTGGTTTGCCATTGCCTTCTCCAGCTCATTTTACAGATGAGGAAACTGAAGCAAATAGGGTTAAGTGACTTGTCTAGGGTCACATAGTTAGTAAGTGTCTGAGGCCAGATTTTAACTCAGGAAACACCATTTAGCTGTCCCAGTGGTAGGAGTACACACACTAAAATAATAGATTTGCAATATTGAAGCTTTGTTATTCTTTTATTTTTTTCTTTTTAGAGGGGGGAGGACAGAGCAATTGGGGTTAAGTGACTTGCCTGAGGTCACATGGCTAGTAAATGTTAAGTGTATAAGGCTGAATTTGAACTCAGGTCTTCCTGACTCCAGGGCTGGGGCTCTATTCACTGTGCCACCTAGCTGCCCCTGTTATTCTTTATGTATGTATTTATTTTGGGAGTTCAGTTATTTTACTGGAGTGAAGAAATCCCTTCTGCCAATGGAGATCAGCAACTACAAAGCAATGTATAGTCTTTTAGAGTTGTTTGAAGAGGTGAGAGGTTAATTAGAGACTTGTCCAGAGTACAGAGCTTTTATGTCAGAAGTAAGACTTGAACCAAGAACCTCATTCTGAGACTGGCTCTTTTCATTTACTATGCTATGAGGCTTCTAATACTATAGGATTTCTTAACCTTTTTATGTCATGGACCCCTTTGGTAATCTGGTGAAGTCTATGAACCCCTCCTAAGAACAATGTTTTAAATGCATAAAATAAAATATATAGGATTACAATGGAAACATCATATTGAGATACAGTTATCTACATATTTCTCAAATCTAAGTTCATGGATTCCCTGAAATCTATCTTGGGATCCCTTGAAGGGCTTAGGACCCCAAGTCAAGAACCTCTGCTTTTGTATTTGATAACAATAGCTAGCCTTATAACATGGGCCATTTAATGTAAGTGGTCTCATTTAAGAATAAGGAAATCAGGGTAAAGCCATCAGTAGAGGGGAATTTTCTCCTAACTGATGAATAGTTTGCTTTTGTTTATATTTCTAGCATTTAGCTGGACCAGGGTTACAGTTACAGGTCAACAGAGAAAAATTATATTTGGGGGATGTCTGTATATATTTTCTATCTAAGAAGCAAAGTTGAGTACAAATAGTACCTACCTTGCACCTGTAGAACTTGAGAGATGTCAAATCCTTGGCTAATTCTGACAATAACCACACCAATCTCAAAGTCGAAGGCATCACTGAAAGTAAAATCAACATAAAATCATTGTTGTATCCTAGAAGGGACATTTCAAGCTGATATCATTGAAAAAATTTCACAAATAATTAGGTCTTCAAAAATTAGCCAAAAAAAAAAGGAAAGCATTCCTATATTTAAGATCAGAGAATGTTCAGACTAGAAAGTACTTTAGAGATAATACATGATGGGAGGAGAATGCATGGGGAATCATGAGATCCAGATTCAGATACCAGCTGTGCCATTTAGCCTCTGTGTGTCAGTGAGCAAATCATTTTGCATCTTTTTCTGAACTTCAGTCTCCTCCTTTCTAAATTGAAGGCACCATTCTGAGGATCTCTAATATACAGCTCTTTCCAGCTCTGTCATTTTTGGTTCTGTGTTTCTGTGACTCTATTGTGTAATAATCTGCTTGGCCACCTGTCCCTGGGTCCTACTAGCTGCCACAGTGCAGGGCTTCAACAAACACTTCAAAGCTCTGCCCTGTCTCAGACTGTCAGCTGGTGGTTGATGTCCTCACTAGGGTCTCTAAATATGACAAAATGATGTTTGTTGAGACCAGCCTTGTCATACATTAGCTGACTGCCAGATGGCAGTGAGAACCAATAAACAGCACTGTATTGACTGCAAGGTTAAATGTGCCTACTGATAAAACCTCAGGACAGTTTCTCTAGGTTTGTGAGATTCTGTGCCGTTTTCTCTTTCAGGAATCTTTTGTAAGGCGGAACATTTGTCTGCTCCCTGGGGAGGAGTAAAAAGTTCTGGGGAATCTCTACTTGTCTGTGTACCTACCCGAGTCTGCAGGAGAAAGTAGCCTTCCGATAAGAAAAGTCAGGATGAGAATTTACTTCTGAGAAAATTTAACCCCTGGTTCTGCTGGCAAGTACATGTCTCAGAGAATCATCCCACACTGTCTGTTCCCCTTGGGCAGCAGGATAAAAAGCAAAGGATCTTAGCATATTACGAAAAAGGTAGGTACTCAGGTAATAGAAGCAGCAGCAGGGACATGATAGCAGAAGGGGGCACCCAGATTTCAACTTTGGGGAGGGAGATTCAATCAAGGAAATGATTAATGGGTTCTTTTAGCTTATTCTGTTGAATAAATATTTGTTAGGTGAGATTGAGAGGAAGGATAGTGTAATGATTAGAGGTCTAGTTCTTTTTTTTTTTTTAACTTTTTGGAGGGGGGGAAGGCAGGACAATTGGGATTAAGTGACTTGCCCAAGGTCACATGGCTAGTGTTAAGTATCTGAGGCTGGATTTGAATTCAGGTCCTCATGATTCCAGGTCCAGTGCTCTATTTACTGTGCCACCTAGCTGCCCCTAGAGGTCTAGTCTTGGCATCAGAAAGAGCTGGGTTCAAGTCTTGCCTCTGATATATCTTAGATTGTGATCATGAGCAAATTACTTATGCTCTCAGGGCTGTTAAGCAGTTCTCAGGGATTTTAGTTGATAGAGAAGTCATTGATGTGCCTCATAACAGGCAATAACCAAAATGGATGAGGTCCAGACAAAGTAAATGGTGCATTTAATTTCAGAAGGTGAAGAACTTAAGCTTATATTTTTCAGTTCACCAAGGGATGAAATGCTCAGTTAAAAAATTCACAGGCATGTTATTAAAGTCATTTCACGTGCAGGCTGCCGATGTATAGCCACAAGTATAATTATCATCTGGATTTCTAATCCAGCAGAGAGGATGAGGGATTGGACTAGTTTAAAAAATATTTAGTATGTACAGAAGGCTCTCTTCTCTATACAAATGGCCTGGTTCTATCATAGCCTCTAGCACAGAGTAGAAGGACAGGACTTGCCTAGCCACTAGCATACGGTACACAAAACAAGAAGAACCCTTTCAGTTTGGTGGCTTAGACCAGGAAAGATGCTGGAGCATACTCTACACTCTAGCTTCCTGTTACCTTATGGTGAAAGCCTCCTTAGATATAAAAGCCAGGGGGAAAAAAACCCAACCCCACCCCCCAAAACTATGACCATGATTAATTAGGCTGGACCTATAAGAAGCAGTCAGCTAATTTCCCATAAGCTTTTGGGAGAGGAGAGAAAAAAAATATTCCCTCTCTTGAACTTCTGGAGTATGTGCTCTTTGGTGCAAATCAGACAACTGAACCAAAGAGTCTTTTTGTTTCTTGTTTTTTAAAACAGGCCTTTTACTTCATTGGCTGCCAGCACTGAAGTATCAGTAACTATGGGGAAATTGGGGAGCTATGGTCACTGTACACCTTGAGTAAGAGCAGGGACTGTCACTATCAGGAAGAAATTTATAGGTGTGGGGAAGTGCAGGTGCCAAATAGGGCCACCAGCAAGTGATGGCATCTGAGAGAAGAGTCAGAGGCCGTCTATAAAGTACAATGTGAGCACTTTACTCACACTGGAGATTGTAAACTGACTGCGGAAATTCTTCTGGCACAGAATGTGGAGAGCATCGTGTTAACCCTGTGGAGGAGTGGTGACTTCGGACTTGGTCTAAGACTTGGGTTTGGCCCTGCAGCTCATGGTGGTGGTGGTGGGGGGTGTTTAATGCCCTTTTTGAATTATGTGGCTTCCTGTCAGCTCTGCCCATGAGAGTGGAGTGAGTACTGTCTCTATATGTTTGCCTTCTAGAGAAATGGATCTCTGGATAGCCCTGCTGACTTGGTCTGTTCTCGGGTTTTGGTATTGACTTAGGTGAGAAATTATAGGAAGTTACTGTCATGTAGCATCTTGTGATGATAAGATTTGATACTATGGAGCTCTTACCTGATTAATATACTTCATCAATTATGAAGGTATAATAATAGGGAGAAATAATACTCCATTAGGCGTATCCCACCAATACTATAATAATCACATTAAAAAAATCCTATGCCCAAATCAGTTTACATTACACTAATACTTGCACCCTTCAGAAGGAGACAGAATTTAGGAGCTTTCTTATTACATAGGGGATCTTAAGGCAAAGACCTATTAAGTGAGTCATTCCAGATTCAGAGGAAGTCAGAGGCTGGGCTAGGGCTGACATTTGAACTTTAGATAGTCAATATTCCTCTTTTATGGACAAGGTTATCTGTTTGATAATTCTGTAGATATGTTATATTGGGTAAAAACTCAAACTTTTTGAAGCTGAAGTTTGAAGTGGCATGAAAGGAACAGTTCTCACCTCCTCTAGGACTTGGGAATATATGATGTTTTCATTAGTTGTTTTTTGTTTGTCTTAGAGAGAATCCAGATTATCTTCAGATTATGTTTTTCTTGGGGTAAAAACAATTCAACATGGCACATGCATGTCTTAGCACTGTCCTGATTAGGATTTTATTACTTTTTTTAAAAAAAGGAATATATTTAAAAGTCATCACTTACTGTATAATTCCCACATAGTTCTCAATCTCTGCAGGGGGAGCTTTCCTCCAGTTTTTTTTAAATCCAATCACCATAGTGTTTGGTTTCATTCTGCCCAAGCCCGAGGCCTAAATAGTACATAAAAACATGGACACTCTTTACCATACATATAAAACACTGCAGCAAATGAAAAATAATGATCCAAAGATCACTGAAGTAACGTTTTAGAGATTTTGAAGATTAGATTACATTTTAGTGTGTGTCCTTCATGCCCGTACCCAAGCATAAAATAGAAAGATTAGTTCTAAATCATCTCAGCCATAAATGGTTTTTAGATGACAGAAATGTAGCTTTTCTAAATTAGCATTCATTTGCATTTCTTCTGACATAACACTCATTAAAATGGTTCAATAATTTAAAATCAAGAGAGGGTTGGTTTAGTGGCTGGCATGCTTATTGTAACAGAGTGGTACCAAGCTCATTTCCAATTGTAACATCTGTAATGTCGCTAGTAATGAGGTTCATCTTTAGATTTCTGACACAGAAAGGCCACTAAAAGATGAATCTGTGGCAAGGGTTGAAATGGAAGAGGGGCATATTTCCAGAATCAAATCTACTCTACTGAGCACACTGTATACACCAATTCCAAATCTTCCCATTGGTATCCACACCTACACTTAATTCCCTTTTGGTTACATGACCTGAATACTAGTTCCATCAGCTAATACTCTGAAGTTGATTTGAGTGATAGAAATATGTGCAAATATATTTGTCATTCAGCTTAATCAGAATAATTTGAATCTCTCTAGTCTAAATGTAGATCTACTTGAAGTAACTTTATTCATCTCTACTCTGGTTTGGACCCTCTTGTCTTCTCCCTCTCTATTATTTCCCTTGGAATCAAGCTCCCATGGTTTCAGTTATCACGTCTTTGCATATGACTCTCATATCTGCTTGCCCATCCCTAATCTCTTCCCCAACATCCACTCACAATACATCTGCCTGATAGATATCTCAAACTGGATATCCCATTAACATTTTCAACTCAGTGTGTCCCAAACAGAAATCATTATTACTATCTATTAACAATATAATACTTATTTATGAAATTGACAATTATGAGTGGAGGGGTTAGCCTAGGCAAGTGGAGGTTTTACCTCCTCATCAAAGAAAAATAAGGACATAACAGAATTAAGAGGAGTTTGGAGGTGCAGCATGGGAGAGAAAAGGATGGATTCTATTTTATCAGTAAAGTAGGAGATGTCTTCTGGGAGGAGGAACAAAGAAGGTCTTAGGAGAGACACGAATGTTTGGAATAGCCATGGTGGAGAGTGTGATAGAATGATAATAAGGGGGAAATGAAAGTATTGCTATACATCAGCAAGGGCTCAGTTGAGATTAGATAGCATAAATTTGTGGTAAACCCATCTGGCAGAATTGTGTGACTTTATCTAGGAGTGTTCAGCAACATATGAGTAGGAATAGAGAAGGCAGATGATGGCCATGACCTGGGATTCAAGTTTGGCAGTCTGTCCTGTCTTATGACAGGACAAAAGGAGAAAACACTCAAAGAAAGCTGGACACATATGGTTGAATTGAATACAGTCAAGATTGTGAGAGATGAAAACAAGAAACAAAGCTATCACTCTTTGCAGATTATATGATGATATACTTAGAAAATCCTAGATAAATTAAGTAAAAAACTACTTGAAATGATAAATAAATTTAACAAAGTTGCAGGATATAAAATAAATCCACATAAATCCTCAGCATTTCTATATTATTACTAACAAAGCTCAACAGCAAGAGATAGAAAGAGAAATTCCATTTAAAGTTACTATAGACATTATAGAATATTTGGGAGTCTACCGGCAAAACAAACCCAGGAACTATACGAACATAATTACAAAAGACTTTTCACACAAATAAAGTCAGATCTAAATTACTGGAAAAACATCAGCTGCGCTCTTCCTTTGAGCCATCCTAGGTAATCATTCAAAGTGGTGAGGTACTCTCCTGATCCAGAAAACCCCACAAAATCATGTAAGTCAAGGGGTTCAAATCTCCAGGTCCACTTCAAGAACACCCGTGAAACAGCCCAAGCTATCAAGGGCATGCATATCCGAAAAGCGACCAAGTATTTGAAATATGTCACATTGAAGAAACAACGTGTTCCCTTCCGTTGATATAATGGGGGAGTTGGCAGGTGTGCCTCGGCTAAGCAATGGGGTCAGACACAGGGTCGGTGGCCCAAAAAGAGTGCTGAATTCTTGCTGCATATGCTTAAAAAATTTAGAGAGTAATACAGAACTGAAGGGTTTGGACTTGGATTCTCTTGTCATTGAGCATATCCAGGTTAACAAGGCTCCCAAAATGCGACGGCGTACTTACAGGGCTGGTGGTTGAATCAACCCATACGTGAGTTCTCCCTGCCACATTGAGATGATACTTACTGAAAAGGAATGGACTATTCCTAAACCAGAAGAGGAGGTTGCTCAAAAGAAAAAGATATCCCAGAAGCAACTGAAGAAACAAAAGCTTATGGCATGGGAGTAAATATGACATTAGAGTGCAAATAAAAGTGAAATGAAGCCATTTGTTACAGTAAATATTTTTAAAGTATTTACTTTCTTTTAAAGTGTTAATCCTTACCCCAAAATGTCAAGCATGTGTTCTGTTGCCTTTTTCAACAAAAAAAAGTTTGTTGCTCAGTTTTAACGGCTAGATGTTCTATAGCAGCAAGAGCATTGGATTTGTGATGTGAACCTGAGGTTGAGCCTTGGCCCAACATGTAGGATAGCATTGGCAAATCATTTGTCTCCCTGAGTGTGCTCATTGGTAACTGATAATAGTGGAAAGAACATGGCATTAAGGATTGAAGGGCATAGCTCATTTCTATTCTTTACTATAAATAGCTGGGGATGATCTCTGGGTTTTGGATTAACTGAAAATTAATTGAATAGCCACTTCAGTCACAGTATAGTCAGTGCAAGAGTTCTGAAAGGTACTGACTACTGTATGTAGTCTTCCTTTGCTATTGATTATATTCTTCACCTTCAACTATGGCATAGTGGGAACGATATGAGAAAGAGTGTTGGACTTAGCATTAAGTGGGGGTTATGTCGGCATAGGCAAAGGCAAAGTTGAGTGAGCAAATTATGTGCATTTGCTACAAAACACTATATAAACATTCGATTTTTTTTCAGTAATTGAAATGTTGTGAAATGCATTCCTTCATTGGAGATGAAGGTCTTGTCCAGCTCTTAAATGCTATAATCCCATTAATATCATAGTACATGTGCATAATCCATAAAAATATATACATTGGGGTCATGGGTGTATACCTCAAATTTTTAATATCAGTATATACTCAAAAAAGTTGCGATTCATAAAAAAGCTTAACTGCTCTATCTCCAGTCTTATTTCCTTCATAATACTGTGAATCTGAAGTAGGGTTCTGTCATCTTAATTCCCCACCATAAGTGCTAAGATAAGTTAAATAGATATTTCTGACTGTAAAGCTTTAACTTTACTGCTTTGTCCCATCTCTCATTCTGTGATACAAACTTAAAATAGGTTGGTCACAACATAAAAGCAATAGCATATAATTAGAGAAATTAATACCTTAAGCCAAAAACTAGGGGTTGGAGGTCACCTAAAGTTTAAACATTATTTTCAAACACCCTTAAATCTATACATATCTTCTCTAACAAATACTAATATTTTTACCTTTTTGGAAATTTTCTAATGTCCCTTCTTCCATCCTTCAGAGCCCAGTTCCAGCCTCCAGACTCTTCCCTTCCTCTCAAAAGAGTAAAGGCGAACTGGCCTCCAAAGTACATCTCCAATTTCCACGCCTCTTGCCCAGAATACGCCCCCTTCTTCTCTTTAAAATGGGTTGCTCAAAATTCAACATGTTTGCCAGTAGAACAAATTACATAGATTGGAGCAAATGGAAGCTAGTGACTTTATGAGAAATCAAGATACTATTAAACAGATCCAAACCAGAGTTGAATAGAAAATTTGACCTTAAGATACAAGAAGCAACAGAAGCATAAGAAGAGACTATAGAGAGGAAATCATCTTTTAAAATAACAGGACCCCAAATATAAGAAATCCTGGAAGAGGGTCTTGCTGATTTTTTCAGGGGTCCTGAGACTGTTCTGCAGGCAGAGTGAATTGATGACACTGGCAATGTATATTGTGGCTTTGTTAAGCTTTGTCTCCCCAGGAACAGAGATTGCTGAGAACTTGCATCGGGTCAAGATAAAGAAAAGACCTCTCTTTGGGCATTAAATGCTGTGATGATATCTTAACTTTGCTGTAGTGCAGGGGTAGATGGCCTTTGTACTCTCCACTTCCCCTTTTGAGAAGGTGCTTGGTGTTAACTGATGATAATTGTAATTCAGTTGTGATCCAGGGGTGGGAAACTTGACTTTTTGGTGCTCTGTGACTAACCAAATGATGATAAATATGCAAAGTAAAACAAAGCAGTCTCCTGCATTGATGATGTCCATAAATATATAGGCATTCTGCACTGAGACTCCATTACCTTTCTTTTGAGAAGTAATTAGCCTGCTTCATCATCAGTCCTCTGGTTATATGATTGGTTATGGTGTGGATCAGAGTTCTTAAGTCTTTCAAAGTTATCTCTATAATTGTTATTCTTGTACTAATTTTTCTGCTGGTTTTGCTCACTTCACTTTGCATTAGTTCATACAAGCCTTACTATGTTTCTCTAAAACCAACCCTTTCAACATTTTGCAGTAAAATAGTAATCCATTACATTCATGTCAGTTCTTTTTCAAAGAAAATTTTACCAATATAGAAGCATTTAGACCTCTTATATCCCTCCTTTCTGAACCATGCTTTCCCATCCAATAATTTCTCTTCATATTCACTTTCCCCAACTTTTGCAATGAAATGCCAAATATAAATAAATGTTGATATGATTTAAGAGCCTTATCAAGTACGTGATAGAATTTCTCATTTTTAACAAATAAATTGGTACTTAAGTTCCAATTATTTTCAGAGATTTGTGTATGTGTGAATGTAGTTTGTACTGTAATATGTGATGACCCAACATCGTATAAAAATATTTTTTTTGTCTCCACATATACAATAAAACCTAATATATCTAAAAAAAACCCCCAACATCAGCTGCTGGTGGGGCAGGCTGAGCTAATATAATAAAAATGAAAATTCTGCCTAATTTACTTATTCAGTGCTATACCAATCAAACTACTAAAATTTATTTTATAGAGCTAGAAAAACTAATAACAAAATGTATCTGGAAGAACAAAAGGTCCAGAATATCAAGGGAATTAATGAAAAGAAATACTAGGGAAGGTGGCCTACCTATACCATATCTTAAATTGTATTATAAAGCAGCAATCATCAAAACTACTTGGTACTGGCTAAGAAATAGAGTAGTGGATCAGTGGAATAGGTTTGGTACACAAGACACAGTAGTCAATGACTATATTAATCTAATATTTGATAAACCCAAAGATTCCAACTTCTGGGATGAGAACTCACTATTTGACAAAAACTGCTGGGAAAATTGGAAAATAGTATGGCAGAAACTGAGCATAGACCAATATCTTACACCGTATACCAAAAAAAGTCAAAATAGGTGTATGATTTAGATACAAAGGCTGATACTATAAGTAAGGAATAGTTTACCTGTCAGATTTATGGAGAATAGAAGAATTTGTGAACAAACAAGAGTTAGAGGACATTATGAAATGCAAAATGGATAATTTTGATTACATTAAATTGAAAAGTTTTTGTAATAAACAAAACTGGTGCGGCCCAGATTAGAAAGGAAGCAGAAAACTGGAAAAGGATTTTTACAATCAGGGAGGGGAGGGAGAGGGGAAAATTAAAAACTCAAAAGTTTGTGGAACTGAATGTTGTAAACTAAAAATAAACTAATTAATTTTTAAAAATATTGTGAGAGATGGGAAGTGTAACTATAATAAGGGTAATGAATTTTGGAAAACAAGGAAGGATAGAGAACTGGGGGTTATAGTGGAGTATGGAGATTGGGAGAGGTGAGATAAAAGTAGAGATTGAACAATAGATGGCTGTGGAGGTCATAGAGATGAACTTCAGAATTCTGGATCATTGAGGTGCTATAATTATGGGGGATGATGGCCAGATCAATGTTGTGACCATTTCTGTGTGTGGTTGAGGTGAATGAAGGTGGAGAATATGGAAGTTCAGGAAGTTAATGCAACTGGTACAATTTTGACTGGAGGACTTCCCACTCTACCCCATCTATAAGAAATCTCTCTTTTTGCTTTGACACTGTGCAGGACGTTCTCCATGACAGTGATGGATACCTTAGGCAAGAGTATATCTCCATTTTATACCATGCTTATTGATGATAATCAGGACTATTGAACAAAATCATTTCTGTAGTTACATACATAAAAGAACCTTATATGATCTCAACAATCAATAATAAATCCACCTCTTGTATTCTCTACACTTTTCAGCTAGTTGTAGGACTCTGAAGATGAAGCCTTCCTCAAAAAAAAACCCAACAAATCATTTGCAGAAGTCTACCTGTTTATTTTTCCTATTTTTATCTGGAGTACCCTTAACATAGAGGCAGATCATTTTCATGCAAATTCCATAGAGATGAGCATGTACACATAGGAATTTTTAGTTACCGATGTCCTCAGTAATAATATTATCTATGATTTCATTTTCAAAAGCATTTGCTGTCCTCTCTACTTTCAAATAGCTTGAGAATAGATCTGACAAAAAATGTTACACAGCCATCATCTTGGTACAAGCCCTGGTCCCCCTGACTTGCCTCCCTCAACTCCAATCCATTCTCCACTGAACTGCCGAAGTGATTTCCCTAAAGCACAAATCTGACCACCTCACTGCCTTCAGTCCTCATTTCCCCATTCCACTTTTGCTGTATCTTGTATGCTCAAAGGTAGTTGTATACATGTTTTCTCCCCTATTAGAATGTGTTCTCCTAACAAGGACTCTGTTTTCTTTGTATCTCCAGAACTTGGCACAATAGTTGGCACATAATAAATATTTGTTGATTGACTAATTAACTGTCACATCCAGCATGGTTCTCTCTATTTTTTTTCCTGCATGGACTTGTTCTGTTTCAGCTTTTCTTCTTGATGGCATTTTCATTAGTACCCCTTCCTCTGCTTCATGGAGCATTTGTACCTTATTTGTCCATGAGATTTCCATAGAAGAGACAATGAAGTACACCTACCTCCTTATAGCAGAGAAGTGGGGGGGGGGGGCGGATTATTGGGACAGAATGATGTAAACATTGTCAGATTCATTCACTGGAACTGATTTTGTTTAATTGTTTTTTTTTTTTATTTATCAAAAGAAAGGTTTCAATCTGGAGTGAACCTGGGATTTAATAGTGATTTAAAGACAAACTATGTAAATAATTTTTTTAAAAGAAAAAAGGCTAGATTGCTGATATTTACTCCTAAGGGTGTCACCTAACCTTGGATTTGTGAATTTACATTTTCAGGAGATTGACAAGTTGGAACCATATCCAGATGACAGAAATGTTTCTCTGTGCGGGACAGGAAATGAAAAGGACAGTGCAGACTCAAATGGATATTCTTGGAGCCTGGGAATTAAGGATTCAGAAAAGCATCACTATCTTCTTATCATCTGGAGAGTATTCACAAAGTCATTCAGTAAAGAGGAATGAGTTTTGACATAATAGATCCTCATGTAGATGGTCTATCACAAAATCTCTCTGGCTCATGCCCCCACTCATGCAGAACCTGGGAATGTCAGTTGTCTGTTCCTCATTTTGTCTTCATCCATGTTATTCATTTTAGATTATAAATTATAAACTTGCAGAAGGTACTTTCTGTTTATAGAGCCTAAGATAACTTCTAGTACAAAAAGTTAATGGGGATAATGGGGACAAATAGAGCTATACTCTCCCTTGTGAGTTCAGTTCAATTCAATAAACATTTATTAATCATCTACTATGCGATCTTCAGGCTCTGGGGAGATTGAGAAAAGAAAATAGTTTCTGCCCTTAGGGAGCTTACATTGTCCCCATCCTCCTGAGATTTTCCCACTCTAACCTGCAAGTTATCTAATCAGATAGTAGATTTCTGAGAGTTAGGATTTATTTATTTCTTTTTTCATTTATTTGTTTGTTTGTTTAGGGGTAGTTTTGAATTCCTGTGAATTCATCTATAGGAAACTCCCAGTGTGGATACTTCCTCTACAGATACAGATTAGAAACACATTTGTAACTTAGAGTTTTTGAGAGCTTTTTTTGAGTAGTACTACCAAACATAATAGAAACTGAGGCCACTAAACCACATATAAGGATTCTTGCAGGCTGCATAATTACTTAGAAAACCACATATTAATACAATCTATGTTCTGTTATATATTTATTTTGTTAACTATCTCCCAATTACATTTTAATCTGGTTTGGGCCACACTCAGGTTTAACGCCTCTGGCCTAGAGCACTGAGATAACAGTTGCACAGTTAACATCCATTGGAAGCAGGATTTGAATCTAGCTCTTTCTGCCAGGAAGCCTGGCCCTCTAGCCACTGTAGCAGGCTACTTCTGTGGGTTAGGATTACTTGCTGAAAAAGCAAAGGTTAGAATAAAATGTATACATGTTAAATGTAAGCAATACTTTACAAGATAGTAGACAATACTTTACAAGATAGTGTTTTAATGAATGGGACAGAAACTGACTTTCTATATCAAACTCCCTTTATGAACAGCTTTAGGCTGGATGTTGTTTTTCCCAGCACAGTTCACAGAGGAGCTGCTAAAAAAAAAAAAAAAGTGAGCCACTGCTTCCTTACATCGACATATTTTTGTCATGGTTAGGAAAATAAAAAAAAGAGATGACAGGATCACTAGGAGGTAATAGCTTTTCTGGTCCTTAGAAATTATTCCTCTTGGGTAAGTGACTTGGTGCATTCTCTTTGGGTGCAATAAAAAGGGAGTGTTTTTAAGAACACTTTATTCCTCATCTCTAAGACCATCATTTGAGTCTGCATTCTCCCTTATGCTTCCTATCCTGCCTGCACTAGCATCTACAGCATCTGGATATGGTCCTGACTTCTGACTCCTTTGAATATAAAAATTCAGAAAGCCAAAAATAGGGATGTGCCAGGAATATTTTCAGTTAGAACTTTTCTTCCTTTTAAAAAAACACTTTGTTGGATGCCTTTTGTCTTTATATCACAATTATTTTCTAGCTTCCCTCCAGGTCAATGCTAACTTTGAGAATGAAAGATATTTAAGCAGCAATATCTGATAAACTGACCATATCTGACAATGTATATAACATTTAATCTTAATAGTCCTCCACTTTGCTGTAGAGTGATAGAGGATGGATGATGTGTTTCATTATCTGCCATCCAGGACCTTCACTGATTTTTCATTTACTCAGAGTTTGGTTTCCTTTTAGTGATCTTTCCATTTACATTGTTGTAGTTATCATATATATATATATTTTTTTTTTCTTTTGATCCTTTTTGTTGTTCTGTTCTGCATAAGTCCATACAATTCTTCCCATGTCTTCCTGGATTCCTCATTTTTAACGTTTCATATTGATTAACATATAATATTCACATATCATAATATTCTTAGCCATCCTCCAATCAATAGGCATCCACTTTGTTTCTGATTTGCTTCCCACAGAGATTGCTAGTCTATCAATAGTTTGGCATATGTTAAATCTTTGTTCCTTTCTTGGGGTATATGCCCACTAGTGGGACTGCTGAATCAAAGGATTAATCTGGAAGAAACTATGCTTTATGATATAATGTTTGTTCTTGACTTGTGTTGGTGGTATATTTAAAAAAGGGATGTGTTTTCCATCTGGATATTAAATACTCTAATATTCTCATTATGCTAGAACTTAGTTTATGTATTTTCTGTACATGGCTGAGCCATGAGTTAAAGGTTTTGTGATAACCAAGTAAAGGTAACATAAGTGGGGGATCTTATGCATTAATCATTGAATTGATAATGAGTCTGCCTTTATACCCCAGGGACTTTCTGGCACACTCCTTTTCTCTTCAGTCAGTATATCATTTTCTTATAAATGTTTAGAGATTTCAGTGAAACAAGCTGTGTATCCTGTGTAGAAAGCATCCTTCCATGTAATTGGCCTGTATTTGGATAGCCCACTGGTGTTCTCATGTTTTGGTAATAAAAATGTGATATCTTCTGTGAGGAATGATGCGAACAGACTTGCATCAGAAGAGAAGATGGTAAAGTGCTTTGCTGGTTTTTCATGCACTTCTGTGAAGTATCTGAGGCAATAGTTATGCATCTTATTCAGATCTTCTGCTTTCAAGTTATTTTAGGCAAACAAGAATTTTAATCACCTCCTTGAAGTAACCATTCTTTCCTTGAATACACAAAGTCACTGTTCCAAATCTCATCCAAGTTGTGCTTTTTTCTTGGGTAGGACTTCTTTTGATCATATAGATGGACCAGCAGCGAGTAGAGCACAGGACGTGGGGCCATGAAGACCTGAGTTCAAATCTTGTCTCAAATCCTTAATAGCCTTGTGACCCTTGGCAAGTCACTACCCCTCTGTACTTTATTTCCTCATCTAATAATAATGCCCTACAGCAAGGGATTTGGAGGCAGCTAGGTGGTGCAGTGCATAGTGTGCTGGGTCTAGAGTCAGGAAGACTTGTCTTCATGAGTTCAAATCTGGCATCAGACACTTATTAGCTGTGTGACTCTGGGCAAGTCACTTAATCTAGTTTCCTTGTACGTAAAATGAGACAGAGAAGGAAATGGCAAACCATTAGGCCACTCCAGCATCTTTGCCAAGGTAACCTTAAGTGGGGTTACAAAGAGTTGGACACGACTGAACAAAAACATTGAGGATTTGTGGTAACGATTAAAGAGTAAACATGTAAAGTGCTTGGCAAACCTTAGAGTGCTATATAAATGCTATTTGCTGTTGTGATTAAAGTGGCAAGAAATTTTTCACTTCCTATTTTGTGGTTCTCTCCTCTAATTTTTTTGCTTTTCAGACTTTTAGTGACTGATTTTTAAAAATTGATGCTCCATTTTTATTTTGTCCTTTGAATTGCTTTAACTCTATTGCCCCAGTTTTTTGGTTTTTACTTTCTTTTAAATTTTGTTTTGTTTGTTTTTGGAGGGCAATTGGGATTAAGTGACTTGCCAAAGGTCAGATGGCTAGTTTTTGTGTTAAGTCTCTGAGGCTGGGTTTGAACTTGGGTCCTCCTGACTCCAGGGCTGGTGCTCTATTCACTGCTCCAGCTAGCCACCCCTTGGCTTTCACTTTCAATCGTTGATTTAGAGTATCAAGAATTGCTGCTATTCTTTTGTTTTCCAAATCCATTCTGTGTATTTCTTTGTCATTGTCTTTAATTGGGTGGTTTAGTTTAACAAATTTTCAGCTGCATGTACTGGCTGGACATTTATGTAATCTTTAATACGTCTTTAATAGTTTTATTAAGCTGCTCCCAGACATTGTCCTTAGAAGCATTCCTAGGTAGTTCTACCTTTCCTTCTAAGGTCTTTACCATTGTAATACCTACCACATATACTGTTGTTTCCAAGACCTTAAACACTGGGTAAGAATGTATTACTTTGGAATGGCTAGTTTGAACGTCCCTGTTCTGGTAGAATTTGTCTGCTAATTGTATTTATATTGTCAAACTCAAAAAGGACTTGTAAGTCCATTCTAAGTATGCCCAATCCTTTTAATAATAATTTGATTATTGACACTATTTTTGTCACATCTCGTTATTAGGTAGTTCTTTTGGAGTGTGTGTTAGGTATAGACTTTCTTTTTTTCTAAGATTAAAAAAAATCCTTTCTTCTTTTAGGTTAGTACTTTGTTCCTGCAATTAGATTTTCCTAAATGACTTTGATGCAATTCTATTCTCACAGGCTCTTTCCCCAACCCTGACACCTATTTACCTTCCCTTTCCCTAGTTTGGAGATTTTTATTTAAATTCTCTCTCTCTCTCTCTCTCTCTCTCTCTCTCTCTTTGTTTACTTATGCTTCTTTCCTTCTGTTTTCCCCTCTCAGTGAAGCATTTTATGAGGCAGAAGGGAATGCATTCCAGGTGTGAGGGATAGCCAATGCAAAAACATGGAGAAAAAGCTGTAGAGTGCTATGCATGTGGTGTCTCCATCCAAATTATACTAAAACTTCTCCTCCAGAGATTATCAATGACCTTATCACCAAATCCAGTGGCTTTTTTTTCTTTCAGTACTTATTCAGCATTTGAGAAGCTTGATTAGGCTGCTAGGGAGTACAGTGAGTCAGGAAGAATTGAGTTCAAATTTTACCTCAGATACTATCTATGACCTTGGGCAAGTCACTTAACTTCTATCTGCCTCAGTTTCCTCAGCTGTAAAATAGGGATAATAGCACTTACCTCACAGGGTTTGTCAAATCATCTAAGGAAATGATATTGTAAAACACTTAAGTGCTTAATAAATGTTTTTTCCGCTTTTCCCCCTGACCACCTTGTTGACAGCCTCTCCTTCCCTGGCTTTTATGACATGATGATACCATGATTTGCCTTCTATTTCCCTGAGTATTTCTATATTTTCTCTTTCAGTGACTACTCTTTCTCTTCCTGTCCTTTCAACGTGGGTCTTCCCCAGATTGTTCCCTTTTGCGACCTCTTTTCTTTCTACACTCTCTTTTTCAACCTTATCCATTCCTCAGCCTTCAATCATCAACTTTAGGCAAATTACTCTTAAATCTGTACCACTATCCCCAAACTCTCGACAGGGCTCCAGTCTCCTATTTCCAGCTGCCTGATGCCTCTCTCCACATGAAGGCTCTGTCAGCACCTCTGTCTGAACAGAGAATGAAGGGCTAGATCTAGAGAAAAGGGTTCAGTCTGAATCTTGGTTTTGTTAAATATAAGCTGTGTGAGCAACGTCAAGTCAGTTAACCTCTATGTGCCTCAGTTTCCTTATCTGTAAAATGAGGATGCTGATCTAGGTGACTTCAAAATTACCTTCTGACTCTAATTCTGTGATCCAAAAATGAACATATGATCATTCTGCCAACATCTATCCCTCCTTTTGTTTTCTCTATTTCTGCTTGATGGCATACTATCACACTAATTTTCCAAGTTTGAAATGTCCAAGTCATCTCTGACTATTTACTTTTCTTGCCCTATTCCCCTCCGCATTCCAATTAGTTCCCAGGCTCTGTTGCATAGTCCTTGGCACCATCAATTCTATCTTCATTGGAATGTAAGCTCCTTACATATTGGGATGATTCCATTCTTTGATTTGGCATCCCCAGTACCTGGCATATTTCCTGGCACATAGAAAGTACTTAAGACTTGTTCATTAATTGATCTACTTCCTTCACTGTTTCCTGCTCCTTCCGCTTTCACAATGCAACCACCTCTTGTGTAGGCTACCATAATAGGTTCCTAACTGGTCTTTCTGTCTCTAATCTCCCCTTTCTCTAAGTTTACCCACACTTCTTTGATCACATAAAAAATGGTCAGTGACTCTCTATTGCCTACATCATAAAGTATAGATTTCCTATATAAGCATTCAAGACCCTCCTTGACTAGCTTATCTTTTCATCCTAATTTCTCAGTTATATCCTTCACATCCTGCATATTCCAGTTAATTTCAGACCATTTGCAGCCCCTTCACACTCTCCCCGCCCATTCTCAGTTCTTATCCTGTTCTCTCCCACCCCTATGCCTTTGTTTGTATTGTTCACAATTCCTGACAATTCTATTCCCATTTCTGCCAATTAAAATCCTCTTCTTCCTTCAAGGATGTCTCTTCACATGTCTCTTCCATGATGATGTCTTACCTGATCCCAGTAGGTGGAAGTGATCTGTCCCTCTCTAAATTTTTCCCACCTTGAAACTCTCCTTTGCAGTTAGTATATTCTCACAGATACAAAAAACTGTAAAGAACCTCAGTGGTCATCTAGTCCAACCCAACTTACAAAAGAACCCTCTCTAAAACATCCAACAAGTAGTCATTTAGCTTTTCCTTGAAAACTTCCAGGGAAGGGGAGTCCACTACCTCCCAGAACAAAGTCCACTTTTGGATATTTTTGATTATAAGCAAAGTGTTCCTTATCTCACTCTTAAGTTGATTTATTTGTAATTTCTAACTTATAGGTGCTTATATGTGTGCCTTTTTCTCCTTTCTGAACTCTAAATTCCTCTAAGGGAGGACTTTTGTCTTATCTTATCCTATATCCCTAGCATCCATCACTTTGCCTTGCATGCAGTAGGTGTTTAATAAATGTTTTGTTGCATTAAATGGATTGGAGTTAGTGATAGCAGGTATGGAGAAAAGACTTTACCTATTTCCTTAGTACTAAGGGCAAAAGAAAAGGTCAAAGCTCTAGGGAGAATCCAGAGAGCTGAAATCAGTGTGCTTCAGTCTTGAGCAGCTCTGAATATTAAATTTCATTAAATATTCTGGAAATAATTTAGGCGGACTGTGAGATTTAACATAGCAGATCATCATTCATTTATTTAGTCAGGTCTAGCAGCTGTCTTCGCATCATTTGCACAAAAAAGGAATAAAATGCCTAACTATTAATGCTGTATATAGTATGAAATGCAAAACATAATTTGAAGTTTTAATAGGATACAGAATGTTGCCAACCACCGGAAAATTTGCATTTCAATATGCGTGGGTGCAGATTGTGTTATGGTGGCCAAAGGCAACCTTATTTTCCATTGTTCTCATTCACAACTCAGAGACACTGAAACCCTGGGCCTCCTTTTATCATGGCTAGTGCCTAGGACTAGAACCCTTCCAAATCCTGAATCATCTGTATTGATCTTGGCAGTTGGATCATTTCACTTTAGAGATTCATTAACATTCGGTGTTAATTGTCTTTCACTTTCCCACTCATTGGCCTTACCTGAAGGAGACTTCTGACACCATCCCTGAAGCAGTCTGCTGCTACTGCAGCATAGAAAGCCTTAATTTTGTTCTTGAGAAGCCAGGCCTGCTTTTTGGCCATGCCGCTGTTCATCTCCTTCACACACTCCTTGCGTGGTCCCTGTATGACATGATGAAATATTGGTCGGTCAAAAGCCATGGCATTCTACATCAAGCCATGGTTGTTTTTTTAAAGGACAAAAATAGGCGACTGAGCTCTGTTAGGCTAAGGGATGGGAGAACACATCCACAAAGGCCACAAAAATTCAGCTCCCCAAACCCACCACCGTTTTTATATTCACATTCTAGCCAAGGAGTCTGGGGTGATTAGCATGTGATTAATTAATTGCGATGATTCTGAGTGAAGTGGGGAGGAGGCAGATGGTGATGAGCCTGGATTCATGGCAGAGCTGTGATGAAAGTGACACTGGAGGAAGATGCCAACAGCCCTTGGCTCAGCCTTCAGGGTCACTTTTAGGGATGGTGAATCAATCATAGCCATGGCATAAATTTAAAGAAACACACAGAGCTTAGTGGGCAGGCTATGTGCTAGGCTGTAGCCCTACATAGTTCATACACTATTAGAGTTGGAAGAGTTCCCAGGGAGTTGAACTAGGTAACCCTCTCATTTTGTAAATGGGCAAACTGAGGCCCAGAGAAGTTAGGTAGCTTGCCCAAGGTCACAAAGTAAATGCCAGAACGGAAACTTCTGACTTCTCATTACAACACTAGGTTACCACTGTTAGATTTCTTTTAAAAAACAACAACAAAAAAAACTATACCTGTGATTTTTATTAGTATGGGGAGTTCTCTGTTAGTGCAGATCAGAACCTTTTTTGTAATTTGTCTTAGAGAGCTGCCAGGATGCTGGGAAATTAAGTGACTTGCCTGGGGTCACACAGCCAGTGTGTATCTGAGTCAAGACTTGAACTAAGATCTTCTCAAGTCTGAGGCCAGTCTTTTTCTCTAGTATGTCATGCTTTCATTTATATGTATCTGCCCCATTCAGATAACTGGGAGAGGGGAGCAGTGAAAAGGGTAGTCTAGACCTTTGATTTCATCAGTTTCTTAATGTGGAAATTCCCATCACCAATGCAGATAGGCAACTAATCACCCAAAGCATAGTTTCTGGGACATTGAATGGTTAAATCGGTTGCTTATATCCTCATAGCTAGAGTGTCAAAGGCAAGCTCTGTACCTGGGTCTTCTAGCCTTTGGGACATCTTGAATAGAATGTTCCAGAGGCATACTCCATAGGCAGCCATAGTTGAGTTACCTAGGCAACTCAAACTCTACATGTCCAAAACAGGACTCATTCCCTGCCCCCCCCCCCCCAAACCCTCCCCTTCATCCAAACTTCTCTATTCTGTCAAGGGCACCATCATTTCCCCACTGTTGTAGTCCCAGGCTTCCAAACTCAGTATCATCCTCAGCTCCTGAATCTCACTCACTTCACATTTCTAATCCATTGCCAAACTACCTTCACAATATCTCTTGTATTGGCCCCTTCTCCCTATTCACATAACATATCTCTATTCATGTAGTCATCACTCTAGTTCAGGCCCTCACCACCTTTCACTTGGACTAAGGCAATAGCCTTCTCATTAATTTCCCTATCCCAATTCTCTTCTCACTCCAATCCATCCTCAAACTCAATTGCCTGAACTAATTTTCCAAAAGAGTCGGTCTCCTCATGTCATCTCCTACTCAGTAAACTCCAGTGGCTCTCATTTAACCTTCAGGATCAAATATAAAGTCCTCTGTTGGGCATTTAAAGCCAGTCACACCCTGGCTTCTTCCTGCCTTTCCAATCTTTTCTTTAGTCCCCTCCACCCAGTTTATAATCCAGGCACATTGACCAACGTGCTATTCCTGGCACATAGCACTCCATCTCCCAACTCCATACCTTTGCACTGACTGTCCCGCATTCTAAGAATGGTCTCCCTCCTCACCTTCACCTCTGCCTTCATTCTGGACTCAACAGAAATCTCACCTTCTACTGGAGGCCTTTTCCATTGCCCTACTTCCATTGCTAGTGCCTTCCCCTCTACCATTACCTTCTATCTATTCTATCTATGGACATATATGTCTTGCATATATCTAGTTATTTACGTGTTGTCTTCTGCCATTTGCATATCAGCTCCCTGGAGACAGACACTTTTTTTTGCCTTTCCTAGTATTCCTAGTATTAAACTCACTGCCACCCTAGAACATAGTTTTTGTTGTTGCAGTCATGTCTTACTCTTCACAACCCAATTTGGGGTTTTCTTGGCAAAGATGCTAGGGTGGTTTGCCATTTCTTTCTCCCCAAATGGTTAATAAATGCTTGTTGATCGAGTGACACCAAGGCCACCTCTCTGTTCATTATACCAGGGGTGGCCAACTCAAATAGAAATGGATCCCTACCGAGGGATATTGACTTAGAAAACCACAACATTAACATTATCTATGTTGCACTGTGCTTTTATTTATTTTCTTAAATGTTTCCCAGTTATATTTTAATTTGGTTCAGGTGCAGTTTGATGTGTTGCATCTTATCATCACTTCCTTAGACAATATGTTAGCTCCTTTCTCCTTCCATTTTAACTTAATTCAACAAGTATTTTTGGAACAGGTTTTAGTGGTCATCTAGTCCAACCCTCTCATTTGTAATTTTAGGAAAGTGAGGTCTTTGAAGGTTCAGTAACTTGGCCAAGTCACTCAGGTAGTAAATGGGAGAAATGAGATTTAAACTCAAGCCCTCTAGTGCACCTTCCATGATACCATGATGTCTGACCCTGTGTAAGAGAAGCGTGAGAGATGGCCTTTATCCTTAGGGAATTGTTGGAAGACTAGACCTACCTATAAACTTGATCAGAAGCATTCTTTGGAAGGATTTTATTTTTCAGTCACTCTGAAAAGTGATGGGATTGGAGACGTTAGAAGCCACTAAGAAGGCAGTGTGGTTGAGAGTGAAGAGAACTGAAGTAGAAATCAGGAGATTGGGATTATAGCCCTGGTTCTAACCTAGCCATATGTGATAGTAATGGCAATTAAAGATTCCCCTGTATTGGCTTGGTTTTCAAATTGATTGTGTTAAAGCCCAGAGTTTGTTAATCCCACCTGTGGGATGGGCTTGTTGATGTGAAAAGAAAGTCCTGAACTGGGAGGAGCTGGTGACGTGGATTTGGAGAGACAAGAGAGAGGCAGAAGATTTTTTTTGGAAGCAGCACCTCGTGGAGAGAGAGAGACTAAGAGAATTGCTGGTGGCCGCTTTGAATTGCCCTGGACTTTTGAGACCTGCCCCCTGAGCTGCCAAGGACTGAGGAGACATGGCTGTTTTGCTGGTACTTTGTCTGTCTGTTTTGATGTTATTTTGCCAGATTTGTCCACTGGTGAAAGACTGTCCTTTTGTTGAAGAAGTCCTGGAACCTGGCTGTTCGCTAAGAAGCCCTGAGACTGTCCTGCAGACAGAGAGTGAATACTGTCCACTGGTGAGGGACAGTACTGTTGTTGCAGGGGTCTGGAGACTGTCCTGCAGACAGAGTGAATACTGTCCACTGGTGAAGGACAGTGCTGTTGTTGCAGGGGTCTGGGAGCCTTTCTGTTGGTACAGAAGCCCTAAAGAAGGATTTTCTTGTTGTATGTTTACAGAAATCCTGGGAGAGGGCTTTGCTAATGTGTTCAGGGGTTTAGGACTGTTCTACAGACAGAGGATGAATTCATGAAGGGACTGGCAATGTATCTTGTGGCCTTGCTAAGCCTTGTCTCCCCAGGAACTAAGATTGCTGAGAACTTGCCTCGAGTCAAGATGAAGAAAAGACCTCCATTTGGGTATTAAGTGCTGTGTTTAAACTTGATGTAACTCTGGGGTAGATTCAATTGTGATCCAGGGGTGGGGAACTTTTGACCTTATGTTTGGAAACTAATCTCCATTTGAGAAGAGGGGCTTTGTGGTGGATTTAATTAAGGTATAGCCTAGGGGTGGAGAAGTATTTAGAACAGAGACTTTGTAATTGATTGAATGACTGGAAGGTCCTGGGGTTGGGGTAGTACTTGGAGATTATTTAATCACACTTAGTAAATGCTGTATTTTGAATGATGTCATGTTTTAATCTTCTCTGTTCTTGGTTTGTCACTGAATAAAATAGAGAGCACCTATGCTGGTATTTTGAACCTGGGAAGTTGCCTTTCCTTGGCATTACATTACACCATATGACCTTGGGCAAGTGTCTTGGTCTCTCTGAGCAGCTGTAAAAGGACGGAGATAGACTACTAATCCAGGGTTTCTTCACCTTTTTTTTTTCTTGAGGTATTGCCTTTTATCGAAGTCTGTGGACCTTTTCTCTTAAATGCATAATATAAAATATAAATATTTAAATAGATATAAATACATAAAATATAAATATAAAATACACAGGATTACAAAGGAAATCAATTACATGAAAATACTGTTATCAAAATATCTTTTTAGAAAATAAGTTCACAGACCTCAGGTTAAGAACCTCTGTACTAAAGTGATCTCTAAGTTCCCTCTCAGCCCTAAAATTCTATTCGATATGGGATATGACTTGGATCTATCTTGGGTCTCTCTACCCTGTAGTACAAAGCAAAGAAGGGAAATTCAATGAAGGGTGCCCAACAGAGAAAGTAGACATGGAACAGAGAAATCACTGCCAGATCCAGGAAGGATGTGCCTTAGCATCAGCCTATGGATTGTACTACCATGACTGTGAACCCCTGGGGAAACTGGCACTTATTTAAATAAATACATTCTAGCGTATATCTATTAGTATTACAAAAATCCAAATTAAACATTAACTGTGACAGTGAGATTTACTTTAGTGCCTGGGTTTGCCATATTGTGAAGTCATAAAAATATTTCATGCAGAATCTCTCTTTGCTGAAAGTTATTATACTATCATTGTTGTACACATATTAATGTGGAAGCAAAGCTGCCATACAGCTGCCATGGGGAAAAAGCAAATAATAAAAAAAGAGAGAGAGAGAGAGAAAGACATGGAGGGACAGAGTCCTCTAACTCCTCACCGTGAGTCAGAATCACAGAAGTGGATTTTATCACCCAATTAAAATACTTGTATAGCTAACTTCATCCAAAAATGAGTTTTAAAATGAACTCAGCATTTTAGTAGACAAAACTATGGGTTGTGGGGCAGGTTTTTTCCTTTCTTTTTAAAAGAAATATCAAATGCAACAATACAGGTCTGAGGAAAGCGTGAAGAGTTTGCAATTCTTTAGTCTACAGACTAAATACAGACAGGCTGTGATGAGGTGGCTGGTCACAGTCTTTGAACAGAGGAAAGGCTATTCCGTGAAGAGGACAGCAAGCAAACGTTCTCTGTTTCTACTAAAGATAAAAGAAAAGAAATGGGCCTAAATTATAGCAGGATAAGTTAAGGCTAAACACAGTGATATGGTGGAAAATACTGTGTTCTGTCCAGGTTCCTCTGACAGCAAATTATGTCTATTTATGTGTGCATACACATATACATACATAGGAACAAATCTACAAAACAGATATGTTTATTGTAGCTCTCAATCAGAAGATTAAAACAAATCCTTTTCTTCTGGAACCAGAAGAGGAAAACAAAAAAAAAAAAAACAAAAAAAAAAATTTTTTTTTTTAAATTAAACCCAACCCATTAAAAAAAAAAATCTAGTGCCTAGAGTATGTAGAACATTGGGATAAGCACTGGGAAAGATACAAAATTTAGATAAGGCAGATTTCCTACCCCATGATGTTTAGTAGAGGGATTTGGCATATATAGAAATTCATTCTGTGTCATATATATGTATATGTGTATATGTATATATAAACACACATATTTTTATCTGCTACATAGGCACAGTATACACATACATGTTTGTATACATATATTCAAATGCATATATATTCATAAACATATGTGAATAATCTCCCAACACACATATATGTGTATATATATGAATAGTCTCCTAATTGATTTCTCTTTCTCAAATAGATCCCCATTTTACATAGTTGCCAAAGATTTTGCTAACATACAAGTGTGAACAAGTGAATATTGATACTGCTGAGAATAAAAATAGGGTATGGATGGAGTGGAAGACTATAAACTGAGTATAAAAATCGCTGTGTGTGTGTGTGTGTGTGTGTATATATATATATATAAAATACATATGGTATATGTATATTTATATTTGTGTATGTATCCATATAAGATCATAGAATCGTTAAGTCTAGAACTGAAAAGGACCTCTGAGGTCACCTAGTCCAATCCCTTAATTTTACAGCCAAGGAAAGAGAAGCCCAGGGAGGGTAAGTGACTTGCCAATAGTCACAAAGGTAGTAAGCAGTGGAGGTGGAATTTGAACTCATACGTGTGCATACATATATATGTATATACACATATGTATATACAATCCTGTGTGTACATACACATATACATATATGTAGGTGTACATAATATAGGGGTTATAAAACGCTTAAATGATAGGTTTCTCTAATCCATGAAGTATAGCGGGGGGATTTGGCTTATAAACAAATTCATACTCTGTCATATATATATATGTATATGTATATGTATACACACCTACATGCACCACAGTCTATTCATTCTATATATTCCATATAGTGCATGTATACACACTATACAGAAATGTGTGTATGTGTACTTATACACACATGATATACATGCATGTGTATGTACACATATAGGTATATTCAGAATCTCAGGAGGCTGAGGAGGAACAGTCATACAGGTAGGAAGATAGCCAAGAAAGAATAATGTCATGAACACCCAGATACTTAACCCTATAGACAGTCCGAGGTGGATGAGAACTGTGGAAGACGACCTTCAATCTGGCAATTGTGGGATCGTCAGTAACTTTGGGGGGACAAGGAAGCTGGAAGCCAGACGGGACACAGTGTGGAAGAAAGAGAGGAAAGAGAGTGGAACTACCGAGTGATGACATCTTCTTCAAGCTTAGCTGAGGAGAGGAGGAGACATGGAGGATGATAACTAGGTGACTTTGAATGAGAGCTGCTTTAGAGGTGAGGCCTTGGGTATGTGGGTGAGGAGTGAGCGAATAAAGAAAGATCGAAGATACATGCATGTGTGTGTGTCTGGGTGTGTGAGAGCCAGAGAGCCAGAGCCAGACAGAAAGAGGCACAACTAGAGACAGAGAGGACAGTAGTGGGGGTAATTGGTATTGGAGCATATGGGGGGGCTGGTATCACTTCCTCTCACTTCTGAACTGCTCAGGACCTGGGGGGGGGGGGGGGGGGGCGGGGAGTCACAAAACAGAGCTTTTGAGTCTACTTCAAAATTATGTTTTCTCACTTCAAGTGGACTTTCAAAGCTATGTGGAGACTCCCTTTTCCTTCTCTTATTGAATCCCTATAACCTTCTCACATAATAGCTATACCAAACTTTCTCCCCTTTCTTCAAGCTCCTTAATTCTATTACTTGCCTCACTTTCTGCAGATTTTTCAACTCTACTAAAAAGATTAGGACCTTTTGACTTGAATTCATTCAATTCTCTTCCTCTACATTTAAAAAGCTCTTTTCTCTTACTTATCTTTTCCTTCTTCCTTTTTGTCTACGAGGATAAAGGGATCCTTTTCCTTGCTACCTCTAACCTGGACATCTTTGATTTCATCCTCTCTTGTTTCCTCCAGGACTCTGATTTTTAAATCACTTCTACTTGTGATAGTAATGGCAATTAAAGATTCCCCTGTATTGGCTTGGTTTTCAAATTGATTGTGTTAAAACCCAGAGTTTGTTAATCCCACCTGTGGGATGGGCTTGTTGATGTGAAAAGAAAGTCCTGAACTGGGAGGAGCTGGTGAGGTAGATTTGGAGAGACACTAGAGAGAGGCGGAAGATCTTTTTGGAAGCAGCACCTCGTGGAGAGAGAGAGACTAAGAGAATTGCTGGTGGCCGCTTTGAATTGCCCTGGACTTTTGAGACCTGCCCCCTGAGCTGCCAAGGACTGAGGAGACATGGCTGTTTGGCTGGTACTTTGTCTGTCTGTTTTGATGTTGTTTTGCCAGATTTGTCCACTGGTGAAAGACAGTCCTTTTGTTGAAGAAGTCCTGGAACCTGGCTGTTCGCTAAGAAGCCCTGAGACTGTCCTGCAGACAGAGAGTGAATACTGTCCACTGGTGAGGGACAGTGCTGTTGTTGCAGGGGTCTGGAGACTGTCCTGCAGACAGAATGAATACTGTCCACTGGTGAAGGACAGTGCTGTTGTTGCAGGGGTCTGGGAGCCTTTCTGTTGGTTCAGAAGCCCTGAAGAAGGATTTTCTTGTTGTATGTTTACAGAAATCCTGGGAGAGGGCTTTGCTAATGTGTTCAGGGGTTCTAGGACTGTTCTACAGACAGAGGATAAATTCATGAAGGGACTGGCAATGTATCTTATGGCCTTGCTAAGCCTTGTCTCCCCAGGAACTAAGATTGCTGAGAACTTGCCTCTTGTCAAGATGAAGAAAAGACCTCCATTTGGGTATTAAGTGCTGTGTTTAAACTTGATGTAACTCTGGGGTAGATTCAATTGTGATCCAGGGGTGGGGAACTTTTGACCTTATGTTTGGAAACTAATCTCCATTTGAGAAGAGGGGCTTTGTGGTGGATTAAATGAAGGTATAGCCTAGGGGTGGAGAAGTATTTAGAACAGAGACTTTGTAATTGATTGAATGATTGGAAGGTCCTGGGGTGGGGCAGTGCTTGGAGATTATTTAATCACGCTTAGTAAACGCTGTATTTTGAATGATGTCATGTTTTGATCTTCTCTGTTCTGGGTTTGTTACTGAATAAAATAGAGAGCACCTATGCTGGTATTTTGAACCTGGGAAGTTGCCTTTCCTTGGCATTACATTATACTACTCCCCCTATTTTGTCCCTCTCTGCCCCCAGTGGCTCCTTCCCTTTGGCTTGCAGATAGACATATTCAGGTCTTGTATATCTTAAAAATAAAACAAAACTACCCACTTTCCTTTGCTGCAGATAGCCCCACTCAAGAATTTGTCCTTTCTTTCTCCTCCTCTTAACTGCCAACTTTCTAGAAAAATTGTCTCCATTCATTATATTCTCTTCCTTTTCAGTCTGACTTTGACACCTTACTGATATTTTTCTTCCAAACTGATTATAGCTTCCCTGGCTGTCCTGCTACCTCTCTGATTGCTCCTTTTATGTGCCTTTTCCATTTCCGTCTATTGACCCCCAAATTCCCTAAAATTTTGACCATAGCTCTCTTTTCAATTTTAACCAACCAATTCAGTATTTATCAGGCACAAAGTAAGTGCTGGGAACTGTGCTAGAAACCAGGGCTAAAAAGATGCCAAAAAAAAAAAAAGAAATAATCCCTGCTCTCGTAGAGCTTACTTTCTCTAATGGCAGGCAACATGAACATAAATCAGTGGAATGGAGGTTTGAGAACTGAATAGAAGCCTGGAATGTTCAGAACAACCTGAATTTCCTCTGAGCTCTGGGAAAGATTTTGGAGTATCATGGTCTTTATATCAAGAGGCAGACTTCGAGGCCTGGTAGTTTCTAAGGAGACGCACTCAGTCTGAGAGAGTAGACTTTGAGGAAGGAGTCCTGATGAGTATGAGGATAAATCAAGCAGTGGTAGTAGATGGCATCCCTGGCATCTCCAGGACCTACACTGAGATGAGAGAGTCGACAGCATGGGGGCAGCAGGTGAAAGGAGAGCTGAACTTGCCAGAGAAGGGAGATGGAGGTGGTCCTTTGAGCCTGGCAGGCTTCTTGGAACAGAGAACTGAGATTGAAGTTGCTAGTTATGATGGCCTCTTTGAGGACTGAGGGAAGCTCCAAAAGGTCAGCTCTTTCTCACTTTCTCCTCCCTTTGCCTGACCAGTAGCAGTCATTGTAACATACTCTGCTCACTTCTCTTAATTAAATATTTCCTGTATCCTATTTTTGCCTCAAATATGAATAAGCCAGAGGTTAACTAGAAAGATGCAAACTTTAAATTAGGGCAGAGAACCAAACTTTTGTCTGAGTTTTAGGAATTTTCCTTTACTGAAAGATCTGAACTATTATCATTGTATTACTAAACTTTTTGTCTGATGTAAACCACATTACATAAAAGGACCACAGAGACCTGAGGGCCATGACATTGTCTCTATGCTAAATATGAGTTCACCCTTCTAACAGTGTACAGTTAATCAAATCTCTGGTCTCTAATGTGGGAAAGGAAGAAAGTCAGGGTGGAAACAAGTGAAATCTGGAGGGAAATTCAGCTTTGTCCCTTCCAGAAGAGAGGAGGGAGTGGAAAGGATGGAGTGCCTTCCACATAGCGACCCACCAGCATTACAAAGTTCATATATGAAGAATAACTACAAGGGCAACTGGTGGCACAGTGAATAGAGCACTGGCCCTGGAGTCAGGAGGACCTGAGTTCAAATCTGGCCTCAGAAACTTAACACTTACTAGCCATGTGACCTTGGGCAAGTCACTTAACCCCCATTGCCTTACCTTCCCCCTCAAAAAAGGGAAAAAAAGGAAACGATAACCACAAAATAAATGCAAGGTCATTAGTGAGGGTGTTGGGAGCCATTGGAGTATAAGGGCAGACTTTGTGTAGAAGATGAAATCTGCATCTTGAAAAAACTGAAGGTTCTGAGGTGTGGCTGTAGAAAGAGTGCATTCCAGTCAAAGGGGCTAGCCAGTCCAAAGGCATGGAGACACTATGGCTTTCAGGAATAGGAGTAATGAAAGATAAAAGCTAGAAAGATAGGTTGGGACCAGGTAGTGAATGGCTTTAAGTTTAACAAAAGAGTTTATATTTTATCCTAAAAGCAATATTGAATTTATTGAGTGGGGAAGTGACGTGGTCAGATCCATGCTTAAGGAAAACCACTTTGGCAGCTGCATGGAGGATGGATTGGATTTGGGAGAGACTTGAGACAGAGAGATGAAATAGGAGACCACTGCAATGGTGATAATATTCACTCTAATGTTTTCAATTGCCACCTAAGTGTAAATGATTCCCAAATCTACATATACAACCATGACCTCTCTTGAACTTCAATCAAGCATTTCCAACTTCCTGTTGCACATCTCCACCTGGATGTGTATGCCATCCCAGCAGCATAACTCAAATTGAAACAGACATTTGCTTCATTGAATCTTTCCTTTCAAAATCTGACCTTCCTAACTATCCCATTTCTTTTTAAAGCGTCACTATTCCCTTAGTCACACAGGCTAAAACTTCCTACATCACTCACATCCATCCATGTTGGTTAGTCCACCTCCCAATATCTCTCACCCCTGTCCCCATCTCTCTATACACCCTACCTCCAGTTCAAGCACCAGCCCATTCTCCCCTGTGCTTTTGCAGAACCTTCTAATCGACCTGTCTGCTTCAAATAATGCCTTTTCCAGTCCATCCTCTATTTAGTTACCAAAATAGTCTCCCAAAGGCATAATTTTGATCATGTCATGCTCTGGTTCAACAGTCTTCACTGGTTCTCACTTAACCTCTAGGAAAAAATACTATAGACACCTGGGATTTAAAGTTCTCCACAATCTGGCTCCAACCTGTCTTTACAGACTCATTTCATATCCCATGCACTCAATGTTCCTGCCAAATTGATATCCTAGGTGGACCCCAAACTTGACATTTCATCGCTCATCTCTCTATCTTCAAACAGGTTTTCCTACATGACGGGAATGTGCTCCCTCTTCTCCTCTACCTCTTAAACCCTCTGGTTTCTTTAAGATTTAGATCCAGCATCAATCCCTATGTGACACTTTTCATGATACCTCTGGTTTTTGCTATTCTCTTCCTTATTCTATTTACCCTGATTCCCTCCCACAATCTAATCTTCAGAGGAGAGACATTTTTTTTCCTTTTGGATCCTCACAAATTTATACACTGCTTTGCATTTAATATTGTATTTAATAAACATTGATTGAATTGAATTGGAGTATGTCTGATGAGGACTGGTAAAAATGTATTTGTCTAAAGACTTGAAAATCTCATGGGAGCAGGTTAAGCTGAAAAGTAAGGGAAACCAGGAAAACTGGATATATCTGTCAAGGTAGGTTCCATAGACAGTACAAGTATAACATGTGAAGAAAAACCAACAGAGAAGAAAGTAAGGAATAATATCCAAGAAGGCTGCCAGCAGTGAAATCCCGAACCTTACATGTCTATAGTCAATTATACAAAGTATGCATAACGAGGTAATTAGATATTCTAAAGGAGGGGGGACAAATTCATAGAGGAATCACTGAGTTGTAATAGGATGGGACTAAGGACTAGAGAATGTGTATCAAAGAGTATAGGGAAAGTGGCTGCTCCTGTGGTCTCATTGATTTAGGGTTTAGATGTCCAAGCATGTCCCTCTCCCAAACCCTTACCAGGGACACTCCCAAGTACCAAGGGAACCAGATTAAAACATAATTGGGAAATATTTAGTAAGATAAATTAAAATGTAAGAAAGCACAGATAATATTACATTTTAAAGCCAACTCAGTATATGGTGTGCAGAGATCCTTATGTAAAGCTTCATGGCCTCTCATTTTTATTTGAGTTTGACACCACTGATTTAGGGAACTACTGAATGAAAAAAACTCCCTCCAACAATGCAAGCCAGCACTTTCCCTGCAACTTGTAGTCTTAGAGAATTGTGTAGAGCACTGAGAGGTTACCTGAGTTTACCCAGGGTTACATAGCCAATCTCTGTCAGAAGTCTTACCATCTCTGAGGCCACTCTCATTCTCCTGAGCCATAGTGCATGTCCCATTCAGAAAGAGCAGAAAAGATAAAAGGGATCGTGAAATATTCTGTTAAGAAAATGTTCTAGAGAAGAAATACAGGAACTTTAGTAGGGAAATATGGTAGAGAGTTTTGGGTGAGGATGAAAGAAGGAAAAATAGATGTGATATTGTATATTATTACCACCTGCATAGAAGGAAATAAACAAGAGACTGTAAAAACAGATTACAAGCCTATATATTGCAGTATGACACTAGTAATGGGGAGGTTGAGTTTTCTGGATATCACTTGGAACTCTTTCTGTTAAAACCAAAACATCTGATAAGCTCTTGCTTTTTCTTAATAACTTCATTTTTTAAAAGGTAGAGGGGGCAATGAAGGAAGCTTTTGTTCCAGATCTTTGGCCTTTTGTACTCTCAAAAATTATTAAGGGCCCCTTCCCCAAGAGCTTCTGTTGATGTGGATTATGTCTATCAATATTTGCTGTATTAGAAATTTTACTATCTCATTATTATGAAAGTAACTGGCCTCAACTCAAGCATGGAAAGAACCCTGAATATGGAGCCTCAAGACCTAGGTCCTTGTGCCAGCTTTGATACTCACTAGCTGAGTGGTCATGGGTTATTATATATAGATTTGTAGGTGGTTCCAGCATATGGAGTACTAGACCTGGAATTAGGAAGACCTAAATTAAAATCCTTCTTAAGACACTAGCTCTGTGACCTTGGGCAAGTCACTCAGCCTTAGTTTCCTCATGTGTAAAATGGGGATGACGTTAACATCTGCCTCCTGGATTGCTGTGAGGATCAAATACAATAATACACACACACACACACGTTTCCTCATCCCTTAATGGAGATAATAATACTTTTACTACTTATGCTTAAAGTGCTTTGTAAAGTATAAAACACTATCTAAAAGGAAGCTATTATTACTATTTTGCCTCATGTCAAGACTCACAAGCATTAAGGTATTAGGGAAATGTTAATATTATAATTGTTAGCTGCCAGCTTTTTAACCAGCTCTAGCCCTCCCCTACCGTGTCCAGGTGTCAGGGAAGGGGATGTACCAGCAGCTTGTGATCCTTTCCTCTAACCTCAAGGTATTTGGAAGGCCAGTGAGCTGTGGGCCTTACCTTCTTCCCAGTGACTCACATGCCTGTCAGTCCCAGAGAGAACGGTATACTTAGACAAAGGCTACAACCTCCATGACCTCCCAGCTGACAGGGTGCTCATTATAAACCTGTTGAGGACCCTAAAAGATCTAGTACCTAAAGTTTGTTATTCCAAAGGTGGAAGTTGTCAGTTTACACATGAAGTAGAAACACTCCTAAGGCTGAAAATGATGACTGCAGTGTAAGCACCAGTTCCCTGGGGTGAAAACCAAAATTGTTTTTCTCTATCTTACATCATTATTACAATGAACATTCCCCACCCACTGCCTGCACCCAAGGCCAGCCTAGGCCAATGCTTTAGGAAATCATTTTCCTGTGGCAAAGCTTCACTCCCTGCCTCCCTTTGTTCTTTTTAAAAAGGTGATGAGCAGTTAAGCCTGGAGCATAATAATGTTGACAACGTCTGTAGTCCCATGAGTCTCCAGAAAGGCAGATCATGACCATTGTGGAAAGTGCTTTGAGCCCCCCAAGAGAATACAAGCACCTGGAACCAGAGCTTTTGGGCAATCAACATGGAAACATGCGATATGGTCCAAGACACATGTTACACAGACAAGGAAACCTCCCAGAGTTAGTGGTATAGTTGCCAGTCAGATTTCTTGTGATAAAACTGAATTTTGGTAGCAATTGCATCTTTTTTTTTCCTAACTGTGGCAATGAAAGGTTTAAAACCTATGACCTTATCTATAACTGTTTTTACTCCCCCTTCCCCAATTCATTTCTCCATTTCTAAAGAAAGCAGGGAGTTTCGCTCAATCATATTTTCATTGCCCACTAAACTCAATTTTGCCTAAATTGCTAGATAAGGAAAACACACCAAACTGCTTACTCCATCAAAACAGGCCCTTGTTGCATATTGGCACAAAATGAAAATCTATTAACCCAGGATTCCAAAGCTGATAACATGAGAGAAAAGTGCTTTAAAAGATTAAAAATGGTTGAAATCATAGTTTGTCAATTACTTATCCCATTAGTGTTTACTTGTCTGCCGTCTTTTCTCTTAGGGGATTGCTTGAGGTTGCATCTTCTCTGATGTCAGAGTGTAAACTCCAAGAGGTCAGGAATATGCTTAATTTGCTTTGCATAGCACCTGGAATATTGCTAACTGAAAAAATAAGCTTGCAGTATGTCTTGCTGACTGATTAGCCTCAGGGCCATGTCACTTCTCGAGAACCTGTTTCCTAGAAGGTATAGAAGGTCTCTGCCATTCATCTTAGATCCTTGGATCATGTGCCTAAATCTGCAAGGGACCTCAGAGGTCATCCAGTCCTCAACTTCCTCATTTTACATGTGAGGAAACTGAGGCTGGTGAAAGGTAAGTGATTTGCCCCAAGGTCACACAGATAGTAGACATCAGGGGTGGAATTTGAACCCAGGTTCTCTGTTCTTTCCACTGTGACACGCTACTTCTCAACAGGTTTAAGGACATGGGGATCGGTGACTGTTATGATTCCTAAAATAGTGTCAGAAACACTATTTGTTTGAATTTGGATTTGGAGTATCAGAGATAAGAGTTTGAATTCAGTCTTCGTTATGGTCTAGATGTGTGTCACTAGCCCTTAACCTCTTTGGATTTCAAAGTCCTCATCTATAAAGTAGAATAATAATACCTACTCTTCCTACCTTGAGAGATAGCTAAGAGAATCCAATTGGGTAATAGATATGAAAATGATTTGAAAAAATGAAAAACATAATACAGTAGCTCATCATTATAGCTCTCATAAAACATACTGCTCAATGGTTTATAAAGCACTTTGCTAATTTCCTGTACAAATTAATGGCTGGGGCCTTTGATAGAGATGTCTGTGAACATATGGATTATGATAAAAAATAATAGCTGGCATTTTTATAATACTTTAAGGTTTGCAAAGCACTTTACATACATTATCTCAATCGATCCTCACAACAACCCTGAGGTAGGTGTTATGATTATCTCCATTTTACAGATGGGGAAACTAATGCAAAAACCTAAGAAAGGATTGAGAATGTTTTGGTCAGGATGAGTGGGTTGCTATATAATTATTCCTTCCTATTTCACAGATTGGTGAGGATGGTTAAATTTTGCAATCCACTTTCCTTCAGAGGAAAGATACTAATATCTTATGGCATCAGCAACTATTAATAGGCTTCCTGAAGAATGCCTTTAATGTTTCCATGAGGTCTGGATAAATTTACTTCATTACCCAGGTAACCTTAGTGTAAGAGATTTTTCCAAATATTTAACCTAAATATGATGTCCTGTCATGGAAGCCTGTTATGTTCACTTCTCTCCTCATAATTTACTCAGAAAAATTGATCCCTATTCTCTCTATTACATCCCTTTATGCTTCCACTCACAGTCATACCTCCAAACCCCCAGTTTTCTCTTTGAGCTGTACACAGTCAGTTCCCTTACTTTTTACTCCGAGGCCTTCATTTGCAAATATTTATGACTTTTAGTTGGTCTCCCATGAAATCTGAAACACATTTCATCTGCCCATTTAAATTCAGGATCACAGGTACTTGCTGGTCATTGCCCTATGAATCAGAGGAAAGAACTGTCCCAGCTGCGCCTAGCTCTCTTGCTAACAATCCTTCCCTTTCCCTGACACTAACAAAGGGAAGGTTAGGGCACAAGAAGAGTCCTTTCATCGATCCTGACATCCATCCCTTGAACTCTGCAGTTCTACCCGCAAGGTGCCTACCACATAGACTTCACAGCAGATGCAGAGACCACTGTTCTTGGTAAATGCATGTGTTATGTCCAGTAGAGCTGGTCTTGTCATGGGTCCACCAGTTAAAACAATACACTGGGGCCTAGAAATGGAAAATAAATGATAAGAATTAGTCATGGAAATGCAATCCCATGCATAGAATCATAGCATTTTGGAGTTGGGAAGGTCCTCAGCAGTCATTCAGTTCAAACCATATTTGAAAAGAATCCTCACTAATGCATACTCCAGTTGAAAACCTCCAATGAGAAGGAAACTACCACCTCCTGAGACAGCCCATTCCGCATTTGAACGTCCATTCCTGGTAAGATTTTTTTTCTTTTTCCAACATCAAGTCTAAATTTGCCTCATTACAATGTCTGCCTATTCCTGTTTGGTTGGGGGCCAGATAGAACAAGATGAACTCCTACCCCACAGGTCAGTCCTTCAAATGTATGAAGACAGTTACCTTGCCTCCTCTTGCCATGAGTTTTTTTCCAGGCTAAACATTTCCAGTTCCTCTAATAGATTCTCATGACCTAAAGGCTTTCACCATTCTACCCCTCTCCCCCACATTTTCTTCAGCTTGTCAATGTTCTTCTTAAACTGGGTTCACCTGGAACTGAGTAATGCTGTGGATATGTTCTAATCAGAGCAGAGTACAGAGAAGCTAGCACCTCATTATTTCTAGAAGCAGGGCCTCTCTTAATACAGCCCAAATTTACATTGGCTTTTTTGGTTGTCACATCACCTTGGTGATTCATATTTAGCTTGTGACCCACTAAACCCCCCCAGAGCTTTTTTTTAGATGAACTGCACTCTAACGATGCTTCCCACCATGCTGTACTTGATTTTTTGAACCCAAGTATAACACTTTACATTTATTCATGTAAATATATAGACAGGACTACAAAGAAGCCAAAGTCAGCTGTAAAATTTGGGGTGAAGATTGAAAATGTACTTAATTCTATTTTTCTGTTAGAAGTTTTCATGGAGAGTTACATCTGGGGAAAATTTCTTGGAGTTCTCTGAGCTGCCTTCTGTCCAGATACTTTTGTGTTTGTAGTGAAGAAACTGGAAGAAAACAATGAAGTAGGGAAAAGTTTTTCTCAGCCTCGAGCCTAAATCTGCCTTTCTACAACTTCTATCCCTTTCTTATCCTTAGTTCTGCCTTCTGGGGCCAAGAAAGATTAAGATCAAACCTTCCATATGTTGTCACTTCAGATACTTGAAGAACCCTGTCATGCCACTCAAGTTCTCTCAACAGATGGTATTGTCTTCATTCTTTACCTGCTTCACCTGTGTGTAAGGTTAGTCATGCTTTGTGATATGGGAAGCAAGAAGAGAGGATGGGCATGGCTAAGAAGGGATGGGAAGTGGCACCAGACATTATGGGTAAAGACACAATATTTTCATGGGTAGAGATATGATATATTTTTTAGAATCTATGCTTAGCTTTTGGTCTGATTTGGCAAGAATGTGTTCTTAAAGAGTAGTTGTCTCTAATCCATAGCATTATGGTTCTTTGTGATTAAATTTACCTGAAATTTTTCACATGATCTTCTACAGTGGTTAATTCCAGAGCATTGTCTAAAGCACTCACATAAGAAAGAGCTTGAGTAGAGGATCCCCAGTTCACATCTATGGTTGAAGAGACATAATAACAGAACAAAGTTTAGTTGTTGTTTTTTTCTCCTTTGAATTAGGAACAGCAGAGAGCACTGAACCTGAAGTCAAGAAGATTTGAGTTCAAATCCAGCCACATCTTAGATGTGACTCTGGGTAGGTCACTTTACCCCATCTCAGTTGCCTCCTCCATAAAATAGGGATAATAATAGTACCTTCCCTGGTTGTCATGAGGATTAAGTGAGATAATATTTATAAAACACAGCATTGGAATGTAGTCCTTCTTAATAAATAACTGTTTACTTCCTTTTTTCCTTACTTTCTTCCTTCCTTTCTCCTTCCTTCCTTCATCCCTCCCTCAACTTCATCAATAGAAAAAAAGGGTCAAAACTGAAGGAATCAAAATGTAGGATTTATATGACCATAGGTTTAAAATTAGAAGGGACCTTTAATGGAAATCTAGTCCAACCCCTTCACTTTAGAGCTTAGGAATTAAAGTCCCTAGGACATTCAATGATTTGCCCATGGTACCACAGGTAATAATGAATTTTAGTGGCAGGATTTGAGCCCTCATCCTTTAATTCCAGGGTCAGAGTGCCTTCCATTATGCTACACTGTATTTCTCAAATGTCTGAAAGAATGTCTTGTACATTCATACACAATACCCAAGGCTGGGAAATATTGTTTTGTATAGATAATGTCTGGCTAAGCAGGAAACTGTAAGTCATATTGCCTTTTTATTGGGTTCTCATTTCAGGGAGGGGGTTGTGTGAAGACCACATTCTGGACAAGCAGACTCAGGAAGTGAGTCAGTCCACGAATAAGATCTGTATGCCAAACACAGAGTTTAAGGGGCCATTTTCAAGGGCATGAGAGAAAGAGACAGAAGGGGTGCATATGCAAGCAGATGGTGCTCAGCAAATGTTTTTCTGAATAAGTAAGCTAACAAAGTAGGCAAGAATTCATGCAAAATGAATGTCCCTAAAGAGCTTTACCGATTTTCGGTATTTCTTCTAGGTCTGGCCCTCCAAGGACTACTTTATGTGTCAGGGGAGACAAGTCTGCTTCCTTTTTCTGTTTTCTCAAACTTAAAGGTAAAAAAAGATGTTCCAACTTTAATGAGTTCAGAGATTCTCAGAGAAAGGAAGGGAAGCTCCCAGCCTTCTATAGATCATCTCTGGGATGAAGGCAACACTTTTCCCCCTCAGTCTTATTTTGGATAAATCAGGAAAATGGTGGCCAGTAAGTGTGGGGGAAAGTCAGTTGATGCTAAGTGATCATTTTCAAGATATTTCAATGCTTGGAACAGCAAACAAGCCCTCTTCCTCTTTCCCTAGAAAACTCAGTTGTCAAGCAACCAGTATGCAAACTTGCCCATTGGTTGTTTTCTATGGTTAAATGGAAGTGGTCTTGACAACCGTGGTTGGTTTATCAAATATGATTTGACAGCTGTATAATGAAAGGGACTTTCTGTGCTTACCTGGCTTTTTGTATGTCACATAGATATACAGGAAGAACTCAATAACGTAGGTGATGACAGCTGCCCACCAATTTATAACAAACATGACTCCACAGCACAATATGGCTCCAAAAAGAGATACCCACATGTTGTAAATGCCATAGGCAGGTCTCCAGCCTGAAAATCCAGAGTAACTTTATTTAATTCAATTCCTTTCAACCTCAATTCAGTTCAATATTTATTGCATCCACTATATGTGAAGGACTGTGTTTACTGCTGGGAAAGACCCATAAGACATAACCCCCATCCTCAAGGAGCTTATAACAATAGTTCATAGTTCATATTTTATGTAAAGCTTTACATGGATCAACTAATTTTATCTTCTTAATAACTAAAGTCTGAATAGTATATCATGAAAAAATTGTTGTTTTTTTGGTTTTGTTTTACAGATGAAGAAGTTGAGACTCAGAGAAGTTCCATGACTTGTTCAAAGTTATCTTATTAGTAAGCAACAGTAAGGACTCAAACCCAGGTCCTCTGACTCTAGATTTCTCGTTCTTTCCATTGCTCTATGGCACCTCATCATCTAGTAGGAGGGATAAGTATATCATTATAATGCCTGTTATAATCTCTAAGTACTGTCTCTGGAGTCAGAGCACCTGATTTCAAATCCCACTTCTGATGCTTATTACCTTCCTGATAATAAGGTAAGTCATGTAGCCTTCTTGAGTCTCCATCTCCTAATATGCCACTTTGATTATGTCACTCATGAAGCATACATTCCTGATGCTGGCATTCAGGACTTTATGAAATCAGGTCCCAACCCATATTTATAATTTTAATTTATACTGGAAATATTCTGCCCCTCTCCTCTGCCCATACCCCCTCACATTGGCTTCTCTGGTCTCTATGGCATTGTTCATGACAACTACCAAGCTTAGCATGAGATTCACTCTTTTCTCTGCCTGTTGAAGTATTTCCCCTTACTTCAAGACCCACATCAGATGTTATCTCCTCCATGAAGCCTTCTTTGATAATCCCCTTCTCCATAAAAGGAATGCAATTCTTTGGCAGCACAATGCTTATGCTTTTATCAGTGCTTGGTACATTTTATGTGCTTAATAAATGTTTTGTCAGTCATTATCACCTCATGACTTATATTATGATTATTTGTACATGTCTTCTACTACTTAATAGATTGTAAATTCCTTCAAGGAAGTATATTTAGTTTTGTATCCCTTGTGTTACTTAACACAATGCTTGCCTGTTATATAGTAGGTGTTTAATGCATATTTATTTTTGAATTTAAAAAACATAAACCATAGATATCTTACCCATTAAGTTTGTTTATTATTAAAATTTTTTATTTTACAAATAAATAATATTTTATTTGTTATAAATAAGTATATTTGTATGAATGTAAATAAATATTATAAATAATGTTTTATAAATAAAATATTTTATTATTAAAATATTTTAAATATAATTTTATTTATATATATCATCCTAAACTGATTTTATGGATCAGTAACTTTTTTTTAAAGAAGGGGTCCCCCAGCCCTTCCCTAGGGTAAATATGTCTTGGTTAGACATCTTTCAAATCAAATTTCTGGAAAAGGGACAGCAAGGAAGAAGGGGAGAAGCTTCAACATCACACAAATGACTCTTAGTGATAATAATTGTCTGAAGCACTGCTTTGAAGAAATTGCAATCCTGAAAGCCAAAATTAGGACCATGAGATCATCTAAGTTGAAAAGAACCTTAGAAACCCATTATAATCCCATGTCGTAATTTCACAGTTGTGAAAACTTGTCCAAACTCACTTAGAGGTAGCTGGAGGCAAAGTAGAAAGAATGCTGAGCCTGGAGTCAGGAAAACCTGAGGTCAAACTTGGCCTCAGATACTGACTGTGTGACTCTGGGAAAGTCACTTAACCTCTGTCTGCCTCAATTTTCTCCACTGTAAAATAGAGATAATATTAGCACCTCCTTCCCAGGGTTGCTGTGAGATAATATTTCACTTAAAATGAGATGTTTGTAAAACACTTAGCAAAATGACTGGTTTGTAGTAGGTGCTTCATAAATGCTTCTTTCTTTTCCCTTCTCTTCCTGTCCCCTACCCCCAACACATAAACACAGATGAAATTATAGAAGAACTAAGTAGCAGAGATAGGATTCCAATTCAAGTCTTTTGACTCCTGTTCTATTAATGTTGTAGGGATTTGGGTAATGGAAGGAAAAAAGTGGTAGAGGTATTGACAGTGGGGGAGGGGGTGGCATTGTGAATAATTAGTCTTTGGTTTACAATTTTGAGCCACTATCAATCCAGGTAAAGAAATACATTGAAGTCATCTGTATTTGAATGATGGTTGCCCACCATGGATCTGCCTTTACTCTCCTTAGTAAGTAATTATGGAAGCTACTCATCCTTCTTCTCCTCTGTACCACTGGCAAGAAGGAAATTGATAGTAGGGAAGTTTCAAATATATACATTTATTCCACTTCTTTGGTCACTTTCACCCTGGAAATAAATAGTGGTGTTTTTCTACTGCTGAAATAAATGTGGTTTCTCTAGCAATGAATAATTTATTGCAGCAGGAGAAAATTGACTTTACGGTTGGTCAAGAAGACCATTGCTCATATGATTTCCCCTTCAATTTCAGAAGTTATCCCCCAACTCACCAAAATAGAGTGGATTACATTGCCCACCACCAGCATATAAGTTTAGAGATGCTAATAAATTCAGTTGTGCAAGCATGTTATCCTTCTTCTAATTTTTTGGAAGGGAGGAATGAGGAGGCAAGAAAAAGATAGATGGGAGACAAAAGTTTGCTGGTTGTTTGGTTCATTCTGAAATATCAAACTCAACTTACCTGGAGATTTTGCATAAGATGCATGAAAACAGGAGAAGTTAATAAGTGCATATGAAGCCAAGAAGAAGTTGGAGATGATGGGAGCAATGGTGTTCAGTTCCGCTGTGGAAGAAAAACACAGTCAGGTGCTACCATATGAAGGATTAAATCTAGGAGTGAACAATTATTATAACCTTGAAACATGGCCTTATTTAGATATTGATAGTGTAGCTGGCCTCTGTCAAAATTTAAGGATTTTTCTTCAGGGCTTCATTATTTACTTGAAGTCTATAATCTACTGGATCTTTTATAAAGTAGTGGGCAAGAAAAAATCCAGCCAGCAGGCAGGTGGGTCAGTGGAAAATTTTATCCCAATGCAAAATACAGGTGGTATTGAGAAGAGAACCGAAGGGGAAAACAGATAAAACCTTACCCTGAAATGTAGTAATGGTACTGGTTCACCACCTGCCATTTCCCTAAATCTTTAAGTTTCTAAAGGAACCACATGGCAAAAGTATTCAGCTATTCTGTTCTCTTTAAAATATTCTGAAATTAAACTTCATCTCATCCCTGTCTCCTTTCTCAAGCTCCTACTCAAACCATGTAGATTCTATATGTCTGTTGCATAAAAGGGACCACAAAATTGCCCAAGTAATTTGTACATTTTTTCTGTCAATTAAATGTTCATAAAATATTAGGTATTAGTCCCTTATGACTAATGCTTGATGAATTATTGATTTTTATCTTTATATCCCTCAGGTCAAGAATGGTATCTTGCATATAATAGATGCTTTGTTAAATCAAATGCAGAAGGGGCTTTAAATGTCACTTAGTCTAAATTATGAAATGGGTGGTACAGTGGATAAAATGCTGGGCCTAGAGTTAGGAAGACTGGAGTTCAAATCTGACCTCAAACCCTTAATAGCTGTGTGATTCTGGACAAGTCACTTAATTATTTTCTGCTTCAGACCTATGTAAAAGCTATTATTATTATTAGTCTAATCAATCAATCAAAAAGAATTTATTAAATGCTTACTATGTTCCAGGTACTATGCTAAGCGATGGTCCTACAAAGGTAAGATCCCAGGAGGGGGAGTGACTAATCCACTGGGATGAACATACACAAAGTGCTAAAACCCAGTTCTCTGAATTTCCAGCCTAGTGTCTGTTCTACTGGGGCAAAGTGCTTATCATGAAGCCCCAAGCATGAGTGAGAGGAGGAACTTTGATAATATATTAGCTGTCTCCTGTGGGGTTTTTCACCTTTTGGGTGTCATGGCCACCCGTGGCAGGGTCTGGTGGAGTCTATGGATACCTTCTCAGAATGGTGATTTTAAATGCATAAAATAAAATAAATAAAAATACAAAAGGAATCAATTATGTTGAATTATTGTTATAAAAATGTCTTTTTAGAAAAGTTCACAGACCTCAGGCTAAGAATTCCTGGTCTATTGGATCCATCTAATTGATTTGGATATGACTTTCTATAAACACAAGGCTGACATTAATCAGACTGTGATTTCAGAAGCCCTGGGAAGTCTCACTGCCTCCCCCAAATATTTTCCCTGCTTGCTCACCAATGCTTCTAAATTTTTAGAAATTTTGATTTAATTCTTTAGCATTATTTTTTTTTAATGCAAGCTCCTTCAGGTCAAGGACTATTGTCATTTTAAACTGCATATCCCCATCCTTACAGTGAATGACACATAGTAGGTACTTGACAAATAATTCTTGTGGCACTGAATTGAACAAGTGACAAAGTCTTTTATTTCACAGCTGGGATTGGGGTTGGGGTAGGAGGAACTCTTAAAACAAAAATACTCTTGGGAAATGCAATTCACTGCTTTCAATTTACATTGAAATATAACTGACTAATATAAGAATAATCCCAATTAATCAGAGATTTTTAACGTTTAGTTGTTTTTTTTTGTAGGGAGAAGGCAAAGCAATTGGGGTTAAGTGATTTGCCCAAGGTCACACAGCTAGTAAGTGTGTCAAGTGTCTGAGGCCAAATTTGAACTCATGTCCTCCTGACTCTAGGACCTGTACTCTATTCACTGCACCACCTAGCTGCTCCTTTAACATTTAATTTTTAAAGCTTTAATTTTTGGCAAAGGGAGAGGTCATTAGAATCACAAAAGGCTGGATGAGGAAGGATTATGAAGGGATAAAAACAGTAAAGAGAAGACCTGAGTTACAGACAAACTACCTATTTCACAATGTATCTCAAAGGTGAGTATACTAAGAAAAACCTATCTTTTTTTTTCAGTTCAGTTTGATAATGCACTAGGTAAAGCATAGGTCTCAAAAACCTTCATGTAGACTTATTGATAAATGATTTAATCCCTAGAGAACCAGGCTCTCCCAGTCAGAGAGACCTCTGTGCATACCTGTGGCTGTGCTGGAATCAGCTTTAACTAGCCCATCAGAACAGGTTATTAAATTTTCAGTGTGAACAGTTACCCCTCAGAAATCAGCAAATACTACAAATTGGGACTTGATTGTTTTGTTGATTGTCTAGACTTAGGAAAGCAATGGAGAAAGCATTAATGCTGTTTAAACTTAAAAGTGTGATGTCAGTATTCCCCCTCCCTTGTAGAGCTGTTTATTAAATATTTACAGTACACCCCTGAACATAGCTCACTTCTATTGGTCCTGGCTTTAAGGAAACTTAGATACAGATTATGTCTTATTCTATGTCACTACAGAGCCCTGCATGGCATATATTCCTCTGGGTTACTTGTATATCTGGGGTCAAAAGGTTCAGCCAGTTTGAAATGAGAGGATATATAGATCTTAATCTCATCCTTCTCATGGTACATATGATATAGGTAATATCATCCAGTAACTCCTCATTTATCTAGAAGTAAGACTTCTAGCAACTGCTATTATCTGGAACACAGGCAAGAAGCAGAAAGTTATATGATTTTAAATGTGGCTGAGACTCTGGAATAGCTGTCACAAAGCTCATGCACCAAAGCTGGTGCACTTTGTAGGAATCAGGAAGATCTAAGGCCTTTATTACAGCTTCTTTGCTCAATTTACACACAATTCCAATAATGTTGGAATTATATTGGTCTTATCATTTCTAAGACCATAGAAAATTGGAGGTAATTAGAAAAGGCAGTGCTTTATTTACCAGGCAGTCCACTGATGAATATATACTGACAACCAAAGGAACAACTGAAAAAGTATTGTATTATATATAGCCCATTAGAATAGTAGAAAAAAATGAAAGGGGCAACTAGGTGGTGCAACGAATAGAGCAATGGCCTGGGAGTCCAGAGGACCTGAGTTCAAATCTGGCCTCAGACACTTGATCACACTTACTAGCTGTGTGACCTTAGACAAGTCACTTAACCCCAAATGCCTTGCCTTCCCCCTCCAAAAAAAATAGAATAGTTGATGGTGATGAGAATGGCTCTTAGTTATCAAAAAAATTAAAAGACATTCAGTGGGCACTGCTTAAGAAGGTAGGGGAGGTTGTCATACATTCTAGAAAGTTTCTATCAAGTGATGGAATGGAGTGAATATTAAATCCAACACATAGAGTTTAGCTTCGGTTATATGGAAAATATCCCCAAGGATTCCAGATAAGGGAGGCATTGCTATATATAGCTACCTTGTTCTCTGGTGGTGTTCTTTGATCTAGAAATCTGAAAGAGCAATACTTGCTTCATCCTTGGTGATCTTGTAAAGATTCAGGAATTATGGTCAAATTCCTCTTCAATGGAAGAGTGATGAGACTGGGTCTCTTAATGAAATTCTGTCATAGGTAGGAATAGTTTGCTCTGCATGTTGTACACATGTACAGTTGCTAGGGCTTTTATACAGCCTACATTGCTAATGCTTTGTACCAGACACTGGGGCCCTAATGGGACATGGCTTATGATGGAGCAAGGAGAAGCAGGCTGGATCTGGTGAGTTTGACCCAAGGGGGATTTTATAAGTATCTTTTGCTTAGTAGGGAGAGGTGATCAAGTCTAGATTTTGACACTCATTTGCCCACTTCTAAGACATATTTATGTAGATTCAATTAAATTCAATTCATCAAACATCCATTAAACACCTATTAAGTGGGAAGCATTGTGCTACATTTGAGATAAATGAATATCCTAATATATATCCCTATATCTAGTCCAATGGATGAGAAACACAGTCCCTACCTTCAATGAACTTACATAATTTTGCCAAATGTACATAGAATTTGGGCCTTTCTTTGAGATTAAAAAAATAAGGGGCAGAAGAAGGTTAATAGAACCAATCAAAATTGAGAGGAAAATCTTCCCAATGAACTATCCAAATGTGGAATGGATTGTCTCATGCTAGAGTGGGTTTCTCTTCTCTGGAAGTCTTCAAGTCATAAATGTGGATGATCACATTCTGAGTATGGTATAGGGGGGGGCAGGAAACCATGGCCTCAAAGCCACATGTAGCTCTCTAGGTCCTCAAGTACAGCCTTTGACATTAGCATCCAAACTTCAGTCAAAGGGCCACACTCGAGGACCTACAGGGCCACATGTGACCTCGAGGATACAGGTTCCCCACCCCTGATATAGAGGAGTCTTATTCAGGTATATTATGTACAAGACGTTCTCTGAGATCCTTCCAACTCTGAGACTCTGTGATTCAGAGCAGGAGTTTAAAATTAGGAATGATGTAGAGTCACAGGGCCAATGTCATTAGACTCTTAGGCTCAAAGGGTCACCAGGATGTCTCCTTGGTCCTATATAAATTCAATATTTTCTCATTTCCTTCCTAAGCCAGCTTAATATCCCAAAGTAGGGTAGAAAACAAACATAAATTTATAACTGTCAAGTCTACCTTCTTATTTTATAGATAAGAATACCAAGGCCCAGGCTGAGTGCCTTGCACAAGGTCACACAGGTAGTAAACCTCAGAGGCAGGATGTGAATCCAGGTTCTCTGGCTACAAAACCAATGTTCTTTCCACTCAACCATGCAACTTTACCACAAACTAACTTTCCAAACTTGAAAATAAAGGCAAATGCATACTCAAAAGTGTTTCATGTCTTTTAGCGTTACCAAGAAACCTACTAACCAATCAAAATGAATGCCATGGCAATAATGAATGTGAGAATATATCCTCTTAGAGGCTCATTGTTTTTCCCATATCCTTTTGCAAAAAACTGAAGGGCTTTGTAGATATTGTCCTTGCAAAGAGCCTAATGGAAAAAAAAAGGAGAGAAATCAGTCATTTATATCTGCACACAGTCATTACCCAGAAGTGACTCTTAAACAAGGAGATTTTCGGAAAGATTAAGTGACATACGATACTGTAGCACTGGTTAGCATCTGTAGTTTATCATTCTTTATATTATTTGCATCTATCTTGAATATGTGGCAGATAGAGCACTTGGGCCAGATGCAAACATTAAAATGTTTCTGAAAATGATTGCTAGTGAGAATAAGTATTTCAGTTGGATCCATGTAGAGAGAAAACAATGAGAAGAAAATCATGTTTCTGGGGAATACAGTACCTGGAAGACTTTTGGTGCACTGACAAGAGAGGCCAGAGCAGAGGAGAGAGTTGCAGAGAAGATCCCAGCAGTGATTAAGGGTCCAAATCCTGAGACCATACTCATTACCTTTAGAGAGAACAAACGCTCAGGTAAGGTTAAGTTTCATACTTCTGGAATAAGGGGACAGCCCTTGTAGATGGATGTTGCTCACTAATCTGTCCTCATTATACTTTCTTCACTCTCTTGGATAGTAGGGGTGGGGTAACTCAAATCATCAGATACAGGCAGCCTAGAATAGTGGAAAGAATGCTGGATTGGGGGCTCAAAGGACCTGGGTTCCAGTGCCACTATTTTACATCCATGTGGCCTTGGGCAAGTTTCTTAATCTCTCTAGGCCTTATTTCCACATATATTAAATGATAGGGTTAGACTAGATTGTCTCAGAGGTCCTTCTCCTGATGTATTTGGGTTGGGGTTCTCTTCTCTCTTTTACTACCACTAGGCCTCACCTAGTCTGTGGAATATAAATTTTTCTTTGGAATTTCCTGACCTAGAGGGGACAAAACTTCTTCTTCCCTTAAATTCAACCAAGATGATGGTTGGATTCCCCCCCCCCCCATGACTTTATTAAATAATTGAAGGTAAAAGTACAAAATAGCAAAAAACAAGTTACTGAAAATTACCATAATTTCATGATTTCACCAAATTTACATAAATTCACTAAAATTACCATAATTTCATAATTTCACTAAAATTACCATAATCTAGTCAGACATTGACTGGCACAACTTCCATAGGATGCCTTGCTCTATATCTGTTTTCAATCTTGGCCTAGGGTCTCCATCTATCTTCTCTCCTACCTGAGAAGTTCTTTTCTTGTCTTTGACTTGTCTATGCTAGTGGCCTGAGTATTTTCACTAACCATTAGGTGAAGCCTGGTTTCTTCATTTCTGTTTCTTAGTAGTTTTATACTAGGGCCCCATCCATATGACCATTAAAGACTAACAAAAAAAGCCCTTAAACCTCCCTTTATTTCCTTGTTTCCAACCTTATGTCTCTTGTCCAATCTCCAATCAAATTGTTTTTAGCAGTTGAGAGTATTTTCAGTCATTCAGTATAACAGATCTATTATATCTTCAATGAATATTTGACCCTTTCCTGACCTGGGGTTAGGGGAAAACCTAACTATTGTCTTGGATGAATTTAAGAAAAGAAAAATGTCTATATCTAGACCAGCAGATTACAGAGAATTCTGAATATCTCAGGAACTAAGTGAGGAATGATGTCAATCTAAGAGAAAAAAAGGGGTCTCCAGACCAAAGAGGAATAAATAGACCAGGCACAGTGATGGACATCTGTAATCCCTACTACTAGGAGAGGTTGAGGTTGGTAGATTGCTTGAATTCAGGAGTTCTGAGCTGTAGTAGGGGAAGAGCTCATTGACATATCTGTATTAAGTCTGGCATCATTGCTGAGTCCCTCTGAACTGACTCAGGTAAAAAAAATGGAGCAGGTTAAGACTACTATGCCAGTCCATATTGGAATGGGTAGCCACTGTGCTTCCAGACTGGTTGTGATAGGGAGAACAGGCTAAAAACAACAACTGGAATAAATAATGTAAGATCAATCCAAAAGAATAGAAATAACCCCATACAACACCATATCAGAAAGGTACACCTGCTTTCTTGAATGACTGAAGATACCCTCCACTGAGAAACCAGTTTGGTGTGAGATGAAGCAGGAAACACAAGGTTGGAAAAAGGAAAAGAAGGGAGGTTTTAGGGCTTTTTGATGAAGTCATTAATGGTCATGTGGACAGGACCCTATTATAGACCTAATTAGAACCAGAAGTGAATCCAAAATTTACCCAGTGACTAATGAATATATTCAGGCTACTGACAAAGACAGAAATGACTCAAAGATAAGAGAGAAAAGGTAGAGGGAGACCCTAGGCCAAGATCAGAAATGGATGTGGGTCAGGGTATCCATCTGGAAGTTGGGACAGTAAATGTTTGACTAAATTATAGTTAGTTTGGTACAAGATTTCTACGTTCACTCCCTCCCACCCAACAACTTCCAGTAGTTTTTCTTGCTGACTTTTTGCTTTATTCTACAGATATATTAATGTATAGTGATTATTATAACAACTAATTTCAATCATGATTGTAGGTTTTCCTTTCCAATGCTGTGAGAATATGCCCAAAATTTAGTTTAAAATTACACTAAGACTTTTAAAACATCGTGTGCATGTGTGCGTGCATGTGTGTGTGTGTGTGTTTGTGTATGTGTTCAATTCACATTAATATTAAGGGAAGGGTGACTAGGGAAGCTCACCAAACAGATGTAAAGAACAGGACTTATCTTATGTCTTCAATTAAAAAAAATCAGATCCTAAGACAAATGTTTCTCTTTCTGCTTCCTAGAACTCCATTTTCTCAGCAAATGATTTCTGATAGTTTTCCTCTTTTTCTCCTTTCAAAAGCTTACAGGATTTTCTTTTACTAGTTCTTTCCTTTGTTTGGTATAATTGAATTTCCTTAGATGATAGGAAATTCAATATAACAAAATGTGACATTTGACTAAGACTTTGGGAATAGAGTTATAAGTTATAATGTTTATATTTCAGTTTCTCTTCTTCATGCCCATGGAAAAATATTTTCTATTTCATTATTCAGTTATTCAATATTATTATTTCCTTTGTGTTTATTGAACAGTGGTTTTGGATCTGACACAAGTTGAGATCCTGCTCCATTAAAAATACCTTTGCTGCAAAAACTTGCTTTTCCTTGCTGGACAGTTCTAATAGATAATAGATTCATTAAGAGTTGGCTAATAAGAAATTCTCCTTCAGTCAGCCACTCGGGACGGTTATTTAAGGTTTCTAATCCTTTTTGCCCATGTCTGTGATGACTCTCAGACATTCCTTCTTATTCTAGTCAATTCCTCTGTCATCTCACAGGCTTTTCCAAAGCTATATTTGATCCCCAGAATGTCTGCCATGCCTTAACACATCATTCCTTTCCCTCTCAATCCCCAAAGCCTTCTTTGATTAGTTAGAGGAGAGGTAACAATGGCTTGGCAGATAGTAGAGAAGCAGATTTGGCATAAGAAAGACAAGGCCCACTATTGAGATATACTAGCTTTGTGACCACTGGGAAAGTAATTTCTCAGTGCCTCCAGGAACTCTCCAAGATCAAAAGTTAGCTGGCACATTGGACAGAGAGTTGAATTTAGAATTCAGTAGAATTTAGTTCAAATCCTTCCCCTGGCTTTTAGTAACTGTGTAACAATGTCACTTAATTTCTCTGAGAGTCATTGTCCTTCTTTCAATTAGTGAACTGAATTGGATGACCTCTGAGGTCCCTTGCAGATTGAAATCTATGATTCTAAGTTGAAGAAGACTTATGGCATTGGTGGAGGGAGTTTCAGCACCGAGTTTCCTGTACCAATGAGATAAATCATAGAACTTGGCTGCTCTTCTCCACTCCACTTTAAAAAGAGAGAGAGCGAAATAGTGACAAGGGGGTGATTTGTTCCGTTATCTAATTCCCTTCATTTCTGATTCTCTTACCATCACATCAAATGAACTTAAATTATTTTGCTTGGATGCAAACAACTTAATTTATATACTTGGTTAATCTTTGTGCATCCTTAATTTCACTGTCATTATGGGATGTCTTAGACTATAAACTCCTCAAGGGACTGACTCTAAAATTTCTTGCTTTGTGCATATATATGTATATGTATATATATATATATATATATATATATAGAGAGAGAGAGAGAGAGAGAGAGAGAGAGAGTAGACTTTATAAAAAGACATTTAGTAAATAATTTTAAATTTTGAATATTTGGTGACATCCAGTGAAGCACTTTTTAAAATATGAAGGCAAGTAAATAATGTCTGTGAATTTGCATTAAAGTGTTTAGATGAAAATAATTGAGCCCATTTTTTTTTCCTTTGGTATGCTCTAAGTCTCTCTATGTTGTGAACTATCTTCTCTTTTCTGCTTAGGACAATAACATGGGGAAATAGCCAACCTATTATGTGATCTGTGGTCTAGCTGTATCAAGTAGTATACACACAATTGTAGCCTTCTGGGTGGGGGAGGGGAGAAGCCAAGTAAAAAATGCACAGCAGAGAACAAAAGAAAACTTGCAAAAGAAGCAAAGAAAAGATGGACAGCTCTCAACATAACCCATAGTATTTATTATAGTCTCTCTTTAAATGAAAATTTATTGCTTTATCTTTTGAATCCTCTCACATTCTGCTGTGTACATGACATCCTTTTTTTCTTTTCTTATTTTATATTTGTTTGTAATATGTTTATTTTTCTTTTCTCTGTTGTGTATTTAAGTTTTAATATTTAAGTCTAAAATTTTAAAAGTTTAAAAACTTTTTTAAAAAAAGAAAGGATACACATAATATGCTTTCATCCCTGCCCCCTCCCTCTTACCTTGTAGTTTACTACAAAAAATAATAGAAGGAATTCATCAAGCTTCACTTCCCTTAGTAAATGCTACTTGGTGTCACTGTTCTGTGGGGCCTATGTAGTCTGCATTTCCCCAGATTCTAGGTCTGCTCCTCCCCACCCCACCTTGGAACTTACAAGGCAACCCCAGGAGCACACACTCTCAACTGCTTCTGAGTCCTTAACCTTCCTTGGGAGATCTGCTTTGAATACAGATCTAGAGAAGCTTTGGTAAGTCATATAGGTCCCAAGGCCCTGTTGAGGTCCCTGTCTTCTCCAGTGAATCCTAGATTCCCTAGGGAATTTCCCACCAGCAGAGAATTGAAACTGAAGATGGAGGGCTGCTCCAAATATTAAGCTTGGAGTCAGAACTGAGTAAAAATCCTGACACTTCTACTTGTTCTGTGACATTCCTCAGTCAAAAAATAAAAGCCTTGAATTAGATGATCTCTAAGATTTCTTCCAGTTTGAATTGCTGTTATCCAAAATGGCTTTCTGACCTAGAGATAACTCTAGGACTGGCTAGAATCCAGAGTTGATAAGAATAGGTCCTTTAAGCAAACTTGATCATAGACTAGGTGTTTCTGAATACAGATCTTAACTATATTGAACTAAGGCAACTCAAGTCCAATAAGCCAAGCACAATAAACGTTTTAAAATAAAAATCCAAACCTGGAAGTTGTTCATCAGCCCATATGGACATTTTTGGTTTAAACATCTGGAAAAATCATAGCCTAGACCACAGGCTGCTGAGCCATTGCAGCTCATCCCAGAGATGATTGTGTCATTCACATTTCCAGTGGCATCCCGGACAACACAGGCCCCTGTGGAAAGGAAAGGGAATAATTATCCTATCATCCTATCCAGTTGCCTGAAGAGGCATTCTTTTCTACTTCTAGGATATGACCAGGCCTGTGCAGATCTATAAAACCTTCCTGAAAATTCCCACCCAGCACTCATTTCCCCTTCCTCTAAATTTCTAGAACACATCACCTTTGACCCTGGAAAGAGTGTGCCAGTTGCCTGCCCTATTGTCCCACTTATCCCAAATCCCTTCCCCTGGCCTCTACCCCACTATATGTGTTGTCTTAGCCCTTAGATTGTAAACTGAGAGCGGGGACTAATGCACTTTTTTTTTTTTTAAAAAAGCAATAGGGGTTAAGTAACTTGCTCAAGCTTACACGGCCAGTTATTTCTGGCTGTGATGCTGAGTATCTGAGCCCGGATTTGATCCAGGTGAGCCCGGGACTTATGCACTTTTGTATCCCTATTCCTGCTACTTTGCACAGTGCTCATTACAGAGTAAGCAATTCATAAATTCTTTCCATTCATTTGTTCATTCATTCGTTCAGTCTGTGCTACTCATTTAGTCCATATTTATATCCTGTACCATATTACATCATTAGTTTAATTTTAATGTATCTATTTATTGTTTCTTGAACTAGATTTTATGCTGCTAGAGGAATGAGACTATATATTATGCTTCTTTTTGCCTCTTCTCCCCCATAATAAATAATAATTATAAAATTCTTTGAACTCTTTTAAAGAAAGGAGCTCTTGAAAATAATCATCAAAAAAGAAGTCCTCTTCGCCTGCACCCTCCCCCTTATTCACTGGGCATCTTTCATTTCTCATTTCTGGGAAGAGTCCAGCAGACAGATAGATATTCACTCAGTTCTTTGACCTAGTAGGGACCTCTCATTCTTAGATAAAAGAATGCCAAATCCTCAGAGTTGGGAGAGATTTGGAAAAGAGAAAGCAAACATATGGAGGATTTTATTCTAACTGGTTTGAAGTTGTTTGATTAAGAATGATAAAAACACAATAATATCATTGTTCTTAAGTAGCAATGTAACTGAAGTGGTATTCATTCCATTGTAGAACCCTTCTAATTGTTAGGAACTACTTCAGCTGAAAACCACTCCATATAACGTGGATTCACTAGAAAAGAGCATTGGATTCAAAGTCAGAGATCCTGAGTTCAAATCCTTGCTCTCCCACTTGCAGCCCATGTCACCATAGGTATTCATTTAACCTCTCTGAGCCTCAGTTTCCTGCAAAATGGGAAGATTGAGATATGTTTCTAAGGTTCTTTCAGCCTCTAAACCCATGAAATCTTAGCAAAGCAGTCCAGAAATATTCCCATGGCTCTAGATCATTTATCACTTTCCAGGAGTAATCCACCACTGCTCCACACTTCCCTTCTCCTCCATGAGAAAAATGTAAGGAATACACATTCCCCCAGCGGGCCATGGGAAAATGTAGCATTCAGGGCAATCGGGCTGGTGGTGGAGCTATTCTTGATGACATGGGATAAGCTAGAAAACATCTAGATGTTAGAGGATTTTCAAACCAGACTACCAATGGATCCATTGAAGGAATTAGAGATATTTAGCCTGGTAAAGAGTTAAGGGGACATGATGCCTTTCTTCAAATATTTGAAGACTGTCATGTGTAAGAAGGATTGGAATGCTGGTTTTGATGCCAAAGAATAGAACTAGGAGCAAGAGATGGAAATTTGAGAGAAGTAGATTTATTTTTCTTTTATTTGCTTTTTGGAAGGCAATTGGGGTTAAGTGACTTACCCAAGGTCACACGGCTAGTTTTTGTGTTAAGTATCTGAGGCCGGATTTGAACTCAGGTACTCCTGACTCCAGGGCTTTTACTCTATTCACTGTGCCACCTAGCCACCCCTGAAGTAGATTTAGTCTTGATGGGAGGAATATTTGGAGTTCTGACAAAGTGGAATAGGCTGCCTCAGGAGCCCCATGCACCTCCCCAAATGCCTTCAATTAAAGGTCAGATGATAACTTGTAGGTCTTGTTGTAAGAGGATTCTCGTTCAAGTATGGGTTGGGTTAAATGGCCTATGAAATCTCTTCCAACCCAGAGATCCTGGGACATCTATGACATGGTCCATGTCTTTGATAAAGAACCTCAGCCTTGACTTTTCTAACTAAGTTTAAAAGAAAACCCATTTCTGAAAAATCTAACATTTAGTCATCTTTTTGTTTCAATGTTATTTTTTAAAAAGAAGAAAAAGTCATAGAAGCACCCAAATTACCAAAACAATGTCTTTTCTGGAAGGGTAAGGGAATAGGAAAAAACATTTAATTAGTACCTACTGTGATGTGAACTAGGTACTATTATTAATCCCATTTTACAGTCAAGGAAACTGAAACAAACTGAGGTTAAGTGATTTGCCCAGGGTGGCACAGCTAGTGGATTTGAACTCAGGAGTTCCTAACTTCAGGCCCAAGGCCTCATTCACTGCACCATTAGCTGCTTGAAGACATCTGAGTATTCAGCAAACCTCCTCATCCCTAAAACAGTTATATAGGAAAGGATGCAAGCAGACATCACTAGGGTGGTATCAGGGGCTCTTTGCCTCAAGCTGTTGAATTTAAAGGGCTCTGACAGCACTTGCAGTCATTTAGTAGCCCAGAAGGAAAAGGGTTTTGTAGCTGGTTAGTAAGAAAATAGAAAGTTACCAAATGGGCAGCTGGGGGAGCTCTTATCTCTTATTTCTTCCATTATCTCCCTCTTCCCCAACCTATCACAAGGCAGTTTCCCCAGCAATGACATTTCTCTAGTATCTGAGGGTCTCTTTCTACCCCATTCCATCCCCACCTAGCTGCCCACTTAGATGAGGGCAGAATTCAGAATTCACTCTGCTTACTCTGAATATGGCTTGTCAAAGTATTGTGGTTTGTGACTCTATATGCAAGTCAACCTGTTTCATTTCTTTTGTATGTTGAGGTCAACTAAGGGGAATAAACTCACCTACTACTCTCTTGAAGTAAGCAGGGAATGAGTAAAATTCAGGCCTCTTCTGAGAACTGCTCAGTCAAGATTCTATAGAATCCTTAGCTTATGATAATTTTTTTTGGTCCTCAACCACCATCCCCCCTCATTAATTTGTTCCTAAGCAAGGAATAGATTTTCTTGGTCATATCTTTTGAGATATGATTTCTGCCTCCTGCACATTAAGTACTACCAGTGAGTGCTGGGATAAAAACAACAGGTGCTTCCATAGCAGAAAGAATCACAAAATCCTACAAGCCATGTGAGCAGGTCTCTTGCATTGACTGATAGCGACTGGGTCAATTTCTGATTCTCAGTCAATTTGCAATAGTGAAATTTCCTCTTTAAAGAAAGCACAGTCATTAGCTCCAATTCCATGCCCTCCCTATAATCCCACTAGTCCCTCAAACCCCAGTTATCCTACCCCTTCCCAGATATCCTCACATAGACTCTATTCCCACCTGACAGGCAGAAGGGGATGGTGGCAATGGAAGCAACCTAAATCCCCTTATGCCTTTTCTAGGGGTAGGGGAGTCAACATATGAAGTGGCAAAACTGAGCCTTCTAGTATAGAATGTATACACATATGTGTGTATACACACATACACGCCCCCCCATCCACATCTGTATGTATAGGAAAATATGTAGACATATATACGTACATTTAATACATATATAATATGAAATAGTACTAATAAGTGTCTATAGCTATCCATCTTTCTGCCTGCCTGTTTATTTACTAGTTATCTAGAGATCTGTCTATCTGTTTCTCTCCAACTGACAATTATAATCAAAACACCAAGCTTCCAGGATGATAATAATGGGGGGAAGACATTTCACAATTTAAAAACTCAGTAGCTTTCAATAATTTGCAGATTTTGAGAGCTTTATCCTCTGCAGCCCAAGCATGAAAGAAAGTGTAGGAGACTCAAATAAGCATTGAGAATAATCTGAGGGCTGGCACATAAACTGTTATAATGGAAACAGCATTGGACTTGGAGGCAGGAAGTCTTGAATCTGACCTCTGATGCTGTGTCACCAGGGAAGGACTTAAATTCACTTAATCTCTATAAGCCTCATTTTCCTCAACTGTAAAAATGGAGATAATAATAACACTTACTTTAACAGGCTGTTGTGAAGAGCAATCAAGATAATGTGTGTAAAACCCTTTGTAAACCTCAAAGCACCACATGAATTTCAGCTATTATTGCTGTTACTTACCTACACAAATAGCAACCCCTATATAGGCAACTGTGGTGATCAGAATGGCCAGCATTGTTCCTCTGGGAATAGCGTCTTGTGGGTCCTTGAAGGGGAAAAAAGGTAGGAGGATGAAAGGAGAATGGTATAAAGTGGGAAAATGAGGTCATCTGGATTTTATTCTGTCTTTGCAAATCTGCAAAAAAGAAAAACCTGTACCTTGATTCCAGAAAAGTTAACCAACTAACAAAAGTAGCAAACTCTAAGGAGAGGGGATATTTTCTTTTTTTTTAACTTTTTTTTTTTGCTTTTTTTGGAGGGCAATTGGGGTTAAGTGACTTGCCCAAGGTCACATGGCTAGTTTTTGTGTCAAGTGTCTGAGGCTGAATTTGAACTCAGGTCCTTCTGACTCCAGGGCCAGTACTCTATTCACTGAGCCACCTAGCTGCCCCCCAGAGAGGGGATATTTTCATTCTCTACTCAGATACCAAATTTTTTTTTTTCACATGTCAAAGGCTTTTATTAAACCCCATAGTCCTAAGAAACAAAATGATGGTGAGATTTTGAAAAAAAAATATGGCTAGGCTGGTTCAGTTTGTGTAGGAAAAGGCAGAAGTTTCATCATGCTGGGACAAGAAGCTGTGTCTTACATAATACATGTGGCAAAGAGGTCTATAAGGGGGCAAAACTAAGCTGGTATAAAATCATGTTGGCATTGCTCCAAGACACTGGCACATCCCTAGAAAATTTTGAAGGGCCTGAATATAACAGCATGTACTTTTTACAGAGCCAGGGTCACTGTAATCTTTGGCTGACCCTACTTTTGTGTGGAACATGAGACTAAACTCTCATTTGTGTTTGGCATTCAGCTAGTTCTTAGTAGCTGCATGCCACCTTGGATCCCTGTGAAGTTTCTTTAGTTTTGAAGATGGCTTACAATAACTGTACAATAAGAGTCCTGCTTTGCTCCTCAGAGTTTCCAAGCACTAAAGTCTATGTACATTCCTTCATAAAGCCTTTTCTGATTTTCTTCTCCCTCCTCTAGCCATTTGTCAATGCTTGCCCCTTAAAAATTACATTTTGCTTTATTTTGCATTTTGAATGTATTTATTCAATGTTATTTATTATTAATAATTATATTTATTATATATTATATATTATTATTATTGAATGTGCATGTCTCTCCTGATATAATGCATGCTTTTAGTGGGACAAAATAATTTTCTGACCATGTCATTCTCTTGTTCAAAAATTTCCAGTGGTTTGCTATTACCACTAGGACAAAATCAAATTCTTCATCCTGCCATTTAAAGCCTTTTGCAATCTGACTCCAGTTACTTTTCCTGACTTTTTGGATCTATTCTATATCCTACCCAAGGGCATCTAGGTGGCACTGTGGATAAGTGACAAGCCCGAAATCAGGAATGCTTACCTTCCTGAGTTTAAATCCAACCTCAGGCACTTACTAGCTGTATGACCCTGGACAAGTCACACAACTCTGTTTGCCTCAGTTTCCTTATCTGTAAAATGAGTTGTAGAAGGAGATGGCAAACTACTCTAGTATCTTTGCCAAAAAAAAAACCCAAATGGAGTAATGAAGAGTTGGACATGACTGAAAAATGACTAAACATATTTTCACTAAATGGTCCTACTTGCTGTACCCTGAACTCAACTTCCATCTCCTGCCTCAGTACATTCATACAGACTTTCTAATATGACTGAAATGCCTTTTGGAATCCTCATTTTCCTTTTCAGCTCATCTTAAGTACCACCTCCTACCCAAGATGCCTTTCCTCAGTCCCCTCATTAGTGTTCTCTCTTCTAATGATTCATTATTTTCCTTGTTTCCTTATGTCTTGTATTCTCTAGAAGAGTATAAGTTCCTTGATGGCAAGGATTGTTTCTATGAGGGAAGGGACTTTGATTTGAGTGCCCAATATAGTGCCTTGCCTATAATAAGCATCCAATAAATATTGCTTGAATTGGAGTAAAGGGAATAGTCTTTGATTTTGTGTAGCACAGAATATTCCTACTCTGCCACCAGTTATGGTTTCAAGGGAGTTTTAGGCATAATGGCTATAAACTGGAGCCCATTTATCAGTCCTTTTCAGAGGTGACACCCTTATTATTTCCTATTACTTTTATTGTGTAAGAACACAGTCATCAACAGTACCTCGACTGTGGACAGCACACTGGATTTAGCATCAGATGACCTAAGTTTAGATTCTAGCTCAGTTTCTTCTTAGCTGTATGGCCTTCAGCAGACCATTTAAGTTCTCAGATCCTCATTTTCCTCATCTTTATTGATTTGAATTTGTCTGATTTCCTAGTGAGGGTCACATTTGCCATAAAGCCAAAGTTCAGCTTATTCTTTCTGCCTATGTCTTCATGGTATGCCCTTGATCTTGAAGATAAGGGCTACCCCACGGTATTCTCTTAAGGGAGCAATTGAATTTGTGTAAATGACAGGCCTTTGAAATCTGCAAAGAGCTATGTAAATATAATTATTGTTACCATTACTAACATTCTTATTTGCTCTTTACTGAATTCAAATTTGCTTTATGGGTTAGTTCTGCCACTGCATTAAATCAACAAGCATTATTTAGGCCCTAGTTGCCATCTGCTGGGGGATACACTCAGACAAAGGTTCACTGGCTTATGGCACATTGTTGGCAGCCTCAAGATCAGAGGTTTTTAAACAAACAAAAATCTTGGCTTTTTAAAAAAAAAAATTGATGCTTGTATTTTAATAGAATCGATTTCCTTTGTAATACCACATTTTATTTTATGCATTTAAAACATTATTCTAGGGGCAAGTAGGAGGCGCAGTGAATAGCACACCAGTCCTGAAGTCAGGAGGACCTGAGTTCAAATTTGGCCTCAGGCACTTGACACACTTACTAGCTATGTGACCTTGGGCAAGTCACTTAACCCCAATTGCCTTGCCTTCCACCCTCCAAACAAAACAAAACAAAACACACAAAAACCACATTATTCTAAGGAACCTATTTGCTTCAGACCAAAGGGATCCATGACACAAAAGAAGGTGAAGGACTTTTATTCTACATCCTGAGGGTGTAGTGACAATGTTGAAGACCTTCACTGAAAAAGAAAATTACTTCATTTCCTCAAAATTCAAATTTAGAACTTCTGTAAGGAATCACTACAAGAAATATTGTTGAAGGGGAAGGTAAATATAAGCTTACACTGGGATATTACTTTTTAAAAGATATTTTATTGATTCTACCTCTACATCACTATTGTTTCAACCCTCCCCCAACTTCTTACTCCCAATTAAACCCTCCTTTATAACAAAAACAGTTAAGCAAAGCCACCTGATACAAATAAACATATCAGACAATGTATATAGTATACTGTTCTAGTAGTCTACCACCTGTATGCAATGCCATGAATAGGGAGGAAAATTTCCTTACATGTCTTTCAATTATAATTGGCTCTCTAAAGTACTCAAAGTTCAACGGTATTTTCATTTACATTGTGTATATTATCCTCTTTGTTCTGCTTATTTCACTTTGAATTACTTTATTTAACTCTTCTTATATTTTTCTCATTCCTTGTATTTGCCACTTTTTACTGCATATTAATATTCCATTATATTCATATATCATTGTGTTTTTTCCCAGCAATTCCACAACTGATGGGCATCTACTTTGTTTAGAATTCTTTGCCACCCCAAAGAGTACTACTATGAATATTCTGGTATCTACTGGGTTTCTATTTTTTTTTTAAATTTTCTTGGTGTAGGATCACTGGGTCAAAGAATATAGAGAATTTAACCATTTTCATTGCATAATTACAAATTGGCATCCAGAATTGTTGGACCCTTTCACATCCTCATCAATAGTGTACTATTCTGCCCATCTCCCCACATTTCTCCAGCATTTATTGTTTCTATTATCTTTTGCCATATTTGCCAATTTGCATGATGTGAAGTGAAACCTTGAAGTTGTCTTAATTTGAATTTCTCTTTCTACTAGTGATTTGGGATATGGTTTCAGATAGTAATTTCTAATTTGCAATTCTTATTTCCTTTGGCCATTTAAATACTGGGAAATGTCTCTTGACGTCATGTATTTCTTAAAATTCCTATGTCTTTTGGATATCAGGCTTTTAGCAATAATACTTGAAGCAAATTTTTTTGTTCTTCCCTCCCTCCCCCAGTTCTAGCTCTACTGATTACATTTGTACAAAAGTTTTCAAATGTATGTAGTAAAAATTATGTATTTATTACTATTATCTCTCCCATCCTTTGCTTAGTTAAGAATTCTCCCCTCAATCATAGATGTATAAGGTAAATGTTCTTATTCCTTGGTAATATTTTTATGATAATACCTTTTACATTTAGGCTTCATATTCATTTTGAGCTTATTTTAGTAATATAGTGTAAACTGTTGATCGAAACTGAATTTTGGCCAAAGTATTTTCCAGTTGTTCAAGCAGTTCTTGTAAAAAAGGGTGTCTGTCCTCCCAATAATTTATGTTCTTGCATTTATCAAACATTGGAATGCTATTTTTGATTGGTTTTGTTTCTTCCTTATCTAGTCTGTTCCACTGTGTTTTAATCAGCATCAAATATAATTTGAAGCTGACCATGCCATGCCCCTTCACTTGTACTTTTCCACATTAATTTATATAGTATTGTCATTTTTAATTGACATTTGCCTTGTCATAAACAGCAAATCTTTCTCCAATTATTTAAGTTTATCACTATCTCTACAGGGAAAAGAACTTTTATAATCTTATTTATATTATGTATGTAGGTAGGACAGCTTTCAGATATTTTGCACATTTCATGGTTATTTTGAATGGAATTTCTTTTATTATTGTTTCTTCCTGGTTTTTGTTAGCACTGTATAGAAATGAAGAAAATTTTAATGGATTCATTTTGTATTCTTGTTGAAACTACTAGTTTTTTCAATTAGATTCTTTGCTGATTCTCTGGGGTTTTCTAAGTATACCAAACTGATATTTACAAATAAAAGATACTTTTCCTTTTCTTTGCTGATGATTAGTGTGCAAGTTTAAAAAACAATATTGGGACAAAATATAACAAGGTTGTGTTTTTTTTTTTTGCTTTAAAAATGAATTTATGTAAGTTCTTCAAAATTTCTGTCTTCCTTAGCTTTCCCACCAGAGAACTAAAGGGTTTGTAATTCTGAGAGTTAAAACTAGAATAGAAAATTAACAAATAAACCTCAGATCATTTAAAATTACCAGGTGACTTTGCACAATAGTTTCTATCTTTAAATGGAATATAGTATTCTCATTATCAAATATCTGGTATCTTACTCCCACAACCCTAGGACTACAAAGCAAAGAAGGTAACCTACTTCCAAATCTCCAGAGATGTTAGCTCCAGCAAGAATGCCAGTAGCTGCTGGGAAGAATATGGCAAAGACAGAGAAGAAGCCTTCTCCTTCTGTAAAGCTTGGTCCAAAGTTTTCAGCAAAGATCGATGCTGTAACACAAACGACAGGTAAATTTATCACTTGAATTACTTTTCATAGATGAGGGAATTTTAAAAGCCTTTTGTGTCTATAAGCCTGAATTAATATAGTTCCTAGATCCAAAATAGGATGAGCTTGATGGACTTGGTCAACTTCCTATTGAACATCATATTTGCTATGAGACCATAACTTAGCATATCACCTTGCTCTAGTCATGTCCTCAAAAAATACCTCTTCCCCCTCTGATGCCTCAGCAATACCAGATCTCACTGGGGTTAAAGCTTCTTAACTTTTTTGTCCCAGAGGAATAGAGAGATCAGACAATTTAGAGCTAAAAGGATCCCTAGATATGATACAGTCCCAAGTCCCTCTTTTTCACATAAGGAGAATGTGACCCAGAGAGGTTATATGACTTTCCTAAGGTCAAACTGATAGTAACTAAGAGAACCAGGATTTGGATTCAGGACACCTCACCGAATTTGTGGTTCTTTCTGCTATGTGACACTGCCTCTTAGGAAGGGATAGAGTACTTACACCTTTCCTAGGACATAGTAAATGTTTAATATATATTCTATCTGTGCATTTACTTCTGGGTTTGTGTGTGTGTGTGTGTGTGTGTGTGTGTGTGTGTGGTGTGTTTAATACTGCATCCATGGATTCATACTGTAGGAGAAAAATCATTCTTCTAATGCAGATTTGCTTTCCAGTTTTCCCAATAATTTTGTCAAAATAATGAATTCTTATCCCCCAAACTTAAGTCTTTACACTTGTCAAACACAAGATTACTATATTTGCTTGTTGCTGAAAATTGTATGTCCAATCTGATCTACCTTTCTATTTCTTAGCCAATACCAGATAGTTTTGATAATTACTGCCTTATAATATAGTTTAAGACCTGGTACTGCTAAACCTCCTTCCTTTACGTTTTTCATTAGTTCCTTTGATATTCATGACTTTTTGTTCTTTCAAATGAATTTTGTTATTGTTTTTTCTAATTCAGTAAAATAATTTTTGGTAATTTAATTGGGATGGCATTGAATATATAAATTAGTTTAGGTAAAATTCTCATTTTTACTATATTGTCTCTGACTACCCATTAATTTATATATCTCCAATTATTTAGATATAATAAAAATAATTTAATAAATTAAAAAATTAAAATTAAATTAATGACACCTGTGCTGCCATTTATACTATCTGAGAGTTGCCTGAGGTACTTAGAGTTTAAATTACTTGCCTAGTGTCAAATCACCAAAATGTGTCAGAGGCAGACCTTAAATTTGGCTCTTCATAAGGTCCAGCTCTCTAGCCACTAAAATACACTGGTCCTCTTCATGTATACATTTGTATATGCACAGGTATACCTAACACACATTTGTAAATGTGCTGACACTTCACTCTAATGATATCCTTAAGGTCTATGACCTGAAGACTATCTTCTGATGAGATCTTCTTGTTACTTCAGTGATTAATCTACCATTGGGTAGGATCCAAGATCCTTAAACTTCATTACATTGTATTCTTCCCTAGAGTGAATAAGATTATAAAAACCTGCCATTGTGTGATGGAAAACAGCAATAATTTTAGAGTCAGAACTGATGAACTTGAGTCTCAGCTATTTTTGTTACCTTGGGTAAGTCATATATCCTTTCTGCACCTTGGTTTCCTCATCCATAAAATAGGTATAATAATGCTGGAACCTCATAGAATTTTTGCAAGAAAAAGTTACTTCAAAGTTTCCAAGAACTATAGCTAGCATATGTATGCACACAAATTGTCCAAAGTACAAATGAAGTTTAGTTTATTATTAAAATGAAAGGAAATAGAGCATGGTAGAGGAGAAAAAAAGAAGAAAGAAAAGTTTAAAAATAGAAAGAAAAAAGAAACTGGAGAGCAGAAATAAAAATGGAAAGGAAAAGAAATCAGAGAAAATTCCTGAAGGTACAAAGAATAACCAAACATAAGGAAAAGAAAACTTATGTGCCAAAAATAAAAAAAAGGATGGGGGGAGTATGAAAACAGAAAATAAACTCATTTATATAGTGGATTTTCCCTTTCATCTGATCCTAACAACAGTCCTTTGAGGTAGGTAAAGCAAGTATCTGGTCTCCTGACTCCAAGTCCAGCACTCTTGTCTCTCAACATGCACACACATGTGCACCCATAGGCATAATGTGCACACATATATACTTATGCAAATACACACTGTAAATGTGGGGGGGAGGGAGAATGAAATAGGAGAAAAGGGGAAGAAAAACTGATAAGAAAATGAGACAACAGAAGCTCCAGGATCATAGGAACAGAGATCCTAGGTTGGAAAGAACCTTAGAGATTGTCTAGTCCAACACCCTTATTACAAATGATGAAATTCTTGCAGACACAGGGAAGGCTTGCCCAGGGAATCCCTGGGTAGGAAGTAGAAGAACTGGGATTATAATCTAAATTCTCTGACTCCAAGTCCCATGGTCCTTTCTCCAGCCCACAATTCATACACAGCAAGCACAGAGATCCCTGAGTGAGCAAGAAAGGGCAGGTGGGAAAGACTGGGATGGATATGTGTGAGTTGGGAGTTGGAGAAAGATTGGGAACTTAGGAAAGAGGAAGGATGAACTTTATGACCAGCAATGATATTGTAGCAGGCTCCTATGATTGCAGCTTGAAGGGTTCCCTGTCGCAGGAAACTTTTCAGGAAAAACCTGAAAATAACCTGTCAGTGATGTTGTTTAAAAAGATGCCTATGTGGGGTGGGAAGTTGGACTAAGATGACTTCTAGATTATTCCTCTAACTTAGAGGTTTTGTGATTCCATTAGGCTTAGAAACCTGGTTAGTGCCTTAATATGGTTGCAAGATCCTAGAGGACAGTGTAATAAATTATGGTATCTAGGTGGCATAGTGGACAGAATGAGGGAATCAGGAATTCAAATCCAGCTTCAAACACTTACTATCTTTGTGACTGTGAGCAGGTCACTTAACTTCTCTATGCTTTGGTTTTCTCGTCTAGAAAATAGGAATAATAATAATACCTACTTCTCAGTGTTGTTGTGAGAATCAAATTAAAAAATATTTGTAAAATGCTTTGCAAAGTTGAAAACACTATCTAAATGCTTACTATTATGGTTATTATAGAGCAAAAAAAATTTTCCCAGATAGAAAGAAACATAGATGCTTGTATTATACTGTGGTTTCACCCTGGTTGCAGTCTACTTTCTACACTTGACCTTCACTCAGTTCCCAAAATAGGATGACCGGGGCACCTAAAAGGAAAATGGAACATTCAAAATCAGAAAATCTTAGTAGTACTCACCTTGGTAATTAAAAAAACCCCTTGATTTCTTCTCATGGTTGGATGGGATGACAGTTCCAATGAAGAAATTTGCAATTGCAATGAGAAGGATTACAAGAAGTATCACTTGAGCCTGGAAAAAGAAATTCCAATTAGACCACTGCATTTAAGCATGTCTTTTGGATAATCAGGAGGATAGATCTACTTCGTCATATCTTTGTTCTATCTGTTTTAGAAGGTAACCGGTTTTGTTCTTTTGTGCAAAGACTATGTTGTAGGAATACAAAGGAATGAGTCAACTTTTAAAATATATACACACTGGAACTCATACATTTATTCAACAAACACAAAAAAGTGTGGGTAGAGCATTCTACTAGGTGCAATATAAGGTTCAGATAAGACAAAGTCACTTTCCCTCATGAAAGTTATAATCTAACAGGGCGATAAGAAGTAAACATAGATAACCATAAGAGACAAAGCCAAGTGATACGTACATAAGAGAGATAGTTAAATTTTCTATGAAGATTGAAGGGAAACGTTATTACCTTCAAGGGGGATTCAAGGGAGACTTCAAGAAGGAAGTCACATTTGAATCAGGCTTCAAGGAATATTAGGAATGTAATAGGCAAAAGAGGTAAGGGATAGTGTTCCAGGTACATGGAATCACATGGGCAAAAACAGAGATAGAACAGTATATCACACATGTGAAGAAATTTCACTGGAATTTATGGAGATTAATTAATATAAGACTAGGAAGATAGGATGATCAATTTATGATGGAACTTGAATGTAAGGAAAACCAGTGTATACTTGATACTGGAGTTTTTAACTTTTTTTTAGCAGGACTTTTGTCATCAAAGTTTCAAACTTTTAAATTATTATATAAATATAAATAAATAATATATAAATATATAAATAATAGCCATAACTATTATTATTATCATAATCACTATTATTAGTTAGAAATTCAGTGATTACAAAGAACTACCATGATATCATCAAGTATAGGTTGTGCCAGAATAACTTTTTTGACAGAATTGCTAAATTAATAGATGAGGGGAATGCTTAGACATAATTTACCTAGATTTTAGCAAAGCTTTTGATAAAGGATCTCATAATATTCTCATTAACAAGGTAGAGAGATAGGGGTTAGATGATAATATAATCTGATGGATATAGAAATTGTTAGATGACCAAATTCAAGGAGAGGTTATTAATTATTCAATGTTGACTTGGCAGAAGGTTACCAGTGGAGTATCCAGAGATCTGTGTTTGGCCCTGAGCAGTTTAAATTTTTAACAATGACTTGAACAAAGGCATAGATGGTATATTCATCAAATTTATAAATGTCACAAAGCAGGGAGGATTAACCACTAGAATTAATATATAATTCAAAAGGATCTCGACAGGTTAAAGCATTTGGTATTAAATTTTTTTGGCTTTTTGGATGAGGGAAGGCAGGACAATTGAGGTTAAGTGATTTGCCCAAGGTCACACAGCTAGTAAGTGTTAAATGTCTGAGGCCTCATTTGAACTCAAGTTCTCTTGACTCCAGGGCTGGTGCTCTATTTACTGTGCCACCTAGCTGCCTCAGGCTTAATTTTTTTTATTTTTAGAGAGGGAAAGGCAAGGCATTTGGGGTTGCCCAAGGTCACACAGCTACTAAATGTCAAGTGTCTGAGGCCAGATTTGAACTCAGGTCCTCCTGACTCCAGGGCCAGTGCTCCATTTAGGTAGCTTCATTACCTAGCTGCCATGAGGCTTAATTTTTAAAACATGGAATGCATTAGGGATAAATGTAAAATTTTGCAGCTGGGTGCAAGTAGATCAACTTTATAGAAGTAGGAGGAGGGAGACATGATTAGACAGCAGTCATTCTGGAAATAATTTGGGGGCTTTAGTGGCTTGCAAGCTTGATGTGAGTCAGCAGTGTGATATGGCAGCTAAAAAGGCTAACTCTATTTTGAGTTACTTAAAGAGAGAGCTTCCAGAAATAGGAAGACAATAGTCCCATTGTACTATGCATTCTTCAGGCCTCATCTAGAAAATTGTGTTCAATTCTTGGTGCCAGGGTTTAAGAAGGACCTTGATAGGCCAGAGAATGCTTCAAGGAAGGCCATGAGGATGGTGAAGATCCTTGGGTCCATGACATTTGAGGATCACTTGGAGGAATTGAACATTTTAGCCTAGAGAAAATAAGACTCAAGTTGAAAATCAAGAGCTGTCTTCAGTTTGTGATGCACTGTCACATAGAAGTAGAAGAGGGATTAGATGAGTTCTTTTGGCCCCAGAGGACAGAACCAGGAGAAATGGGTAGAAGTCTCAAAGAATCAAATTGAAGCTAGATGTCAGGAAAAACTTCCCAACCATGAAAACAATCCAAAAGTAGAATTTCCTGCCTTGAGAGGCTTTAGATTGCTTCTCCATGGAGGTCTTCAAGCAGAGATTAATTAGATAATCACTTGGCTGGCATGTCATAGAAGAAATTCCTTTGGTGTATGGGTTAGCCTAGTTGGCTGCTGAGGTCCCTTCCTGCTCTGAAATTCTGTAATTTGGGGTTGAAATTTTCTAAAACTATCATTATAGAGAAGTTGCCAACATGTATTCATGGAGAGAGGTTCCATACTAGAAGCTTGCTGTTCCAATGAAATTATAGGTCAGGGTAGAGGTGGAGGAATTCTGAGATACTCCTGTTTAGCCCAGAACCTGTGGCATCCTCAGGTTACACAAAGCATATTACTCCTCTGCCATGGTTATCACCTACGCCGTGCCATATGACTGCGTGTGAGGGAGGGAGGTGGTTATCTGCTGTCATCCATGCACCCTCTCACCTCCCTTGATGTTTCTTATGGGCTGTACCAATTATAACTCATTCATTCAATAAACATGTATCAAACATGAACTATGTGCAAGGCACTGTGTTGGGGAACTTGGGGGTCTCAATGAAAAATATGACCTAGTTTCAACCCTCACAGAGCTATCAGCATAGTAGGGGAGATGAGATGTCCACAAATAATTATTTATTACAAGATAGAGTCAGAAAATAAAACATGAGAGCCAGAACCAAAATAGCTGGAGTGGGGGGAGAGGGTGAGAAGGAGGAGGTGGACCCTGTCTGTGAGATGCTGCTGGAAGTGTCCCCAGGAAACAAAGAGGGCATGTAGCACATGGACATTGTGTTCTGGCTCTGCCTGAGCCCAGCACTTTGGACGATCTTATGTTCCAGCCAGCTTTTAAATTGCCCTTGTTGCCATGACAAGTAATAACCAAGCAATTCTCTTTGAGCATATGGTTCTTTTTGCTTCTCTCCTAGTCGGCTGTAATTTGTTCAGAAGTGGACTGGCAGCTATTGATACATCATTTTGAAAAATTCACCTTGGCTTCCCACTCCATTCCAGCCACCGAAATACCTAAAAGAATCACCACCGTAATGGAGCCTATTATTCTGATGTCGTTGGTTTTATCCACCATCATTGAGTTGCTCTCCTAGAAAAGAGTAATAGGTATTATTGTGAACACAGTTTCTTGCAGATAGGTGTTATTAATACAATTAAAGGGAAGCAGTGATACTATAAATCTCTGTCTGCAGACTATGTGAAATTAAAGAAAATGATGGACTGATCAATTTCAGGGAATTAAAAAAAAACCTTATAGGTCTTGTTTCCTGTGATTTTATGCCCTTGAGACATAAGGTTAGGAGCTGGAATCTTAGGAGTTCATCCTCTTTACTTTTGGGGGGAGGCTATCATAACACCAGACAAGGGGGATTAACCATAAAAGGGACATCCTGCTCAGTTTCTTTGTTGGAGGCTTTTTTTTGAACTCCTGAGTGGTAGAAAACATCAAAATGTAAAGAGTAGAAAATATATACCTGCTTAAAGTCATATATCTGAAAATGTATATAGTTAAGATGCTACCTTGTGATCTATCTCTACATATCCACACATATACATATACAGACGTGTGTATATACAGATATGCATTAAAATATATCAACACGTATATATGTGCTTGCATGTGTATATATGTGTACATATATGTGTATGTATATATAAATACATATACACACATATATTTCATTTACCTATTCATTTGATTCTCAAAGAAAATACTTTTGTACAAATGAGTTAGAGTCACTTAACCTCCCTGGTCCTCAGTTTCCTCATCTGTAAAATGAGGAAGTGGACTAGATTGTCTCTGACATCCCCTCCCCCTCTAGATCTATGACCCTTTGGTCCAATAAATTCAATAATCCATGCTTTGGACAAATAAGAATCCTTTGGGGCAGGGAGAGGCAACAGAAACCAAAGGAAAATATTTAAATATGAAAAATAAACCACTGATGAAGGAGGGACTCTATTCTAGGAGAAAAATGGATAGTTTTTGTAGGTGGAGAGAGGAACAATGCTTTCCAGCCCTTACAAAGGAGTGAAAGTCTAGGGATCCTATGATCTTATCACCATTTCAATTCAATTTGATTCAACAAGTATTTATTATATGCCTACCTACTATGTGTTAGACACTATGCTTGGTACTGGAGATATGAGGGCAAAAATAAAGCAACCTGTGCCCTCAAGGACCCTATGTTCACTGGAAGACTTGAGCATCAACTAATGTGTCCCCTTGACTCAAAGGAAACCTATTTTTTCACCATGCCAGACTGGTGGGAATCTAACCTGGAGGACTCCATAAACTTCTGAAGGAGGGGCTCTTGATTCAGGGAGGGGTTCCCAACCTACTCCAGTTCCCATACCTTAGCTTTCAGTAAATCTTCCCATGTCCCCTATTCACTGTGAAAGGAAATAAATTCTCTAATTTATTATGCATTTGCATATAAAAATGAAATATGATTTTTTTGTAAAGAAAACTTTGTTAGTTGCAACATTTTTAGTGTCATAAAGTTGTTGTCTCCATTCCACAAATTTTTTTTTTCACTAACACTACTACTTTTTACCCTGATTCCCTTCAAGTCCCACCTTCTTTAAGAAGACTTTTCCATTCCTCCTTAACTCTAATCCCTCTCCTGTGTGATTGTCTCAAATTTATCCTGTATATATCTTGATTGTACATAGTTGTTTGCATGTTGTCTTCTTTCCCTCCTCCCCAAATTAGATTGTGAGCTTGAGAGCAAGGAATGTGGTTTCTTTGTTGGTTTGGCTTTTTGTTGTTCTTTTTTGGTATCCTCTGCACTTAGCACCATACTCAGCACATAGTAGGTGCTCAGTAAATGCTTGTTGACTTGATTTGACCTTTGGAATATATCTTTAGGATAACATAGTTATTTTCCCCAAATTTCCTGCAATTTCTAGAGGTAACCACATGCTTCAAATTAGGAATCTCTGCTCTATTTAGCATACCTTACTGCTTGGAAATTCTCATGCTACAGTTTAAGCCCATTTTATCTTGTTTTTGCATAAGCAGAATTTGTTCTAAATTCAATTCAATTCAACAAGCATTTGCTAAATGCTTACTCAGTGCAAGGCACTATCTAGTACCCTAGAGAAACTAAAAGACCTAATTCTCCAGCCCAAAGGAAAGAACACCCCCAATTGTAACTTACCGCAAGAAGGTCAACCACGGTCTCAGCAAATCCCACTACATACATAGCGACGGCCACTGCATTGGCAAAAGCAAAGATGAGGCCTATGGAGCCTCCAAATTCTGGCCCTAAGCTTCTAGAAATGAGATAGTAGGCCCCACCTAGAACACAAAGAGAACATTATTTATATGAGTAGATTTCTACCAGAGTCTATTTGGTGACTAATTGTATTGAACTTGGAATTCTAAATATTCTAATTGTAGCAACTTCCTGATAATAACAGGGGCCTAGAGGTAGGCAGTATAGTATAATGTACAGAGATTTGACCTTGGACCCAGGAAGTTCTGACTTCGAGTACTGCTTCTAAAATAATCTGTTTGTGTGACCCTGGATGAGTCACTTAACTCCTGAGTCTTCTGGGCAACTCTTGAAGTCTATAAATGGCAAAGAAGTTACCAATCTGTATTAGTGAAGGGAATTTCTTCATTTGTGGGGTCTACATGCATATAAAATCACAGGTCTATCACCCATCCCTAGATGGGAGCTTGAGGAAGAACCTAGTCTGTCTCTGTGTTTTTAAGGAGCTGAGCATAGATATTGTTGTTATTTAGCTGATTAATCATGTTTTACTCTTTGTGATCCCATTTGAGAAATAATGGAGTGGTTTGTCATTTCTTTCTCCAGCTCATTTTACAGATGAGGAAAGTAAGGCACACAGGGTGAAGTGAATTGCCCAGTGTTACATGGCTAGGAAGTGTCTGAGGATTGGGAACTTGGGTTGGGAAGATTCATTTCCCTGACTTCCGGTATTATTACAATCACCATTTGACAGCTGAGGAGACTGAGGCAAACAGAGTCACACAGTTAGTAAGTGTGGAGGCCAGATTTGAACTTAAGTCCTCCTGACTCTGGGGCTGGTACTCTATCCACTGTGCCATTTGGTGACCCCTAGCATAGGCATACCTTCCTTTAAACTCAGTCAATATGGGAAAATCTAGATTCACACAAAGGTGAATTACGAAATCCTTAGTCATTCCATGAAATAATTCTTTGATTTACAAAATAATTTACTATGGAATTCCTTTATGTAGGAGCTCCCCAAAATAAAATTTAACCAAAATAATTTTTATCATCTCAGGAACATCTATTATATAAAACAAACTATTCCATCACAGTGCTGTGCTCACTCTTTAACATTGGTTTGAATTTCCTCTTTTTAATCCAGGAGGGTGTAGATTTAAATAGTACATGTGTGTGTCTTAATGTGGATAGTGGGGGAGACTGGCATTGGGGAGGGGTAAAGAAGCTCAGAGGTAGAGAGTTTTCCATTACTGGAAGTAAATAAGGAGAGTAACATCTTTAAGGGGAAGGGGCTACTTGTTGGGAATTCTGTAGAGGAGATTCATGCCTCAGAAGGGAGTTGAATTAGACATCCTCTGAGCTCTCAGGTCATTCCCACCTCTGAGATTGTATTATTCTATGATTTTATTAATAGCTGCCCCCTGAGGCATAGAAAGCAATTAATGGCTATTAATGCCCTTACAGGTAGAGGACTAGTAATTCCGTACAGTAATGATACCTCTTGGTACATAAGGAGCTCAGAAAAGGACTGATTAGGTAACCAGGAAATGACAATCAATGAAAATTCCATTAAAAAGAAAGGTTTGATTATTACAAACTAGAATAAAAACACCTTCTACTCCAGGACCACACTTGGAGACACAGCAAGGAATAATGACTCAATTGTTGGACTTGAAGACAGGAGACCTGGGTTCATTTTCCACATGGGACACTAGTTGTGTGACTTTCATTGATCACAACACCATGGGATCTAGAGCTGGAAAGGACTTCAGAGACTGTTTAGTCCAAACCCCTCATTTTACAGATATGGAAACTGAGGCTCAGGGAGATTAAGAGGCTTCCTCAGGATAGATAGGCAGGATGTTAGAGGTAAATTTGAACTCAGGTCTTCTAGATCCCTTGACTCAACAGAATATTTTTCTATGTTGTCTTCCAAGAGTCTATTGTAAACCTTTGTTTGTTCATCTACAAAATGGGGTGAATAATAGTACCTCCTACACAAGATTTTTATGTAGATCAAATGAAATAATATGTGTATATGTATGCATATGTTTGTTGTTCAATCTTTTCAGTCACATCTGACTCTTCATGACCCCATTCGAGTTTGGTTTGGGGATGGGTTTTTTTGTTTGTTTTTGGCAAAGATACTGGAGTGGTTTGCTGTTTCCTTCTTTAGCTCATATTATAGATGAGGAAACAGAGGCAAATAGGGTGAAGTGATTTGCCTAGAGACACACAGCTAGGAACAGTTCTGAGGCCAGATTTGAATTCAGGAAGATGAGTCTTCCTGACTGTAAGCCAGGCCCTCTATCTACTGAATGACCTAGCTGCCCCCATATATGCATCTATACCTACATATGCATATGTGTGAGTGTATTTATATTTTACAAATCTTAAAGTGTATATAACTTAAAGTATATAACTGCCAATTATTGTTAAATGTGGGGGGAGGGAAGGTACAAAATGAATTAAGGCCTTTGAATGGTCCCTCCTTCCTCAAAGTATCTTGTTTACTGGTCTGAAATTCCCATTATTGGTAGAATTTTTTTTAGGTTAAGGAATCAAAAGTGAAAATTAATGAATGCTGGGTAATTAGAGTGACTAACTCTAGCTCTCAAAGAAGAAATGAGAAGGAATCTCCCTCCCTTCTTTGAAGAGGTAGATGACCTTAGACATGGAACACTGAGCGTATCTGTTGGATCTGATTGATTAGTTTTGCTGAAATGCTCTTTTTCTCTCTTGTCCTTTGCTTTAGGGAAAGGATGGCTCTGTGTTGGGGAAGACAATGATTATATACTGGAAAATGAAGTGATATCAAAAGAAAAGGAATCAATGCCTTTTAAAAGTCTCAATTAAAAGGCAAATGAGGGACGGGCATCTAGGTGGCACAGTGAATAGAGCACCAGCCCTGGAGTCAGGAGTACCTGAGTTCAAATCCAGCCTCAGACACTTAACACAAAAACTAGCCGTGTGACCTTGGGCAAGTCACTTAACCCCAATTGACCTTCAAAAAAAAGCCAAAAAATGTGCTATCAACAAGCCTTTATTAAGACCTTACTATGTAGAAGGCACTGAGCTACAGGGTTACTCATTAAGCCATTGTCTCACATTAACACCTTAGTATTGATTAGTGTATCCAAACAGGTAGTGAGTCACCTTGGCACTGAGGAAATCACAATAAAAATAAGAATCATTTGTTTGTAAAGTGCTTTACAAATATTATCTCATTTTATCCCCACAGGATCTTGGGGAGATAGGTGCTATTGTTATCTACAATTTTCCAGATGAGGAAACTGAGGTAGACAGTTTTCTTTTTTAAAGTGACTTTCCTTGAGTCACACTACTTGTAATATCCTGAGGTCAGAGCTGAACTCAGATACCCTTAACTCCAGGTCCAAAAATGTAGCCGCTATGCCACGTAGCTGTTGCAGATGCATAAAACATAAACTTAATAAGGAAAGTCAGGTAGTATACCTACCATGTTCCAGGTACTGTGTTAAGTGCCTGGAGGAGAAAGGCAAAAAACAGTGACCCAAGCTTCAGTCAGCTAGAGGACAGATTGAGGGTAGTGGGTGAGAAAGGAGGTCATGGAAAGGAGGATGAGAGAGCATTTTGATGAACTTTACTTACTTCAGAATTATGCCTGGGATCAAACCTATTCATAAAACTTTGAATTGAATCTTTGGAATTTAATTTCCCATGCCTCTTTGCCATCAGTAGTATAGAGTGGTCAGTGAATACTGAAGACAGGAAGTAGAAATCTGGGGAGAAGTTCTCAGGACCAAAAGTGTAGGTAAGGGGGCAGGTAGGTAGCACAGTGAATAGAGCACCAGCCCTGGAGTCAGGAGGACCTGCGTTCAAATCTGACCTCACACACTTAATACTTACTAGCCATATGACCTTGGGCAAGATCACTTAACCCCAATTGCCTTGCCTTCCCCCTCCAAAAAGCAAAAAAAAAAAGTGTAGGTAAGAACCCCAAAGACATAGAATGAAGACCACCAGGGATGCTTATCTCAGGCTCTGGAGAATCTCCTGCATTTCACCATTGCCCAACCATAGGCCTTTCTACCAAGAAAGGTAGCTTTGACATAATAACTTTTGGGCTTGAAGTCGAGCAGGCCTGAATTTAACTCCCCCTTTCGATGATCATTACCTCTCTGAGCCTCAATTTTCTTATCTGTAAAATGGCAATAACAATACCTGCAGTAGCAATCTTATGCAGTTGTTGAGAGATGTTTATGAGATAATCCATAGGATGGATTAGTGCGGCCATACCTATAAATGCCAGTTATTTTTATTCTTAAGACACCTTGGCCAGTGTCCATTTTCCCAATCAGGTTTAATCATAGAAAATAGATCAGAGACTGATTCTAGAGAATAGTTCATCTTGGTTGAGGAGAAAGTTGACTGAGAATGTAAGGTTTTAAAGTACTGGTAATTTGCCTAGAAATACTAATATCACTTTCAACTTTCTAAAGAAAACAGGTATAGATATTTCTACATTACCAAAATATATACCCCATGATATAAATGAATTAGCTTACCTCCTCTCACTACTCCATTTGTGCAAATAGCAGACATAGAGATACCTGTTAATGTCGTCACTACCACACTTAGGCCAATAATGATGACTCCAAGACCTGAAAAATCCCCAGAAAAGGCATTTGGCTCCAATCCTTAGCGATGTGATTAGCACTTAAAAAAGGAAGACATCCATAGTGCTCTTCTGTGTGAAGAACCTGAAAAGTTCTGAATGTTCTTACCACACCAGCCCTTCGCAGTACCTGAAATGCACTAAACTTTAAAAGTGAACTAAGTGTCAAGATTTGCCCTCCAAGAAGGCACTTGGGTATCAACCTGAAAAATGAAATGTTAACATGTGGATGTCCAGGATAGAGAGGATGTCACCTGAAATGCACTGAAGAGATCGATTTGTTAGAAATTTTATTTAAAGAAAAAAAAAGCCAGTATAACTGGCTTGAAATTTACACACATTACCTCATGGTTCCTTTTGTGACTGGTTGTCTCAACCAGCTGACTGGTGAAGTCCTCAAGGACACTGGGCCACTTTCTTATTCCCACCCCCCAAAAAATACTGAACGAAAAGTTTTTGCCTACCCACGGTGAGTTCTGAGGACATTAGAAGCCTTAGAGATTTTACCTCCACGTACAAACCCGTTAGTTGCTATTGCAGAAGTTGACAACCCAGTAATAGAGGTTACCATGGTAGAAAGAAGAATTATGAGAACTCCAAGACCTGTCAGCAATGAAAGATAGAAGATGTTATATTTAACTTGTATTCCTATAACCTTTGATTTAAGCTTTCATGCCCAAGCCAGAATCTGAAGGCTATATTGGGGGTTCTCTGTGCTCTGAAGAAACAGATGGGGCTGACATGAAACCGCTCATTCTGATGGACAGTTTTTAAAGGGGAACACAATTCATGGTACAGCCCTGAAAAGAAAAAAATGACTAAAGCAAATGTCCTGGGAGAGAAAATATCCAGACATGATGTTTGACCTTCTTGCCTGAATGAGAACCTGAATAAGAAGGTTGTGGGGCTGATGATGATTACGACTGTTCCCATTTTCTCTGTGTCCCATCTTGGCTGAAAAAAAAAAATGATCAACTGGGATTACCTTTGAAAACACTCCAGAGAGGTCAATGGAGATCTAAGATTTGAGCTTATGTTACCTTTATTTTGCAAGAGGGCATATATGTTACAATTTTGGTTACCTCCTCTGACAAATCCATTTGTAGCAATAGCAGAGGTGGATAAGCCAGTGATAGCAGTCACTGTCACGGCTAAACCGATGATAATCACACCAAGACCTCAGTTGAAAAAGGAAAAATAAAGGTAGTTAAATTGTGGAACAATCCATAGATCACTTATATAAACTTCAACAGGTCTATAGTGATCATGGGACATCTGAACTTTTAGGACTCAAGTCTAAAAAATCAGATGGGAAATGTTCTCAAAATGTTTTCCCTCTTTAGTTTCCTACTCCTAGTAGTGATGGGGATGAGGACCAGGAAAACATTACTATGGTGTCAGTATGCCCATGATAAGCCAGGCAACTCATATGTGATATTATAATACTCTGTACCAACCCATTTCCTTCTCACTTTTAGTAGAATAATTTCTGGGTGAAAAGTGTTAAAAAACAAAAATATCTATCAGAGGACACCTGTGCAGGGTGTTTTGCAGCAAGGAGAAAGGCTGTGCCCAGCTGAACTGAGGCAGAGTAAGGACGCAGGGACTAGGTGGTAAAGCCATTTCACATTTTCCGGCATCTTCCAGGCCAAAACCACTTGTCCTACATCAAGGGAAGTCTCAATAGAGATCGTTGCCAGACCTTATTGTTGAGAGATTATTTGACTAATAGGCAATGAAGGGAAATGGTGGAATGTCTGGCCATGGGCTTTCAGAAGAATACACAGAGGGGACACAAAGATGGAAACAGGATGATCTTTCAAAAGTCAGAGGTTGACTATTTTACTCTTGTCAGTTCTAGCTTTAGTCAGACCTCTGGGAGAAGCAAAATAGGATGACATTGCCTCATATCAGAGGCAAACTTGTGTACTGCCCTGTCATGCAATGCTAAGACCTCTAGGTCAGAAAAGGGGACAAGCAATAGGTAAAATTTCCAACTGAAATATTCAATCATTTTTCTTAGAAGCCAAGAGAGTTGCCCTTGGCTACTTTCACTTGGTTTCCAAAGAGATGCTGCTTCTAACATTGCCATTGGTCAGTTCCATTTCTACTTCTAGGTATCTGGATATTTTATTCAAGTCTGCCCAAGACTGACCCTGAATCAAAATAATTGTCTTTCCTTATTCCGATCCCAATAAAGAGAATACAAATGGGGCCCAGGGGATGACTTAATCAACTCATTTAACTTTCAGTTCATGTTAATAACTACTAAAAAGTCAAAGTAGCTTATGCCATAATAAGTTTTAACTACTCACTAAAGTGCCCTCTTTGAGAATTTCTTTATGTCCAAACTAAGGATGTTCAAAAGAAAAGCCCACTGGACACCTATTCAAGTAGAATTTTATCTCTCTCCCAAAGTCTGCTGTAACTGCTTAAATAAAAGGTTCGTACTAAAATAACACAAAAACCTAGTTATGCAATGAACAGTTAAGCAGTGAATAGTATTCGTAGAGAATCACAGTTTCACTCTAGACATGTAAAGGGAAATGACTTCGAAGAATAATGTAAGATCTGATTAAAGTTCAGATGATTACCCAAACATATGGATGTTAAATAAGTTACATTAAAAAGAATTACTTTTGCCCTTGGCTACTCTCACACCTCCAAACAAAGTAATGTTTCTTGATGATCTCAGTAAGTTACTAAACTGCCCTTAAAAAACTAATTTTGCATGAAACCCTAGAGCAAAAAACTTGGCAATATTAAGATGCAGATTTTCCATGGAAAGGCATCTACTTATCTTGGGCCCTCTGGCAGTAAGCATTCATTTGATATGCATCATAAAACTAGCAAGCAGCCCTTTGTCAGGAACTGGGCTATTGCCAAACATGAAACATGGAAAACTATGTGATTTGGCTCCATTTCTGGACAGCAACTGGCCTCTTGCTCTTTGGGGTAAGTCTTTGAGTAGTTCTGAATGTATGCATATGTTGAGGAATGGTGGTAATAAGTAATAACCAACTACATCCTGAATTGGAAAGGGTTAGATAATGGTATACTGTTAGAGAAGGTTCTAAGCTGGAACCCCTAGAAGACCCCTAGAAGACTCTAACAAGGTGTATACATCCTGTATTTTACAGATCTAAGTTCAACAAAACCACAACCTTGGGTTTCACAGATTTTGAGTTTGTGGACTAAAGTTTTTGTTGTTCAGTCTTTTCAGTTGTGTCTAACTTTTCTTGACCCCATTTGGGGTTTTCTTGACAAAAGTACTAGAGTGCTTTGTCATTTCCTTTTCCAGTTCATTGTACAGATGAGGAAACTAAGGCAAAAGAGGTTAAGTGACTTGTCCAGGGTCACACAGCTCCGAGACCAGATTTTAACTCAGGTCTTCCCAACTCTAGGCCCTCTCTATCTACTGTGCCACCAAGCTGCTCCCTGACTAAAGTTACCTATCTGCTATTCATAGAAAGGGAGTTTGTTGAGTGATATAGTATTGTACACAAGATAGTCAATTGAAGAAAACAAAGTAAACTTTTCAAGCCCTCTTAAAATCTCTTTGGTATCATTGAAAATGTTCAAATAATGTACTAGTTATAAATGTTTATTATCTGGTCATTAAAGTTACTCAGCAAGAACCTTTCTCTGGCAGTACTTTGTTAACCTTGATTACTGTTACTCTCTGTACCTGAAAGTAGTGAGGTTGCATTTCTCTAAGATAATTCTATAGTTCAACCTTACCACTAAAATCAGATCAGTTTTTCATTGACTTCCTCTTCTTTTCCCAAACCTCAGCCTTCATTTTTTTTTAATTTTATGAAATGTTGCTACATAGTCTTGTGTGTATGTTCCACGATGAAGGAAAGTCAAGTGGATGGTACAGTAGATAGAGTGCTGGAGTTGGAGTTAGGAAGACCTGAGTTCAAATCTAGCCACAGATGTTATATATGTGACCCTGGGCAAATCACTTAACCTTTGTTTGTCTCAGTTTCCCCATCTGTAAAGTGGGGATAAGAATAATGCCTGTCTCCCAGGGTTTTTGTGAGAATCAAAAGAGATTTTTAGTTGTGTTTTGCAAACCTTAGAGCAATATATGAATGTTAACTGTAGGCACTGATATGTAGACATGTATTTATTTGAGAATATATAGGCACATGTTTAGCTGAAATGCAATTTATGTACATAAATATATGGATATATTACTATATAGTCATAAATGTATCCATATGTCTGTATATATGGGTGTATGTACACATGTATGCATTCATTCTGGTTTAGAACTCTCAAAGATTATATGTTTACCTGAGCAATGACTAGGTTAGCAGTCTGGAAAATTCCAGTTTGACAGGGGTTAATTTTTCACTTTTTCCTCCTTCTGACAAACACTGTCAAAGTGTTTTTAGGACATGTTTTAAAACAGCCCCAGGTGTAAATGATTTCCCCTAACTCTCATTTCACTTTCAGCATTAATGGTGAAAAAAATGTTGCAAATTGGGTTTAACATTGAAACTGATGAAAATTATCTTGGGGGGGGGGGTGGTGTGGAGAATGCCTACCGATTCCAGCTTCCCCTACAATCCAGGAGAGGCGAATGAAAAGCATCACACCCCAGATGTTCAGCATACATCTCACCTGTGGATAAGAGGGACAAAGATCTCTTATCAATAGTGTTGAAGGGAGACGGGGCCAAAGTGACCACGGTAAAATGGAAGATTGTCTTTTTCAAGCCGTATTAACACTTAGTTTATTGAACATAGCCCACTGACTTTTCATAGAACACAGAGTTTTCTCACCAGCACACCTTTCACCCATCCAAACTTCACAGTGCCTGCATTAGGGTCTTCTTCTTTGTTTTCGGATTGGTCCTCACCAGGCATCCCATCTCCATTGGCAACTCTGTCAGCAGAGCCCGGGGTGACGGCCACATTCTACATTTTTACACATGACAAAAATACATTGTTTAGTCAAGGAACAAATGCCTTACAAGAAGATGAAAGTCATATGACACTGACTGACATACCTTTCGGAAGAAAGGAAAGTAATTCTTATTCTAGTCCCTTTTATAATGTATTGTCTGCTACCCATAGAAGCTAAGTGCTTGATTTTAGACTCATCAGTGAATAGAACTGAGGTTGTGTGATGTATCTTGGACTTGGCAGTGACAGAACTCTAACCTCTACTCCCAGCTCCGCCACTCAAAAAAAGAAATAATGATAACCAGCATTTACATAGTTCTTTATGATTTTCAAAATGCTTTCATGTATGTTATCTCTTTTCATTTTTTCCACAACTGTATGAATTTAGGTGGGACTGGTGTTATCATCCTCATTTTAAAGATGAGAAAACTAAGGCCTCAAGAGGTGAAGTGATTTGCGCAAGGTCACATGGCTAGTAAATCAAGTCAGAAAGACCTGAAAGCAAATCCTGCCTCAGTTACTTACTAGCTATGTGATACTTTACAAGTGATAGAACTTCTCAGCCCCCTTTTCCTCATCTCTAAAATGGAAATGATAGCAACTACCTCGCAAGGTTGTAAGGATCAAATGAGATGCTGTATTGCATTCAGCTGTTCAACCAATCTGATTAAGCACTTACTACATACCAAGAACTGTGCTAGACTCCAAGGATACAAAGAATGGCAAAAGCAGAGCCCCTGTTCTCAAGGGGCTCACATTCTAATGGGGGAGAAGACGAGACATTTAGTATAAATGGAAGTCACCTGCCTATACAGAGTGTCCCAAAAGTCTTATTAGCTTACGCACTGAAGCTATTAGCTTAAAATTACTCTAAAAAGTTTGAGACAGCCTGTATATATTAAAGTTTTTCCTTCTTAGAGGGAAGGGACTAAGTCAGGGATGGGAGTGGGAGCATAGGGGGTGGAACAGGACCAGAAAACACTTTCTGCAGAAGGTAGAATTTGTGTGGAGTCTTGAAGGAATCCAGAATAGCTTAGAATGGAAGATAAGGAGGGAGAGCATTACAAGAATGGAAACAGCCAAGAAAAAGGCACAGAATGAGGGAAATCAAGATTCTTGTTGTAGGCTACTGTATTGGGATCATAGAGTGTATGGAGGGGAGGAAAGAAAAAGAAGACTGTAAAGGTAGGTAGAAGCCAGTTTGTGAAGCACTTTAAAAGCCAAACAGAGGATTTTGTATATGCAAAGTATTTTGCAGACCTTAAATTGTTATATATTAGCAATAATTATTATTAATTATAGAACTGAGATTATCTGACTACCCAGTGAACTTTATTTTATACCACTCTTGTTTTTCCTTATTAAATGTATATTGTTATAAAAATCGTAAATTATTCTAAAGTGACATGATTTCAAATATACCAATATAGGACCCAGAGATTAACCCTGGTAAATATGTCATTTTTGAAGACTGAAGTGACAGAAGTTAACACTTGGGGTTATACAGCCTTATGTGTCTTAATTTCCTGACTTTCCAAGTGAAAATGGATGAGAACAGAGAAGAGAGAATCTATTACCAGTTGTTACTACGAAATTTTTCTGGAAAGTACAAATTGAGCTATACTGTATTAAATAAATATGATTCCTGGTTTTCAGAGAATGGGGCAAGGGGTTCTAGGGAAAAAGAGAAAAAGAGACAAAAGAAGAAAAAGAAAAGGAAAGAGAATGACCAAGTGAGGGTCATTAAGGGACATTTTGGGGGGCACATCAGGAGTGACAGGAATTTGAAATCCAGAAGTGTGCAATCAAATGTAGGACACCTGGTCTCCTTGCCTTAGGCAATTTATTTAACCTCTCTAGGGCTTGCTTTCTTCAGCTACAAAATGATGATAACACCTGACCTACTTAATTCCTGGGGTCTCTGAGGTGAAAATGAATAACATCTGTAAAAGTGTCCTGCAAAACCATGCAAATGCAAGATGTTAATATTATTTCATGGGAAACACCTCTCAGCTCTGACCTTGAAACTTTTGCTGGGAGTAGTTGGACATGCTAATAATACTACACAAGCTTGTTTAGAGTCTCATGATTCCTGGACAAATTAGATGAACAGGAGGGAATTTTCTCATAGTTTGGAGATCTTATTTGTCCAAGTGGCAGAAAATAAGAAGTTAGTCATTGATGTACTGAATATCTGACTTCTTTATCCAGTGAGGAAGAATATCTCAATTACCATCATATTGAGAATTCTTTTTGGTCTCTTTTAGTTCCAAAATTTTATGATTCTAAATGCCCTTGAATTAATTTGGCCCAAGTGACCTCTGAAGAATGTAGGTGCTCCAAATGCTTGAACAAGCCCTACAGAGTGGACACCTCCCTAAAAAGTAATCACTCTATCTATATTGCAAAAAGCCAGGGCAAGCTGTATGGACAAGTAATATATATTTGCTTTGAATGGTACTATCTTTGGTCATGAGACCAAACAATTCTCCATTTCTCAATGATTTCTTATCAGTCTCTTTTTTTAGTCTTATTGTTTTACAAACTTATTTTGCCTCAGTTCATACAGAACAAGATTGCAAAATAGCAAGTTAATATTTCTAATGAATCTTTTCTGAGAAAGACTATTATCCGTATAACGTTCTACCTTTGGCCATTCTGATGTGGAATAGAGAGCCATGACAATATCTATTCCTGGTTAATCTTAAAGGTGGAGATTGTTCAAAGACAATTGTTCAAGACACAGACTTGGTATCTTAGAGACCATCTAGTTTTACAGATGAATGGTTTCTACTCTATAGTCTAGAGTAAAGTTGTTGAAAAAACATGACCCACAATACTCATACTGCAGCATGAACCAGATTAAAATGTATTGGTAAATATTTAACACAAACAAAAACACAATGTTTTCCAAGTCAATATGCAATCCGCAAGGATCCATATGTATGATAGAATGGCCCCCATTTCTATTTGAGTTTTATACCACTGGTTTACAGCAGTTAAGTGATTAATGAGTTAATAGCACAACTGAGACTTGAAACCAAGTTTTCTGCCTCCAGTACTTTTCTCGAGCTTTCTTTCCTTTTTCCTGTGAATGCCTGTAATTTTGTTCCTCTCATCCTCTTTGCCTTGTCTTTTACCAAATATTTGAGTAAATATTTGGTATTTTAATATTTAAATTATTATTTAAAGAACTCAAAGTCTACATGGTTGTCTGGCATTTAAGGACTGATTTAATCTTCTTTCTAGTCTCTTATTTCCTTTCCTGTTCTTTTTGTATACTCTATTCTTTATTGGCCCTTCTGTTAAAGGGTAGATTAGAGAAGGGGAGAGAAAGTGAAATTCAGAATAATTCATTTTGCAACTTGGCAACACTGATAAAAAGGTTTGGGTGGGTGGGGACAGTGCTCAAATAAGTAGTTATAATTATGCATTTGGAACTGTATTGGTAGAGACAGCTGCCTACACCAATAAAATAACAGATTTACCTTCACCTCTTCTTCTCACTGAAATAGAAGAAAGAAAGAAAGAAAGAAAGAAAGAAAGAAAGAAAGAAAGAAAGAAAGAAAGAAAGAAAGAAAGAAAGAAAGAAAGAAAGAAAGAAAGAAAGAAGGAAGGAAGGAAGGAAGGAAGGAAGGAAGGAAGGAAAGAAAGAAAGAAAGAAAGAAGGAAGGAAGGAAGGAAGGAAGGAAGGAAGGAAGGAAGGAAGGAAGGAAGGAAGGAAAGAAAGAAAGAAAGAAAAAGAAGGAAGGAAGGAAAGAAAGAAAGAAAGAAAGGAGGAAAGGAAGAAAGGAAGGAAGGAATGAAGGAAGGAAGAAAGAAAGAAAGAAAGAAGGAAAGGAAGAAAGGAA
>NW_027186296.1:16431220-16474388 GCF_028583685.1 Petaurus breviceps papuanus | reverse complement strand
GAAGGAAGGAAGGAAGGAAGGAAGGAAGGAAGGAAGGAAAGAAGGAAGGAAGGAAAGAAGGAAGGAAGGAAGAAATTGAGTTTATTGATTACCTGGGATCTCCCTTGTGCATACTCTTTCTGTTCCCTACTAGCACAGATTATTGAAAGTTGTCTTGTTGGGGTGGCTAGGTGGCACAGTGAGTAGAGTACCAGCCCTGGAGTCAGGAGTACCTGAGTTCAAATCCAGCCTCAGACACTTAACACTTACTAGCCATGGGACCTTGGGCAAGTCACTTAACCCCAATTGCCTTGCCTTCTTCCCTTCAAAAAAAAAGTTGTACCCATAATTTTGGGAGGTAGTATGATTCTGAAGCTGTGTGGAAACTCGCACTTCTGTACAGATAATCACTTCTTGTGTAACTTGGTGTCTTAGAGAGTTGCCTAGGGCACTGAAGGGCTGCCTAGGGCTTAAGGTCACATAGCCAGTATGTCAAAAGCAGAACTTGAGCTCAGGTCTTCTTGACTCTGAGAGCATCCCTTTATCCATCTTGCCAAATTGCCTGTCTGGTTTCATGGGGTCACAGTGCCTACTATGTGTCAGGTACTGTGCTAAGGGGTTGTGTGTGTGTGTATGTGTGTGTGTTTACAAATATCATCTCATTTGATACTCAAGATTACCCTGAAAGGTGCTGTTATTATCCTTTTTTTTTTTTTTTTGGCCTTTTGGAGGGTTACACGGCTAGTTTTTTTGTGTGGGTGTTAAGTATCTGAGGCCGGAACCAAACTCGGGTCCTCCTGACTCTGGGGCTGGTGCTTTTACTCACTGCACCACCTAGCTGCCCCTATTATCCTTCTTTTACAGTAGAGGAAACTGAGACAAAAAGAGTTTAAATGATATGTCTGGGATGACACAGCTAATAAGTATTTGAGCCTAGATTTGAACTCAGGTCTTCCTGACTCCAAGATTTATATCTCAGACTTCAGGTTTCAGATATGTAGATACCAAGACTTGAAAAACAAGACCATGCCTGATGGGCTGCCTGGCTGTGTCCATCTTTAGTTTGTAATTTAAAGCATAAATATTGTTTGGAATCATTTATGAGCCACTGAAAGTTCTGATTTTCTTTTAGATGGGTCTTAGCAGATTCCAGGGATTAGATCCTTTGGGGGGTTGTTTCCTCACCTGTAAAATCTCTATATCTATGATCCTATAATTGGAACTTGCAGGTTGCAGATTTAACTTTGAATTCCACAAATGGAAGAAATTGAGGAATTTGTAGTAACTGTGAAAGATCCCCATGGTGTTAAAGTGTTGATTTGTAGGAATTTTAACTGGCTTTGCTATTCTTTTAACTTATTTGGAGAAGGAAAGGAGTGTTATGTTTTTTATACTTCCACTGATCAAGAACCTACCAGGTATTCACCAGCTGTGTTCATTCATGCAGAGGCCATTTTCTGCCCCTGGATAGATATGGGGGCTCAGAGCTTAAGTCACTTATCTATATATGGCAGAATTATGAACAGAACTCACATTTCCAAGATTGAAAATCTGTACTTGGAGATTCAGTCTAAGAAAGTGATCTGCCCTGAAGAGAACTCAGCTGATGATTAGTACTAAGATATTGATAAATAAGAATCCCAACAATTGTGAACTATGTCTTCCCCTCCACAGTAAATTCAAGTAAGTTAAAGGAATATATAACTTAAATAAAATTTCCCTAAAAATGAGCATTTTGTCTCAGTGAATACTCTTCCTAGTCATAGTTAACAAATTCTTCAACTTATTACTAGTATATCATGCAAATGGCATATTGTAAATATGAACAATAAAAAGCTTAATAAAATAGCTTTCTCAATTATTCCCAATAGAGTAAGCATTGGGGCATTTCTCCATTGGATGAATGTGTTCAACTCAACTAATTTCTCAGTTGAAAAAAAACAGAACTGTAATTTCGTTAGCACATATCTTTTACTCAGTACTCCAGTATATCAGCAAACTTTACAATGTGGAATATTTTGAATTTTCTCATTCTTTTGGTTCAGTGAAAAGCTCTCTGGACTAGGAGTTAGGAGACTTGTGTTATAGTTTTGACTTTGATACTAACTCAATGTAGGTCTTTCTCAAGACACTTAACCTTTCTAGGCTCTAATTTTCTCATCTGTTAAATGGGGAAACGATACTATCCTAACAGCCTGTCAGGGTTGTTGAGAGAATTGAAAGAGATTCTGTATATTAAAAAAAAACCCTCTGGAAGGCCTAAAGCAGTGAAGTAACAAAAGGGGCATCATTGTTTTAATGGAGGGAAGGCTGGTCATGGAATTGGTTTTATTATCTGACTACACTGCTTCTGTGTCCGAGTAATAAAAACTAGAGGCTTGTTCTTTTGTAATTTTTGTCATTCTTTGCCTATATTTCTCAGAGAGCAAAGCAACACCAAGTTTCTCTCAATTCTCTTGAGAATCAAAAGAGGAACTGTGGCCATTTTCCTTTAAAATAGGATAAAGGGAGCCATAGCCAGGAAGATGTTCAGTAGACCTCAAGATTCTGGGCCAGAGTAGGTTTTTAGATGACTCAGGTCTCAAAGACAAAACCTCAAAAAGTTTTGTCACTACCACTTCAAACCAGTTATTTCCTAGTACTTTGAATTAATTTGTTTGTTCACACTCTATTACCATAAATGATGGCTCAGAACCTTCCATAAATGCATTTTAAATTGTTTAGCTTTAGGGAACTATTATTTATTTACCAAGAGTTTTACCCATGCATTAAAGACACTCAGGAGGTAAGAATCCAAATTGTATGGGATAAAAGGTTTTCTATACCTTTTCTGAATAGTTAAGTGAGTACTTCACACAGTCCATAATGATTTTCCCAAGAAGGGTAATCATAATGAAGAATCAATAAAAGAAGACAGGTAAAATAATTATTTGATTTTATTTAGTGCATGCTGTGATTGCTAGATCTAAAGGAAATAACTTTCTATCTTGCTAGGTATCATTAGGGCAAAGATAAATATCTAAGTTCCAAAAGATGATATTTTCCATTTATCAAATATAATTTTTGTCTTAAATCATAGGTTGAGTCCAAAAAGAAAAAAAGTTTTGAGATTTGACAATCACTTCTGTGAAAATTTTATAACACCCCTGAGAGAAAGGGAGAGTATGATTTAAAACCTAGAAATGGGGATACTGAGGCAGAAAAATTAAACAGATTTCCTTGATCTAATAAAAGACAGTGATTGAATGAAAGTCTCTCACTACTGCAATCTGTCTTACACACAGATGTCAGAGTAATTTCCTTAAGGGTAGATGTGACCATGTGACTACCCTATTCAACTCCAGTGGCTTCCATTTGCCTTTAGATAAAATGTAAACTCCTCTGTTTAGTTTTTTAAGTCCTTAACATCTTGACCCAGACCTATCTTTCCATCATCAGTGGATATCACTCCCCCTCCAGCATTCTGTGATCTAGCCAAATGGTCTTTTCTTTGTCACTTACAAATGATACTCCATCTCCAGTTTCTGGGTCTTTGTTCTGGCCTTTCTGTATTCCTAGAATGATTTCCCTTTTTACCTTTCTTGAAGACTCTTTTCCTTTAAGATGTAGCTTTAGCACCATCTTCTGCAAAGAACATTTCCTGAGCCTCCCAACTGCTAGTACCTTCCCTTCTACACCACTTTGTATTTAATTACCTTGTATATACATATTTATTAACTTTATGTACACACAGACATATATAAAATATATCTATATCTATATGCACTTGTCTCCACCATTTGAATGTAATCTCAGTGTAGGTCTTGTATCATTTGTATTGGTGTTCCCAGAGCTTGATGCAATGTTCAATATATAATAAATGATTAATAAATGCTTGTTGACTGATTTATAAGAAAATTGTTTGATTTTGCTGATATCCAATTCTGTCACTATAGTTTAATTACCAAATTTCTATGTTCAGAATGACTTTGGAATAATTAAAATATTTGTAAAGTACAATAGGGAAGAATAAAAAGGATTGAGGAAGATGTTTCACTCTGTTTTAAAGTTAGAAAGGCCTTTTGCATTGCCTTGAGCTCAATAGACGCGTAGTGAATTTGTATTGAACTGAATTGATCAGAATTTATTATTTTTTATCAGGGTCTACTTTTTTCTTTTTTTTTCTTTTTATTTATTTTTACAAGCATTTATTATCTTTTCCTCTAGTTGGTACTTAATAAATGTTTATTGAATTGAAGGATAAAAAAGGAAAGAAAAACTCTTGAAGCAAATATGCAGACAAATCCCACATTAGCCATGCCCAAAAACATACGTCTCTTTCTGTATTTTAAACCATCGCTTCGCAGTAGGAGGAGGCAGCATGCTTCATCTTCAGTCCTCTAGACTTGAAGTTAACATTGTGTTGTTCAGAGTGATAAGAATTGATTTAAGAGTATAATGCTTCTAGAGCCAGCTCTTCCACTAATTACCAATGTGACCATGGGAGCTTAATCCCTCTGAGCCTTAGAGTCCTCGTTTGTAAAATGAGAATAAGGTTAAACTTAATGAGTCCTAGGGTCTCCTCCAAGTCTAACATTTGATGATGCTCTAATGAATCTTTGTGGAAACTCCCTGCTCTTTCCACTTTGCTGTGCAGTGACCGATGACTAATAGGAGGTCCATATTACATTCCTCTCTTTCTAAAGGCTCTATTACTGCAACGAGTTCCTTAAGGGCCTACCTTGGAAAATTACTCGGAAGCTCTAACTGGCACTAGTACAGCTCTTTGTAAGTGGATCTCGCTTAAATTCAAATTTTGGCTATATCATGTAATTTAGTTGTGCTTTCTAGTCTTCCCTGGCTTTGGGGGGCATTTATAATATTGACATAAATTCATGTTTTATTGGATTCCAGATTATGCCTTTTTTTCCAGCCATCCCCAATCCAAGTAAAATGTTTCTAGATTTGAACTCTAGGGCACTTGAGGAAAGTATATTTACCAAAATAAGAGTATGTAACCCTTTGCTCCTACCAAATTTAAAAATGTAAAGGCCCTGAGTTATGTGTTCAGTGTTTGTCAGCCTGTCTGTATACTTCTTATATGTCCAGATCAATCTTACATGTCTTAGATTGTAAAATAGTACAGGGCAGATTACATAAACTAAACTCACTTTATGCCATATGACAGTAAGTGCTTAATAAATGCCGATTGATGGCAGTGATTGAGACCGACAATGAATTTAACAGGATGGATGACAATCTTGTATAGGCCAAAGGATGAGAAAGGAAGTGGGGTCTCCTATTTAGTTAGATATGATTGAATCCCCTAACCTGGCATCTGGGCTCCCCAGTATATATAATTGTACTGCTTAGAAATCACTGGAAATCCACATTAGTGGAAAATAATTTTCATTCTGTTACAACTAAGAACTTAAAGATATAACCAATCCACGAAACCACCCTTTTATATCATTTTGTTTCCTGTTGACTACCTTACTAATATTAATGCTTTAATTTGAATATGTTTCATAACTTTTGAAGTACTCACATTCAATTTTTTTTTCAAAATGTTCACTAGAATGACATTTTGCTTTTCTGGATATGATTTACATTTTATAATGCGGTATGTTGCTTTAGTGTAAGAGACAACGTGATGTAGTGAAAACCTATTTTCAGGATCAAGAAGGTTCAGGTCCCATCTCTGATTCATCCTGGTTATATGACTCAGAACAAGTCATTTAACCCCTCAGTGGTCTCAGAGAAACCCCTAGAAATATCTATTACAGCATAGTTGTTACTCTGCAAACATTAAAAAAAAAGTGTCCTCAAGAGAGCTCCCTACACTTATGGAACTGGGATGAAAATAATAATAGCTAACATTTGTATATACTTTAGTATTTACAAAGCACTTCATATATACTATTTCATTTGAGTCTCACAAAAACTTCAGGAAGTAGGTACTATTATTATCCCCATTTTATAGATGAGAAAGCTGAAGTTGAGAATGAGTAAGCATCTTGTTCATTATCCTACATCTAAAGTGAATCTGAGGAAGACTTCTAGCTCAGGTCTTCTTGGCTTCACATCTATCCCTCTATACACTACAACCAATGGTGTCAAACTTAGAAATGGAGCCACTAAATGTTATGTAAGGATCCCTGTGGCAGCACATTGACTTAGAAAACCACATATTAACATCATCTATGTCCTATTGTATTTTTATTTATTGTATTATTTTATTATATTTTATTTTGTTGAATATTTCCCAATTTTACTTTAATCAGATTCAGGTCCCAGTTGGCTGTTGTTGAACACATATATTATATTATACCTTGTTACCTCCTGCTAAAATTCTATACTATATAAAAAGTATAAGCTGTATTCAGGAAATTACTATAACAAATGCTTCTTTTTATTATAATTTTACTTGAAAGGGTAACTGAAATGGTGATCATTTTATGGCTAATGTTTCATGATGAACCCTAGCAGTAGGGAATTGTGTTTTAATAGATGACCTTTAGGGTAGTTAGGTGGGTAAGTGGCTAGAATGCCAGGCCTGGAGTCAGTAAGACTCCTTTTCCTGAGTTCAAATCCAGCCTCAGATATGTATTTGCTATGTGACCCCAAGTTTCTTAACCCTGTTTGCCTCAGTTTTTTCATCTGTGAAATGAGCTGGAAAAGGAATGGCAAATCTTTACCAAGAAAACCCCAAATGGAGTATGAAGAGTCAGACACAAGTGAAAATGACTGAACAAGAACAAAAGAAGACCATTATCACTGGTAGCATAACTTAGTGCCTTATATGGAATGTATGTATGTATGTATGTATGTATGTATGTATGCCCAGAGAGAATATTTGCTGAATGAATGAATGAACACTGAGAAGAAAATTTAGCAGGTAGGTATTAGAAGTTCTATTTTCATTAGTGATTCAAAAGACAGGTAGAGAAAAGGCTCACTGAGGACAGTCCCTCCAGTTTAAGCCCCTATATGGACAATTAGAATCTGAATTGCTTGATTTTTGCTTTTACCCACGGGAGGTTTCAGAACTCTCATTTCTTTCTATGCATGGGCATGCATCACTACTTTGAAAGAAAAGATAATTTTAATGAAATTAAAATCCTAGGACCACAGACTAGCCACTTAGCCACAGGAGATCATTGAAGCTAGAGACTTAAAATTTCATCTGCACTTCAAGGATTTGTGATTTTTGTTGGTATAAGGACTCCCCTAGCTAGTGGAGAGCTAACTTCTCTATCATTTAGTCTTTGAGAGTTACCATATGAAAGTAAAAAAATTCTATCACCCTGAGACAACCTAGTGATGAGCATCTTATAAAGTAAGTTAGGTCATGCCTGGGAAACACCATGCCGCTAACAAGAACTTTCCCAGTTGACTGTTCACTGGCCTATCCTTCAAGAATCAAAGGTCATCTCTACACTACCCTGTGGTATTGGAGTGAGGTTTTAGTAACTGAGACACTTAGAATAATCTAATTTATGTCCTAATCTTGTAAAAATTTCCAGATATAGCAGTTATAATGATCACTTTTTCCAAAATTACAGTTGACTAAGTCCTCTCTGTCATTTAGGTGGTAAAGGGCACTATTGTGAAATGAGTTGTGAATTTAGCAGAGGATTCTGATGATGAGAGGCAACATGGTGTGCTACATAGAGTGCTAATTGGCAAGTCAAGACAGACCTTGGTTCAAGTCCTACCTTTTACATATAACAGACGTGATCTTGGACAAGTCGTTTATTTAACTTTTCAGTGATCCAGGCAATGAGCAGCTAGGTGCAACAGTGGATACAGTACTGGGCCTGGAATCAGGCAGATTCATCTTCTGGAGTTCACATACAGCTTCAGAGGCTTACTAGCCATATGATTCTGTGCAAGTCACTTAACCCCGTTTGCCTCAGTTTCCCCCTCCATAAAATGAGTTGGAGAAGGAAATGGCAAATCACTCCAGTATATTTGCCAAGGAAACCCGAAATGGAGTCACAAAGTGTCAGACGCAACTGAAAAAGGATAGAAGGTGCCAAATTGTATCAGTAGGGTGAATTTTCTCGTGTGGGAGGTCCCCATATAATGAAGTCACAATTCCATGCTCTGTCTCTAGACTAATGATAATAACCATAACTGAGAGGAAAGTCTCATGTAGCTCCTGTCATTCTTATGTCTTTCTACTTTCAAAGCCTTTGCCTATGAATTATCATTTGTATATAAAACCTTTGTAATTTCAACAAATTATTATATTTATTTTACGGAGAGTATCTAGCAAGTGACTTCATAATTTAAGTGCCAAAATCTGTGAAGGAAGAAGATACGTAGCTAGCTTTAGGTAGCTTAGTTTAGTAGAGAGTCACATATGGAATCAAAGGTCTTGAATTCAAATCCTACTACTTATTTCTCATGCAACCTTAGGAAAATCACTTGACCATGCCTCTCATCCCTTAAAAGAAATGTGAACTGAAAATACAATATGAGACATGTATTTTTTCAGACGTGGCCAGTGTTAATTTTGTTTTGTTTCCCTATGTACTCATTTATCACATGGGAAGGAAGAGGGTAATTCAGTAGGAAATAATAGTAATACAAGAAAAATAGAAGAGTATCAGTAAAACATTTTTCAAAGAAGCTTTGTTTCTCTCGCCTAGGGAGAAGAAAGGTAACTTAATGTCTTGGGACCTCTGTTTCCTCATCTGTAAAACAAACAGGTTGAATCAGAAAGTCTTTAAGTATCCTTCTAGGGTAAAATTTGTGCTAGTATTATCTTACTTGTCTTCACCTCTGACAAAAAAAGAAGAAAAAAAAACTAATTCTTCCAACCAAAGATTGAATAGAAAAATGAATTAAGGACTGTTGGTACGCAGTGATTTCACAAGCAGAATGAAATGCATGATAGAGACATAGGTGTCTCAGCAATACCTAAAGTGGGAGCGATGGCAACTGAGGCCACTCTAAACACTGTCCTTCATTTGGATTCCATCCCTTCCAGTGTGGTTATGTAAATGGATAGTTATAGATCTAATCATGGGGAGCTATCAAGATGACTGAGAACTAATTTTCTATCAACAGCTCCTTACCTGGAGAATCTTATCAAATGTAGCATTAACATTCGGAACACTGTGCTCCAGTCCAGTTTCCAATCATTTACATTTGCTATTCCTTTATTCAGGAAGAAAATTCAGTCATTCACTATAAGTCAAAGCTAAATACTTAGTGCCACTCATTTTTTTTAAAATTGTAAATGTATTAAAAGGAAATAACAATGTGGGCCCCAGATCTGTCAGACACAGATGCTTCCCTCTTCTTCTCTGTCATTCAGATGGAAATCTAAACAATGGTTCGTTCACTTTGAATTTTATTTTTTTTTTGGGGGGGGGAGGATTTATTTAACAATAGTTATGCTCCCTACAAACCTGCCACTGCCATGTGCAGTTTCTGGGACAGCACAATGATCAACAATGTAAGTTTTTTTCTTGGCCATTTTCATTTTTAGAGCATTGCAACTTTATTGATTTTCTTTTTTGGTCAAAATGAATGGGACATTTTGACGACAATTTCAGTGACAGAGGAGGATTTAAAAGGCCATGGGGCAGGCATGGGGGGGGGGGCGAAGCAGACCTTAAGGTGGGATTCAGTAAAGTGGGATATAGTTCCAGGTTCTTTTTTAAAAGAGGATGGCAGTCTTACTCTACTTCTGAGTGAGTACAAATTTCTCCACAATGCCTTTCACGGCTCTTTCTGCCTTACTTCCTATCTTGACTCCTCTCTTGCCTTTCTGGAAGTAGAGGTTACCACCACCACAGGTAGCAGCTAGCTACACGATAAATTTGAAATGCTCTTTAAAACACTCCTTTTAAAAAAAAAAAAAACCTCTTCCCTACTGCCCTGTGCCTGAATTTCCCTAATTTCTTTGGGTTATGAAATTGAAGGTTTTGTTTAAAATCTAATTATTATTTGAAGTGATAATGCATGAACCCATGATTAGTTAAAAAAAAAACAACAAGCTATTCAGTCACCTATCAGGTATCTAAGGGGCTGGTTAGGACTGGTGGGCTCTCATTAAGAAAGATCTGGATCAAAACAAGCTTACTCAGGAAATTAATTTCTAGTGAAAATTGAAATTAGGAGATTCAGGATAGCATGAGGGCTCTGGGTATCAGCCAGGGAGTAAAGTATCTAAATGGAAGAAGACATGCTAAAATAAGACTTTATCAAATGAACATTTTGATAAATAATGCCATTCATTCAAATCTAGATCATAGATCTATTCTAGAACTGCAGAAAGTTTAAAAGTTCACCAGGATGTTTGAATACAAGATATAATTACAACAGAAGAAGAAATTTATTTGACCTGTAGATAATTTATTACTGGATTAGAAAAAGCTCTGCCTTAGAATTCTAATAGATTTGGGAATATTAACTGTATTGGGGAAAATAATAGAATGCTGAGCCACATCTGCTGCTTCTGTGTTGAAATTTCATTGGACTACATTTAAGTCTTTATGTGCACTCAGAAACCTCAGGCAGTACTTTAAAGAGAATAACAATAAAATGTCAAATCTTCCTTTTCTCCTTAAATCTAACCAAAGTATTCATACGGATTAAATCCTTAAGGGGAACAATACTAGTTGCAAAAAACACTGTAAAACATATAAAACTATACACACATATGTATGTATGTATATGTCTATGTATGTGTGTCTATATATTTGTGTATGTATACATATGCATATAAAACTATATAGCAACATGAAAAATATGTTTTACAGTGTTTGTTTTGTAGATAAAAGTATATATAACTATATATGCATGTGTGTGCATAAATGTGTGTAGAAGAGGGAGGGAGAGACAGAACAGAGACACAGAGAAAGAAAGAAAAGAAAGGGGAAAGTGAGAAAGAAGTAGAAAGAGAGAGAGAGAGAGAGAGAGAGAGAGAGAGGGAAAGAGAGAGAGGAGAAGCTAATTTGCTTAAGTTAATACTATAGTCACATGCTAGAAATTTTTATACCTGGGGCAAGTGACAAAAAGTGGCCATGCACATGTTAATAAATGTGCCTTCATATAAACTTTAAGGACAATTTTAATCAGAGGCCAGGGGTGAAGAAACCCCAGAAAACTTACTTTGGGGGTTGACAGAAATCCTAGACACTAGACCAGAATCAGCTTCCTATTTTAACTAATTTTTCTTGATACTTAGATAGTAAGCTCAGCTGTTTCTAAATGGCTGAAAGACTACATGTTCTGTCAGCTCCATTCAGATCTGGGTTTCCTGAAACAAAGGTATTGTTGTCTCATCCTGAAATTTAATTTGCCTTAAATGTCAACAGGATAAGTTACCTTGGGGCATCAGCACGGGAGAAAGTCACTTGCCCAAGGTCACACAGGTAGTAAGTGCTAAGTGTCTGAGGCCAAATTTGAACTTAGGTCCTCTTGACTCCAGGGCTGGTGTTCTATTCACTGCACCACCTAGCAGCCCCCTAGTTCCTGTTGATAGAGCCCTGCACTTGTCAGAAGTTCCGAGTTCAAAGTTTGCCTTGGATGTTTACCATGTAATTCTAAATTCTATAGATGTGTTCACTTCTCTGTGAAAGAAAGGATTGGTCTCAAAGATCCCTTCCAGCTATAAGTTCGTGATGGTAGAAGTATAGCATTTCATTGTCTGAGTACACTTCCCTATTTATGAAATGAAGAGATTGAGCTAAATGATCTCCAAGACCCCTTTTAGTTTTTAAAGTTCTCTTATTCTATTGTACCTTGGGTACAGGAAAGAAAAATAGACTTGGTAAGGAGATTTTGATTCTAGTCCTTGACCTGCCATTGGTCATCTGGATGACCTTGGGCAAGTCACTTAAACTTCCTAATGCCTCTTGTTTTCTCATCCATAAATAATGGGTTTGGCCTAGTTAATCTCTAAGATGTCTTCAAGTGCCAAATTTCGATGACACTATAAATGCAAATGAATGAATTCTCTAGTTTGGAGTTTTTTTTTTTTTACGTGGCATGTGCTGAGCACTCGTTCATATCAGGAAACAGAGAGGACATTTTACCTAGACATTTTCAAAAGCACTATAGGATGGTAGAATCAGTTAAGTTGGAAAAAAATCATAGATTAGCTAGTCCATCCTCTTCATTTTACAAACGAGAGGGCTGAAGATCAGAGGGGCTCAATGATTTACCTAAGGCCAGATAACTAGTAAGCCTTAGAGACAAAATTCAAATCCAGGTCATTCAAACATTCTAGAAACTGAAGCCAGTACAATTTTAAGGCCATGGAAGATTGGCTGGGAATGTTTACATACCTCTCCTGAAACTTACCTTGGCAAGTTGTTCATGTATCTCGTGTAAAGTAGGTCTGTTCATTTTGGCACCACTAATGCTGCCAGTATTACGGTAGTAATCAATCTTGGGAACTGCATCCATAGTGTTGTGGCCAAAGGTTTGTAGGTAGTACGTGTTGGTATGAGAATCATAGACATGAAAACTTGCATCTGTCTTAGTAGTTTCTCCATTTTGGAGGAAGTTGTCATATAGCTCCTGATTCCCAGGCCTAAAGCTGATTCTCAATCTGTTCTGGGCTTCATCGACAAAGGATGTTTCTTCATAATGTGGAGGGTCGTGATTGCCATCAGCAGCGGTGCTGCTTTCATGGCTCTCATTAATTACATTAACTTGAAAACGATTTGGATGATTAGGGGGCGCATCCAGGAATACACTGGAAGAGCTGTTCATTGACATCTTCTGAAATGGATTTCTCTGGCTAAGCACTCCCCTTTTATGGTCGTCAAAAAATCTGTTCCTTTACCTTCTCGAAGTAAAAGATTAATGAAGTAATGCCTGGCTTTCAGTCTAGAAGAAGCTTGGTTCCTAGAAGCATTCTCTTCTCAACAGCCTCCAGAATGTCTTTCTTCTCAGTTCTATCACCAAAACCATAAAATAAGTTTCTTTCAAGTTTCAGAAATGAGTAGGGGTTAACTTAGTTAATTTAGTTTTCTTTCTAAGTACAATATCCCAGGAACCCTAGGATTCAGGATTTAAAATTCATTCTCTTTATTCAAATCTGCCTTTCCATGGAATCTAATCACCTGGGTAATTAAATCATGTAATAAACAACTGGAGACCTGCTTTGGCAGACAGAATTTCCATTGGAGTCATTAGAAGTTTGACTTGTGCTGGGAGCATTAGGTTGAGGCTAGAAAACATTTAACTCAAATAGCTGGGTATATTAATAGTTCATTACAGTACTTAAAAAAAACTTTCATAGTAATAAATCACTGAAACTTCAAAAATAATTATTCTAAAAGTACAGTTGGAAGAAAAATGATACCAGTAAATGAGAAAAACATTAAAATCAAAATATTCTTAAAGATTTGTCTTTTTAGAAGATTATTGTTAAAAATGGATGTTTCCAAGTAATTAAAGTTGTTCCAGTTATGTTTTGGTAATGCATTCAATTAGCAATTGATTGTGCTTTTAAAAATTCTTTAAAAATATAAATTAAGATTTTAAAACATTCTCAGTGTGTCACAAGTTATTACAAATCCCCAGATCCTGCACCAGATTTGAAAGCTCTTTTTTCTGTTTATTTGTTTTGCAAATGCTGTGTGGAGCCTTTATTAAAGATATGGGTGTTTGGGGAGGAAATAAATCACCAGAAATTAATAAAATGGTTATGTTATATCTATGTATAATAGCCATACTCTACAGAATGTTTCTAATGGAATATTATCCATCTTCATTATGAGGCAGAGATTTGACTTGGAGATGAAAGGAGTACATAATAATTTTCTTAGTTCCAAAGAATGAGAACAATATCTCATTAGATTCGTTCTTCAGAACATTATTTTATAATGGCCCACATTTTGGTTTTCAAAGAAACTTCTAGGAAGATGAGATTACCATATTCAAACTGATAAAAATCATCTTTTCTCTATGTATATTTATTTTAAAATCTCAACTTTGACTCTCAAGTAATTAATTCCCAGAGAAATAACTAAGTATATAATAGCAAAAGTGTGTAGTGCAAAGAAGTTGACCACCTTTAGCAGTTCTTCATATAACACTAGGGTTTTTCCACATTGTCCTAGAGGGAACTCTGGGTCGGTAGCTTCTGAATTTCCTTCCCAGCCTTAGTTGAATAAGTGCAACACAATGGTCTGATGCTAATTCATAACTGTACACTACTGTACAAGAAAGAAGTGAACTTACCACACTGGGCCAGTTTTCAAGAGAAGAGTAAACTGCCTCTACATCCCTGGGGCATAGAAGAACACTTTGTTTTCACTCATCATCCTAGACTGCTTTTTATTGTTTAGAGTCTTACTTTTCAGGGAGGACCACGTAAGGATTGGCTGGGAGTAAGATCATAAGCCCCTCCCACTCATTAGCTCCAAAGGACCTTAAATACTGTCAACCAGTGACTAGTAGTAAACCATTAATTCCTACTGAAAAGAAGTAAATGAAAATGCCTTTAATTCATAACAGGAAGTGGGTTGTGTAACCATAACTCTCCAATAAAACAAACAGGGACGCTTCAGTTGCTTGGAGGTAGATGAATGGCTTTCCATCTTCCTGAGTGAGGTTATTTCAGATGAGTGATTACAAGGTGACCTCCCTTTGTTCAGCATGTACACTAAAATGTAGGTTTCCAGAGATGATGTCTATACCTTGTAACTGAGAGAATCATGTTTTCAAGTGTTTTTGCTTTGATCAGAGTGGCTATTGGCTCTTTTCTGCACGTGAAGTGGGCAGATAGGGGATAGAAGCTGGGAACTACAGAGAACATGTCTGCCGAAAGTTTTTCAAGCAAGAATATAACAGGGCATAAATTTCCCAGTGGCATATCTAAAAGATCAAATTGTCTTCATTCAACAAAGCATTTTGTCAAATTTGTGTCACCAAAGTTAATGCATCCTGTTCTGTCAGATGGAAGCCTTCACCCACACCAGCATATGAATAATAGAATTTATGGAATGTCAAAGTTGGAAGAAAACTTAGAGATCATTTAATCCACCCCCCTTATTTTACAGATGAGGAAACTGAGGTTTAGAGTAGTCACAGAGACAATTCATGGGATAACTTAGGCCATGTTACTCCTGTGTCTGAGTCTTTTTCCTCTCCCCTCTCACTGGGCTGCTCTTTAATTAAAACAGTTCAAGGACTAATCTCAAATACATGTCATGATTGTATTGCCTCTCATTTAAATATACTGGCTCCACAGACAAGCATAAAGGGAGAGCCAAGTGTCCTGGAACTGTATATACCTAGCTGTAACTGGCTGCATGTAGTATATTCATGTGTGTGTGTGTGTGTGTGTGTGTGTGTGTGTGTGTGTGAAATCTCCCAGTCTTCCTAGGATACCTTTTTTCTTCCCATTCCCATGAATCATCTGCCTTCTCTCTCTGCTGTGTTAATATATAGTGTCCAAATAGCATAGTCTTAGTAGGGAAAAAATAAGACATATTATTTTCAGATGTTGACATTCTGCATTATGGAGTATGAGTATTTATGAAATGGATCTGAAAATTTAATATGAGCAAGGTAATAAATGTGTGATCTCATGAGTATCAGTAAGACTAAGTGGAATAATGTCTATGGCTAAAAGGATTCAGGACTTTTCCATCTGCAGAAAGAAAGAAGTCTTAGTCACCTAGCTGTGTAAGTTTCTGGGAGTTGTAGTCTCATAAAGATATTGTTTACCCTCTACTAGAGGAATAGTTATCACCAGACAGATGATGTTTTGAGTCATAGATGATATGCCAGAAATTTTTTAAACTGGGTATCAGCATGGCAATGTGGCCAGCTGGAGTTCAAAGGAGGTTTAGATTTTAGTTTGTCAGTTGGTACGTGAGTGGAGATAGTGATGAAGCAGGATGCTATGTGAACAGACCATAAAAGTGGCCAGGGTCTCCTCTTATAATAGATGGAATATGTCTGGGGCTAAGTCAAGAGACAGGTCTGTTTGCACTGAACTCTCATGCTTATTCCAGAGGGGGAAGAAAAAACAAATATAAAAATTTAGCTCTGTTCTTTAAAATTGTTTCTTTTCTGTTTAATTAACATTAATGCTAGCTAACTAACATGCTAGATCATAACTGCTCTGGCTTAAGTGCTTTAGCTTTTGTGAGAGGAAGTGAGAGAGAAGAGGGGAAGTAACTAGCAGAGAATGAGAGTGAAGAAAACAGAAAAGACCTTCCCTGTGTGGAACCACTCCTTGTCAGAGCAGAAGGAATTCTTTTTTCATTCCCTGAATGGGGGCTCCTAAGCTAAATTAATGAGAATCTTATGTATTAACATGTTTTATAAATATTCCAAAACAGAGCAAAACTGAATCAGGTGGCCACTCTTGACAGAAGGAGTAAGTAGATTTAAAAGGTGGAAAGAGATTTGATGAATTGATGAAAGCAGGTGCTTATCTCAGTGGCATACATTGCAAGTAAATTTATGCCCTGAATTGTTCTTCCTGGTAGAGTTACCAGCCATCTGATCTTGAGTAAGAAACAAAGCAAAGACATTGACCAAGGGTAAACTACACCCCCTGGTATAGCTGAAGGGAAGAGGTGTGGAAGAGCTCCATTACATAAAGATCAGGCCAACTAGGATAGCATAGATAGTTTTACTATCAAACTAACCAACTCTTACCCCATCCATACCTTGCTACATCATAAAAAGGAAAGACTCAAACATGTTTGTTAGTTGATTAATGAATGTAGCTCACATTTCTATAGTACTTCGAGACTGACAAAGCATTTTCCTTATACCAGTCCTGTGAGGTAGTAACATGTATTACCCCCATTTTGCAGGTGGGGAAACTGAGGCTCATGAAGTTTCAATGACTGACCCCTAGACACATGGTTAGTAAATTATAAAGCCTAAAGTTGTATCCACGTTTTTTTGGTTCCAAGTCCAGTGTTTTTTCCCCCAGTGTTGTCATAGTTGGAAAGAAATAGCAAGACCATTTGATCTCTCTCATTTCACAGATGAAGAAAATAAAAGAGAAAGCCACTTTCATAAAAATTAGTCAGTGAGAAAGCCAGGAAGGGAACCCAGGTCTACTGATTCCCTAGTACAATGATTTTTCCAATATTCTATACTACTCATATTTTAGAGCAAATGATTTTTGATTGGTGTGTTAAAATCAATTCATCTCAGTTATAAGCTTCTCATCTACAATTATGGAAATAGAGACTTTATCTCCAGTTAAAAGAATGTCAGGCATCAATAAGCAGAAACAGGTAAGAAGGCTTGGGGGTGGGGCTGGAAATTATACTATGCTGACCTTGAAAGGCAAGCATAGTTTAGTCCTTTTAAGGTGGTTGGTGGAAAAAAAAAAGGCAGGGGTGGGAATTGGGGGGGGAATCAGAGCAGGCAGAGGATCACAGATCTAGAGGTAAAAGAGACTCATTTAACCCAAGCTCTTTTGAGGTTCCAAGAGGCTAAATAACTTGTCCAAGGTCACACAAGTAGGTAGGCATCCTTCAGAACTGGGATCTGAACACAGGTTCTCAATTCCAGAGTCAGTGGTCATTCCGACTCCATTACATATAGGAGAAAATTTAATCCAACTTGCCCAAGGTAGTTAACTGCTTACAGGTAGTAAGCATCAGAAGAAGAATTTGAACTTAGGTGCTCTGACCCCAGATCTCAAGTTCTTTTGTTAATGACACACTGCAATCAGAAGAGATGGTTATTGATTTCTTTCTGGAGAGGAAGGCTACTATCCATGGAAGACAAGCCTAGACTAGTATGACTGATTTCTGGAGATTTATTCTTGGATCTACTTGGAATGGAGGAACTCGTATCCTGTCTTCTTTCTTGCTCTGGAAGATATTTGCCAGGCCTCCCTTCAAATTTCTTTTCTTTCTTTCCCTGACTAGGGCAACTGGTCCTTCAGTAAAGCTCTAACATTCCAGACCTAACTCTCACGGGGCTTTGGAATCTCTCCAACCTTCCAAACTTTCCTGAGGTCACTCAAATTAAAAGTAAATTCTAGTTAGTAGTAAACCTCCCCCCACATCTTAACTTACTAGGTAGACTGGACCCAACATACTTTAATTTTAGGCTTAGTAGGGGACAGGATTTCTGCCATTGGAACTCACACAGGCATAGGGACCACACTGTGAGGTATAATTTGCAGTGAAGTTTCCCCATTCTGAAAAATTAAGTCTAGAGTGTCTTCAGCATCCACTAGGCCTAAGTTTAGAAGTCACCTGACCTTACAAGAATCTGGGATTTACAGCAATGGAGACCCTCCCCAGTGCCATCTCAGCACAAGATATGCCAAATAAGGACAGAAATGCTTTCTCAAATGCACATTGGGTGGTCTACTGTTTCCTTGTTCCAGTACTTGAGGTTGATTGTACACCTAACTTCCAGCCAATGGAAGAAAAGGGTCAGGAGGGGGGTGAGGGAGAATTCCTCATTAGGGCTTTATAAATTCACCATATCCTTTTGTAAATTTGTAAATTTTGTAAAATCAAATATACACCATTATGTTTATATACTGTGTATATTGTTCTTCTTGCTCTACTTTCTCTTTTGCTTTGCTTCAGGTCAGAGAGGCCTTCCCATTTTTTTCTGAATCCTTCATATTCCTTGTTTGTTATGACACAATAATATTCCATTACACTCATAGACCACAATTTGTTTAGCCATTCCCCTTGATGAATCTAGAATTTTCATGCTGTCATAAAAAGTGTTGCTACAAATATTTTGGCACATAGTCATTTTTTTTCTGCTTTGATTTCTTTGGAGAACATTTTCAGAACTAGGAAAACAGTCAGGAAGTATGAAGAATTCAGTAACTTTTTAAAAATTCCAAATCATTTTCTAGAGGATCCAATTCTCAGCTCTACAAATAATGATACTCATCATTTCTAAAACAGAGTCAGAGTTAATAAACACTTATTAAGACTTACTATGTGCCAGAACTGTGCTTTAGGGATGTAAACAAAAGCATAAAATAGTCTCTGTCCTTGAGGAGGCCATATAATCTAAAGGTTGAGCTAGGTGACACAATAAATAGAGTGTTGGGCCTGGAGTCAGGAAGTCCTGAGTTCAAATCTAGCCTCAGACACTTACTAGTTGTATGACTCTCGGTGTGTCACTTAACCTCTGTTTGCTTCAGGTTCCTCATTTGTAAAATGAAGCTAATGATAACCCTTACCTATCAGGGTTATTATGAGGATCAAATAAGATAATAATGATTATGAAGCACTTAGCACAGTATCTGGTATATATAGTAAGTGCTTTATAAATGTTAGCTATTAGAGGTGATAATATATAGAAAGAAGTTGAAAATGAAGGTTACCCAGTGGGAGGGAAGAGTGGGATTATGAAGTTATGCAGCCTGAGGATGGGGTGGGAGGGAAGGAGATGATCTGAGGAGGTAAGATTTTTAGCAGAGTAGGAAATGAGGTAAATTCCTAGAGAACCCTCCTTATCTATGGGAGCATCAAGGAGGAAGTCTCCAATGTCCACACTCTACCCTCTCCAATCAGAGGGAGGGAAATGGCAGCAGGGGCAAGAGGTAATGAGAAAGAGTGAGTTTCAGAGTCGATTTCATCTTGTAGAATGACGAATTTCTGAATGTCACGAATTCTAGGAGAACAGCGGGATGAGAAATGAAATGATGAATTCCCAGAGAACCCTCACTATATGATGGAGAATGAGAGGAGAGGTCTCCACTTGTGCCAGCCTTTGTTTTGTCTAGCACATACAACTGATCAGGAAACAAATATATACACATGCGTGCACATTTTAATATGTGCATATATTTTTATATAAACGTATTCTCCAACTGTCTGCTTTTTCCTATATGTTGAAATAAATGCAAACAGAATTTTGGAGCTAAGAGGGTCTTAAAGATCATGTGCTCCAACACACTAATTTTATGCTTGAGACAACTAAAGTCTAGAGTTGTTAAATGCCTGCCCCCAGGTTACTAAGTTAATTAGTGTCAAACTTGCATCTAGAACCTAGAATTAAATCCTACTTTGTTCTTAGCTTGTAACTTTGCTCATGCTCTGTGGTCATGCTCAGTCCATTTGTATCCCCATTAATTCCATTTAGCACACTCTTTTTTCCACAAATCAAATTTGGGGTTCTGAAGTCTGCCATTCAAATATATTATCTACTATGGGACTTTTTAGTTACTGTCCTCAAAATACTAGAATCACTCCATGAGAAAGTACTAGGACCCAATGAATACACAATCTCACTTGTGAGCTGCCCTAATCCTTTATCTCCTTGGGATACCCAAATTGAAATTTGATTGTATGTCTCATATGTACATATACACACACATGCCTATTGTATTTTCTATTAAAATGTAAGCTCCTTGAAGGCAGGAACTATTTTGATTTTGTCTTTGTATCTCCTGTATTTAGCACAGTACCCGACCTATAACAGGTACTTAATAAATTCTTATTAATTGATTACTAATTCCATCAGGGTCTGGGCAGCTTGTAAGACTGAAATAACAATGATGATTAACATATATTAATTATATTCAATGAATTAGATCTTAGAGATACTAATAAAAAAATGAAACTGTCCTTGCCCTGAAGGAGCTCACATTCTACTGGAGGGGAAATAAAACAATTTCCTAAAGTACTTGAATCACTTTGATCTGTTAGTTCCTTCTTCCCCCAACACAAACCATTTTCCTTGTTTTCTAGCTCCAGCTAGACATAACTGCCACCACTGCTACCAATTCTAATAAATTTATCAACCAGATCTTTAAAACTCATTCATCCATGCCTATACCCACACAATAAACAGTAGTGAGGCATTACAAAGTAGTTACTTTAATGAGAAAAAAGAAAAGAAAAAAAATGCTGTAACTTCCAGTAGTGACTATAGTAAAGGAGGTTCTCTTACATGAAAATCTCAGGGCTCCTCTTGTAAAAGTACCCTATCCTCAAATATTCCTCCAAATCAACAGACAAACTGATTGAAGGTCCTCACATCTCATCAGCACCCTCTGCCCCTCTGATTGGACCCTTTGACTGGGGGCGGGGGACATGGGCTCTTGAGTCTCTATTTAAAGAGGGGCTCAGCACAGTTCCCACCTCTGCTACACCCCACATTTTCCACCAGCTTCACTGCTTTTGGACCTTTTTGGTACTCTCCATCATGCTCCTGTGTCAGGTATCTTCTTCTCTCCCCTAACCCACCTCTCCTTGCATCTTCCTTTTGTATACTGTCTTCCCCCATTAGATTTTGAGTTCCTTGAGATCAGGGACTGTCTTTGATTTTATTTGTATTTGTATCCCCAGTTTTGAACATAGTACCTGGCACATAGTAGGCATTTAATGAATGTTTGCCTTTCTCATCTCCCTACTTGCTAGTCTTTCTCAGCTCCAATAAATACCTAAAAGAGAGGCAAAGGCAAGAAGGAAAAGAATGAGAGAATTCTTGTGCCATCCAAACATTTTATATTGGCCTGTTCTGACATCTTGGCATTGATGGTAATAGTCTGGATGTGACCAGATTTAGTGGTAAAAACAAAAAAGTAAAGAAGGAAAAATAAATGAAATGGCCACGTTTCAACTTAGTTACTGATTAGCTGAAGGAATATCTGACATCTTGGGTAGTATGGTATAAATAACATTGGACTTAGCATCAGCAAAACTGGGTTTGAATTTCAGAGGTAGGGGGATAAAATGGGGGAAATGTAGATAATCTAAATGACACACACACACACTCACACACACACAATCTATTAAAAAGCCTCCCTATGAGACTGTTCCCTATAGCAGGGGAAGGGTAAGAGAAGTTTTAAAAATAGAGTTAGGCATTATTTCTGAGAGAAAAGAAACATCAGATCCTTCAATGTGTGGAAGACATGTGCTGAGACTAGAAGAATAAATTGGAGGCATCTACTGCCCCATTTCCAGGCCCAAGCAGTAGAGTAAGGTGACATGTGGTTCCTTTCTTTCTTAGATTCTTTTTTTCAAAGAAAGAACTGATTCCTTTCTGATCTCTGGGAAAACTAATAATACCTGATGTTTATAAAGTACTTTAGGGTTGCAAAGGCCTTTACATTTTTAACTTATTTGGTCTTTACAACAACCCTGTATATATGGGAGAGTCTGATGGTCTTAAAATGGAGAGAGAGAGGAGTGGAGTCATACAGAAATGAACCAGAAAGAACCAGTAGCTCAAAGCAATCAACAAAAGGAAAAAAAAGAAATAGAACCGAACTTTGGCAGAGGTGAGACGTTGAGGGGGGCCATTTGCTCTTCAGGCATATAGGTGTATAAGATTCAGTCTGACATCACCAGTTGCACCCACCTACTGAAAAACTAAGAGAAATTCTAAGAAAAAAGTCTACTCTTTTCCCTATATCCCTTCCCAGGGTCTGTGCATAATCTACTTCTTTATTATCCAAGTATATTAGGCAACTTAAATCTTGCTTCAAAGAGGTCAGGGATTACCTGTAATTAGAGAAAGATATAAAGAAAACTTAAAGCATAGAGCCAAACTTCTGTATAAATGTTAGGAATTTTACTAACCGGGGACTCAGAGCAATTTTGATTATACTCACAACTTTTTATCTAAAATAAACTCCCTAGCACTGCAGAGGAAGAAACCATATGGATTTTAGAGGCCATTAGAGTACCCCTATTCTTAAAATGAAGTAATTATTGTCACAGGATCATATAATACTGTGAGGTAGAAAACATGATTATTATCCCCATTTTATAGATTAAGACAGTAGGGCTCAGAAAGGTTAAGTGACTTGTCATGGCCACAAAACAAGCAAATGTTGGAGACACAATTTCAACCCTGGTATCTCATGAATGTAAATATGGAGTGCTTTCCACTATACCATGTTGTTGGGAGAAGAAGGTAAGAGGTGAAATTTCAAGATAGATGAAGTTTATTTTTAGTACTAAATTGCCTCTCTGTGTTCTTCTCTTAGGTCTTACAATCCCTTTGAATTTGTCTGCCCTGTCCTCCTTCCCCAACATGCATCAGATATATGTTATGACACTTAGTACATTCTGGGTGCCTGGGGAGAGCTAGTAGCCTAACCTTTCCTGGTTTATTTGGATCGAGGAATCTTTAGCATGTATCTATTTATACCTGGGGAACTTTTGTCAAATTATTTAATTTCTTTGGATCTTGGTTTTCTCACTTGTACAATGAGGAGGGTTAGAAAAAATGGACTCTAAAATACTTTCCAGTTCTAAATCTATGCTCTTATGATTCTATGATCCAATAATTCCTTCCTTTTTCAAACTCCAACCTACATCTTTGGAGATTACCAACACTTCTCAGAAGGAGCAATAATATAATGCAATGGAGCCAGATGTTCGTGCATCAGATGAATAATTTGTTGTGTATCCAAGGACCCATTAATTTATAATTTAATCAATGTGTATTTTGTAAATAAAGGTTTTAATAAGGATGTTCATTTTAATGCAGTATTTTATGTTTATGTTTCCTTTAAAAATGAAACAAGGTTATTGAATTTTGCTTAGAGGTCCCAATTTTTCATAGTTTTAATGCATAAATCTGCTGTAACTTCAAGTTATAGTGAGGGAGGCAACTTGGTTCCACAGAAAATTCATTACTGTGTGTCAGAATATCTGGGTTCCAACCCTGATTCTACCACTGATTAGCTGTGTTATGGAAACTCTCTTATTTTCTTCAGACTTCAGATTTTTTCAATTGTAAAATGAAGTTTACCTTAATGATCTCTAAAGTATTTTATAGGACTATAGTTCAATTTTTAAAAATTTCTTTGTGTAGCTCAGGATCCGACTGTACCTTTAAGGTAGAACTTTAACAGTAAAATGCCATTGAGGATTAATTAATTTTGTTGTTGTTGTTGTTGTTATATTATTTTAGTTATATCCAACTCTTTGTGACCCCGTCTGGGGTTTTCCTGGCAAAGATACTGGAGTAGTTTGCCATTTCCTTCTCTAGCTCATTTTGCAGATGAGAAAACCCAGGCCAACAGGGTTAAGTGACTTGCTCAAGGTCACACAACTAGTAAGTGTCAGAGGATGGATTTGAAATTAGGTTTTCGTGACTCCAGGCCCAGTGCTCTATCCACTGTGCCACCTAGCTGCCAATTAGTTGAATTTAAGTGAGGATATTTTAGCTTAGGGAAGAGAGGATTTTGGTAGTGTAAGGTCAATATTTTCAAATGTTTGAAGGGTTGTCATACAAAAGAGGGATCATATTTGTTCTGTTTGGCCTTTGATAAATCACTGTGATTCTCTGTGTCTCCATTTCCTCAATTGTAAAATGAGAGGGTTGGATTAGTCCCTGAGATCTTTTCCAGCTCTATCTATGATCTTATGAGTCTACATTTACAAGGAGACATATTTTGGATCAACACAAGAAAAAAAATTATTTAACTGTTAGTGTGTTCATAAAGTGGAATGGTTGATTAGAAGGAGTAATGAGTCCTCTGACACTAGAGTTCTTCAAGTAGCTGATGAATGACTACTTGTTCAAGATGCTGTTGATGGAATTTACGTTTTGGGTAGGTATTGAGCTAGAGCTAGATGAATTGTAGCACCAAGTGGGACTTCAGATATCATCTAGGCAAATTTTATTTTACAAATGAAAAACCCTGAGGCCCAGAGAGAGTAAGAGCCTTGTCTGAAGTAAAATACCCTTTCTAATCAGAGGTTTTATGATTCCACCATTCTAGAGCTCTCTCTTCATTCCCCACCTAGGAGCACATGAATTTCCAACATGAAAATCTTAAATTAATGTGCCAGAGAATACAACACTGAGTTGACCTTAGACATTTATTTAACCAAATGGATGCCACAAGCTTCCCTTCATTGCTTCAGTGATGGTTACAGATGGATGAGCCACAGGTTGTTGGGTTGTTTTTTTTTTTTCATTTTTTCAATTGAACTTGATTAAACATGAAAATGAAAGCAGGGTCTTCATGCAAGTGCATATTCAAAGGTTCCTTTGTCAAACTCTTCCACTTCATCTTCCCAAGTAGAGGAAGGCATACTACTGTAGGGATCCAGTAGGATTTTGAAGCATCTGATAATGAGAAGGCCCAAGAAAATGCACAGAATCCCCACAAACGCAAAGCCTGTTTTTTGTTCCAATGTTAATGAGAAAGCTGAAACTTTGTTGACACTCATGCTGCCTGGTCCGTTGCTATGGTGGATGCTACTCATCATTTGCTACCACATCGTTGGAATTCTTCAGGATTCCTGCTTGTGTCATATCTTGGCCTACACACCAAAAAAATACAGCTAGTTTAGTTACAATCATATATACTCTATGGTGTAGTCATTAAAATAGGAAACTTGTGGGGGGGGGGGGAAGAAGCTTCCCATCTTTAAACTCTTTTGGCATAAAATATAAAAAGCCATTATATGCAAAGACTGATATTGATCAGAAATCTTATCGAATAAATTTTCATATTAGAATTAGATTGGTTTGTCCAATGACATAAACTTTAACACGCTACAATACAATATGATGTGATATAAAAATGTATGATATTACTATCTACCCAATACTATAATATGATAAAATGTAATATATAGTGACTGATCAGTTGTTTTGATTGAATTTTGTTGAAGTGGTCAGTTTAATCAAAGCTTATCTAGTTTATTTACTCATTTATTTCTTTATACATTGATTCATTTATTCATTTATTGAGCCTGGAGTTACAACTTTATGAAGCTAAAGTAACTAATTAATTAGGTGGAAAAAATAATTAAACAGGTCAAACTTGCTAAATTAGTTATTTGACATTAGGTAAACTAAAATATCCAATGTGTTAAATGAACATTTTTTTTTTGAGGGGGGAAGGCTGGGCAATTGGGGTTAAGTGACTTGCCCAAGGTCACACAGATAGTAAGTGTTAAGTGTCTGAGGCTAAATTTGAACTCAGATCCTCCCAACTCCAGTATTGGTACTCTATTCACAACACCACCTAGCCATCCCTTAAATGAACATTTTTGCCTTAATCAACAAACATTTATTAAATATCCTATACTAGACAATGTGCTAAAAACTTAAAAAACAAAAGTCTTTCCTCAAGGAGCTTACACTCTAATGGGCCAGATTTCATCTACATGCATAATTATGTATAAAGTAAGTATATACAGAATGAAAATTGATTTGGGAGGAGATGCACTAGCCATTGGGGGATCTGGGAAGGCTTTATGTAGGAAGCAGCATAAGAACTGAGCTTAGAAGGAAAATAGGGGTTCTAAGTGTCACAGGTGAAGAGTGTGTTCTAGGCATAAGGGAAAAGCCAGCACAAAAACATGGAGACAAAAGATGGTAAGCCATGTGAAGAAGATAAAGAAGGCCAATATGATTGGACTATAGAGTATGTGAAGGAACATAATGTATATTAAACCTGGAGAAGTAGATTGGAGCCAGGTTGTAAAAGGTTTTGTGTCAAATGGAAGGGTTAGCCTTTTATCTTGGAGGTAATATGAATTCAGCAGAGCTGAGTATATTTATCAGAGCATAGGAATGACAATGGTCAGAAATATCCTTTGACAGCTGTGTGTGGGCTCCTTCATTTGACTGTGACCTTCCTGACAGCACAGACTGTGTATTTGCCTTTCTTTTTATTTCCAGCATTTAGCACAATTCCTAACACTTAGCATGTACTTAATAGATATTTGCTGTCTGATTGACTGAAGGGTGGACTGGAGAGGGTAGAGATTTGAGACTGAGAGACCAATTAACCTGAACTGGAGTGGTGCAAGAGGGTGTGGAGAGAAGGGGAAAGATGTGAAAGACGTGGAAGTAGAATTAATTTGGAGACTGATTGGTTACGTGAAGTGAGGGAGAGTGAGGAATCATGGATAACACTGAGACTGTGAACGTGGGGTGACTAAAAGTATAACAGTCCCCTTGACAAAAATATTGGGCAAGGAGTCGGTTTAGGAGAAAAGACAGTAAGTTCCTTTTTGGATATATTGAGTTTGAGATGCTTATGGGACATCCAATTTTAAATGTCCAACAGACAGTTGGTGATACAGGGATGGGACTCAGGAGACAAACTAGGGCTAGATATATGGATCCAGGAGTCATCTTATAGAGATGATCATTGAGCCCATGGGAGCTAATGAAATTAGAGAGGAGAGAGAGAGAATATTTATCAGAGCATAGTCATGTCTCTGTCTCTCTGAGAGACAGAGACAGAGAGAGACAAAGACAGAGACAGAGACAGAGAGACAGAGTACTTTCTATACTTTCTACAAGCTGTGTTGCTGTCCTGATGAATGGCCTAACTGAACTTGTTTTTTTGAATTGGTTAAATAGAACAATTGTTTTGCCCTCGTGCTGACACAGCCACAGAAAGTTAAGTGAATTACCTAGATTACAGTTTGTCATGAGGGATACTAAAATCTGCTTGCTGTTGTTCCAATATTACTCTAATCCACTAGACTGCAGTGTTCCCTTAGACAAAAATCAGCACCACTGAAATAGTCAAGTTGTTCAGTGACAACAGAATATGAGCCACAGGACATTTGTTAAAGTGAAACAATTTCTCCCCTGAATCAGAATGCAAGCTCCTTAATATTCCAGCCCCAAATTTGCCTACAATATAACCAAGTAGTAGTTTTCTCTTGAGCTCCTCAGGAAGCTACAAATTATAGTAGTTACTCAGTACCTTGGAAGGAAAGTACTCTGAATTTACAAGTATGTAATTTGTGGTGAAGGATGTTTTGGTTTTTTAAAAGCCAATATTTTTTTTTAATAATTAGCAAATAGGGAAAATAAAATCAGTTCAAGTAAGAATAACATGAAATCTTATTGTATCTTATAATCTTATAATTAAGATTAATACAAATCTTATTTGTATCTTGTATCTTAGACTAAGAACCAACCTTAAAAAAGCATCAAGTATATAAAAGCATACCAGACCACCCAGATTTTTATTGAGCTTGTTATTTTTTATAGTGATATGCTGTTAGTAAAGGAATTGTCAGTATTCTTTTCCACTAGCCTGAAGTGTATTTTTACTCACCTTGGGTGAATAGGCAAATGGCTATTTCATTACTGCTTATGACCATTTAAACTGACTATTTTACTTCTAAACAAACATACAAAGGATGAAAAGAGGGGCATACAACAAAGATCAAGTATAAGAGTAATATAAATCCTTAAGAATGGTGAGGCAGCCAGCATAGCATAGAAGCTAGAGTTTGCAGTGTGCAGTCAGGAAAATACAAGTTCAGATCCCAACCCTGACACACAGTGTGACAACAGGCAAGTTGCTTAATCTTTGTAGACCAAGTTTTCTCATCTGTAAATTGGGAATCATGCACAGTATCTATCCCAAGGCATTTTTAGGAAGCTCAAATAAGATAATGTTGGTAACATGCTATATAAATTTCATAAATTATCAGTGACCTCAATGCTTAAACCTTAAGTGAGCTGAGCCTGGAAAAAAAAATCCTAAAGACAACAAAGATGACCTTTAAAGCTATTCTAGAATGAGATACTCCATCTCCCAACTCTGGACATCTCCACTGGCTACTTCCCCCCCCCACCCCAGCCCCCCACCTTTGCTTCCTTCTCTGTCTTCCAGTCCCAGCTAAAATTTCTTCTACAAGAGCCTTTTCTGATACCCCTTAACACTAGTACCCTCCCTCGGTGCTTATCTCTGATTTGTCTTGGCTTTATCTTGCTTGTAAGTAGCTATTTGTGTGTTGTGCTCCACTAGACTGTGAGCTCCTTGAGAGCAAGAATGGTTTGGTTTGGTTTTGCCTTTCTTTGTAACCCAGGCCCTTAGCACAGTGCCTAGCACAATGCTTATTGACTGAATGACTGACCAGCTACTTGGCTTGCAATGGCCTCAGTGTTCAGGTACTTGATCCTCTCTTCTGATGATGTGTTTCCCAAACTTGCTTGTGCCTAGGTCCTTCTCTCTTAGTTCCTAAAATTCCTTCTATCTCTTCTCGAAGTCATACCTCCATTCTCTGAACCACCCAGCTACCAGCTTACCCTGGATCACCATGGACCATCCCTTTGCTCTCCAAGTCCAAAGGAAATATACCTCCAAGTGCAGAAGTACTTGTAAAAAGTGACACCAGAGCCATTATTATTCATTTTAAAGTCATGGAGAATTGAATAATGACCAAAAATAACAATAGGTAAATGATATCCCAATATTCAAAGAGCCAAAAAAAAAAAGGTAAATCTTGGAAATTGTTATAATCTTAATGTTGATCTCTGGCTATTATGATATATTCTTGATAAGATAGTTTGTTAGAATTTAGAAAGAAGAATATTAAGTACCAGTAGCCAACATGGCTCTAAGTGCCAGGACTCTCAGACCACATCATGCCAAGCTTCGGACCACATAATGCCAAGCTAACCTACTTAGCCTTCTAACAAAACAAAGTTTCCTTTTTTGATAGTTTGATAAATCAGTTAAATGTCATATGACATACATTGATTTGAGTAAAAATATTTGACAAAGTCTTTTTTGATACCCATGGTGGTGAAATGTGAACTAAATAGCAGAACTGTTACACGGGTTGATTGAACATTTTTGAGAAAAAAGTGTTAGTTAATAACTACCTATCAACTATCTATCTCTGGTGGAGTGCCACAAGGGTCTGAGCAATTCAACATTTTTATTAATCATTTTAATGAAGACATAAAGAAATTATTTTCAAAGATAAGCTAACACCAACAATAACATAATCAAGATTTAAAACTATCTTGATAAGCTTAGAACAATAAGCCCAAACTAACAACACAAAATTTAACAGAAATGTGAAACCTTCTATATGAGCTTTAATTCATTTAGAGAAAAAAAGAGAGAGTTTTAGCTTACAACTGACTTTTTAAAAAAGTTAACAAAATCTCAGCCTACTTCAATGTAAATATAGTATCTAACTCATAAGAAGTATTTTCACTGTTTCATGTCTTAGACCATATCTAGAATATAATGCTCATTTCTGTATACCACACTTTAAGAGTGAGATTAACAAACTAGAGTTGATGCATAAGTGGGCAACCAGGATGGTGAGGGGTTTGGAAGTGACATGATTTAAGGGGGAAATGAAAGAACTTGGGATGTTTGGCCCAGAAAGCAGAAGAATAAGAAAAGACATGAGAGTTGTCTTCAAATATTTGGAAGTCTATGTTGTGGAAGTGGTGGAACTGTGTAACTGCAGGCAGTGAGAAATTTAGTTATATGAGGAAATCAGGAACGAAGTGAAAAAAAGGACAGTAGAAGAGCATTTGGAGGAAGATCAACAGAGGAAGAAATATAACTAGATCTAGACAGAAAAGCAGAGGAGAAATGTGGGGAATAGGTGCCAAGCCTGGCAGTGGAGGCATGATATTGTAGTGATGGTGGACTTCAATTATCCAAATATCTGATCTTTTTCTGTTCAATCACTTCAGTTATATCTGGCTCTTGGTGATCTGATTTGGGTTTTTGTTTGCAAAGATATTGGGGTGATTTGCCATTTCCTCCTCCAGCTCATTTTGCAGATGAGGAACTAAGGTAAACAGGGGTAAGTGTCTTGCCCAGGAAACAGATAGTAAGTGTGTGGCGCTAGATATGAATTCAGAGTGACTTCAGACCCAACACTGCACCACCTACATGTCCCACATAGTAGGTAATAATTTCTTAATATGCTTTAATGATAGCTTCATCCTTCAAAAGGCAGAATAACTGAGAGGAACTTTTACTCTTACTTCTCAATGACAAGTAGTAACTGGTTTCAGTGGTGAAATACAGGAACCATATCAGTATCTATAAAAGAGGAAAGGGAACTTGGGTGTGTTCCGACATCTACCTTTGATATTGAGAGAACAGATTTCAAAGGCTTCAAAAAAATAATAGGTATGAACCCATGGACTGATACTCTAAGGGGAAAGTTATCCCAGGAAGGATGTGAAGCTTTTAAGAATTAATATCTGAAGACATAAAGAAAAATAATTCCCATAAGAAAGAAAAGGGGAGTTGTCTAAAAAGACTGATGCAGATCCCATTGAAACTCATCAATCATCTTAGATTTTTAAAAAATGTTCAGAAGATGGCATAAAGCAAAAGCAAGTAACAGAGAATGAATATAAAAGTGGCCACGTAGGAACAGTGTCACGAGTACTAAAACTAAGAATGAGTTGAGATTGGTGATTGAAGATAAAGATAATAAGAGTTTTAAAAATTGTATTCAGGAAAAAAGAAGAATCAAAAGAGGAATTGGATGGTTGCTCAAGTAGATGAGATGATAATAAATAATAGGAGAAATGTCAGAACTACTGAAAACTTACTTTACTTACATTTTATATGCCAGGAAGAATGATCTTTAGAATGGAAAGGGCTGAAAAAGATTTCTAACAAGAAATGTCATACGAAGATAAGTAGAGAGATAATAAGACAGTATTTAGCTACCCTTGATGAGGTTAAGTTACCAGGCCAGAGCAGATGAACTATATTCTGGGATAATAAAGCTGCTAATTAACATTTGCCTAGTACTTTAATGTCTGCAGAGCACTTTAAGTACTAGGGTATTAAAAAATTTGACATGATTGCTAAACCACTTTCAATGATCTTTGAAAGACCATGAAGAGAGTCTCTGAAGTCCTGGGAAAGGATCGATCTTGTCCTGATCTATCAAAAACAAAAAAAAGGCAAAGGGTAAAGTTTATAACTATAGACTAGTGAACTTGACTTCAATTTCTGTCAAAATTCAAGAATGAACTATTAAAGAGATAGTGAACATCTAAAAAGAAAATAGTGATTGTAACGAACCAGGGTAGCTTCATCAAGAATAGGTCATGCCAGGCTAACATCATTGTCTTTTCTGACATGCTTACTGAGTGCATTGATCAGAGGAATGCTGAAGAGTAGTTCAGCAAAATATTAGGAGGTTGAAGGAAGAGAAGGAAATGAGCATTTATTAAAGGCCTACAGTGTGCCAGGCAGGGGAGTTAGATGGTTCAGTGGATAGAGTGCTAAGCCTAGAGTCAGGAAAACTCATCTTCCTGAGTTCAAATCTGACCTAAGATACTTATTAGCTGTATGATCCTGGGCAAGTCACTTAACCCTGTTTGCCTCAGTTTCCTCATCTGCAAAATGAGCTGGAGAAAGAAATGGCAAACCACTCCAGTATCTTTGCCAAGAAAACCCCATGGGCAGCATTGGTATGTTATGGACCACTGGGCCACAAAGACTTGGACATGACTGAACAACAACAGACATCCATTTATCTTGAACATCTGAAGGTTTTAAAACTTCAAGCTCAATATAATTCAATGTCATATTGACAGTATTGCATAGTGTCATAGCTACATTAGGAGGATTAGTACTCAAGACTAAGGAGGTGAAAATCCTCTGTACTCTGACCTACTTAGATCACTACCAGAGTACTATGTCCAGTTCTAGGTGCTATATATTTGGAGGGATTTTTATAACCTGGAAAGGGTTCAGATGGAAGGTGACCAGGATAGTGAAGAGCCTCTAGATCTGATTGAATATAGACCATTTGGAAGAAGAGGCGATGTTTAGCCTAGAGAAGAATTAGGGAAGAACACAATAGCTGTGTGTCTGGGTAATTGAAGGACTTTGCCCGTATGATAAAATATAGTTCTATGAACAGTCTCCTGTCCTCATTTCATTATGACATAATCATTTTATGGGTGTCACAGGTGGTCAATGAACTCATCCCAAAATTAAATGGGAGAAAGACAATGGATTGGATTGCATTTGAAAAACTATAATGCTCTCAAAAATCCAAAGCTACCGCTTGAAACAAATCCCATCTTTTGAATACCAATATTCTTTTAGTTGATACTATATGACAGGAAATTATGAAATACCACAGTCTCTGGAAGGAATCAAAATGTTAAGTGACCCAAAGGGTTGAAATAAAAGGACATGGCATATTACCAATAGTGGATACAAGAAGCGGCATAAAAGATAATGCCCACAGTGAATAAAGTACCTGCCCTGGAGTCAGGAGGATCTGAGTTCAAATCCAGCCTCAGACACTTAACACTTAACTAACCATGTGACCTTAGGCAAGTCACTTAACCCCAATTGCTCTCCAAAAAGAAAAAAAAAGATAATGTCCAGGAGATTTTTATTAGAAAAGGAGGCAGGAGAGTCATGTATTGAGATGGGATAAGAGGTAGACAGTATAAGTTCTGCACATAAGTTTCGAAATTTAAAGGATTGATCCTGCCATACTGAGTGAATTCATCTATGAGGGATAGATAAAAGTCTTACAAGTTGAGAAGTTATTGTGATTTGCAGTGGTAGAAAAAAGTACTGTATATGTAAGATCATGGACAGAAAGTTGACTTGCTTGACTGGAGCATAGTATTTGTGTAGGTGAATAGAGACATAATTGAAAAATAAGTTTGAATCAGTCTGTAATTGTTAAATTCCTAGTGTGAGCTTTTGCACCTTGGAAAATGGCAAATGCTACAAATTGGAACTTGATTTATTGTTTTGTTGATTGCATAGAAGTAGGAAAGTGAAGAGTAAAATGGTAACAATACAAATTAATTTTAAAAGTATGTTGTACATACTTTTTTTAGAGAGTTGGTTGTTAAACATTTGATGTGTTTTGTCCTTTGTTTTTGAAGAGGACCATGGCATCAGGGAAATGATGACATGACTTGCAGTTGACTTTGATTTGAATGAGGGAGGGCTGTTCAAGGTCACAAGCCTCACTTTCTCCTCCAGAGTCTTCTGGATCCAGTGACCAGATATTCATCAGGATGACTGGAGATGGCCCAGGATGCAATGGGAGATCCTGGCCCTTTTAGGCTAAGGCCTTTTCATGTACTCACTTAGAGTGAGGTAACGTCCATTCAGTGAATTGTGGAGTGTCTTGCATACCAAGTGAAGGGCATTAAATAGGAAAGGGACAATATAAAATATTAGGAAAATTAATGTAGGGATCATATGAAGAACAAATTGGATGTGTGAAAAGCTAGAGACAAGACCTTATTTTTTGAGGGTAATCTATCCATGATATAATAATGACCTGTACAAAGGAATTATCCCTAGCAATAAAATAGAAGGGTAAGGTACAAAATTAAATATAAAGAAATGTTGCTAGGATCTGAATAGCGATTAGGTATGGAGAAAAGGGGCAGCAAGTTGGCAGAGAGGTGGCACAGTAGACAGAGCACTGTGAAAACAGAGCACTGGCCCTGGAGTCAGGAGTAACTTAGTCTGGCCTGACACTAACTGTGTGACTTTTGGGTAAGTTACTTAAGCCTGTTTGCCTCAGTTTCCTTATCTGCAGAATGAGATGGAGAAGAAAATAACAAACCACTCTAATAACTTTGCCAACAAAACCCTAAATGGGATCACAAAGAGTTGGACATGAATGAAACGACACTAGAGCAACAATATGGAGGAAAAGGAAGAAAAGGGCAATGATGACTCCAGGGCTTCAAGCTTCAGCAGCCAAGTAGTAGCAGTGCCACTCACAGAAATAAAGACATTAGAACTGAGGGCCCAGTTACTGGCAAGTGAAAATGATGAGTTCAGTTTTAGACGTGCTCATTATTTGGCAGCTTTAATGCAGCAAAACGAAGAAGTTTACTCAGCAGTCAATTATAGAGGACTAAGTGTGAAATAAATAACAAGGAGAGAGATTTTTGGAGTCACATCACACATCTAGATAAAAATCACAATTGAAGCCTTATGGGGGAATTCTCTAGAGGAAAAAAGGGAGAAAAGGACAGGGGTCCTTTTGCACCATACCTGTGGACATTCTCTAAGAATGACAGAAACAGGATCAGATAAGGAGGCTGGAGCATAGTTTCATATCACAGAGACAAGGGAAAGAGAAAATTTCAAATAGAAGGGGTGGTCAAATATCATGGTGCATCAAGTAGAATGGGAGGGAGAAAAGTCACCAGATCTGGAAATCAAGAGATGATTTAGTGATTTCAGGAAGTAGAAAAAAAAAGTAACAAGATTTCAGGAAGTAGATGGATGATCAACAAATGTGCCACAAATTTCAGAAGTTAGTGGTTGTTGCTATTTTTTTTTAATTTTGGGAGGGACTAGACTTGTGATTTTATTCTCACTGTGTAAACTTCTTCAACCAGCTCAAATCAGCACCTGGTCAGCAACTGATAGTCTTAAATATTCTCCAGGGGACACAGAGTGCCTTGCCTAGAGTCAGGAAGCTAGTATTTGTCAGAGTCAGAACTTGAACCCAGGTCTTCGAGATTTTGTTGCATTGAACTGAATTTCTCGAATTAAGTTGAATCATATTCATTCACCCTCTCCTCCTTCCCCAAAAATGAGATATCCTTTATTTCTGAGTAAAGATAATTTCTTTATCTGTGCTCTCAATTCATTCTGTTTCCTCATCTAGATATAGAATTTTAATAATAATAGCCTTTATAGCAATTTAAGGCTTGCAGAGTGCTCTATAAACATGATCTTATTTTATCTTCTCTACCATCTTGGGAGGTAGGTACTATTATTATTCTCATTTTACAGACAAAGGAAACTGAGGCAGACAGAGATTAAGTGACTTGTCTGGGGTCCTTCAACTGCTGAGTATCTGAGGCTGGATTTGAACTCAGGATTTTCTGACCTCAGGCCTTCTAATCACTTTACCACATAGCTAACCTTACTTCAGCACCTCTCTCTCTCTCTCTCTCTCTCTCTCTCTCTCTCTCTCTCTCTCTCTTTCTCTCTCTCTCTCTCTTTCTGTCTCTCTCTCCCTCCCTCTCTTCCTCCTTTCCTCCCCCCTTTATTTCTCTGTCTCTCTCTCCCTCCCCTTCTCTCTCCCCCCATATGTTCTTTCTACCCCTTTCCAATGACTCCTCATCTGCCAGAAAACATGCTAATGTATCCCTAATTACCAAATATACTTTTCTTGACCTATCTATCCTATATCTCTCCTTCCTTCCTTATCAAACTAAGTGGAAAAAAGTGATTTATACATAATGTCTCCATTTCTTCACTGTACATCCTCTCCTCAATGTACCTTAGCAGTTTGACCTCTGCCATCCATTTCTTTATTGAAAGTGCATTCTCTAAGGTCGCCAAGAATCTAATTATCAATTGCCATTATCATCATCTTCAACTTTTATTCAATATTTGACAGAGTGGAACACCCCTTCTTCCTAAATATACAGTCTCTTCCCTTGATTTCAAAGACAATCTCCTGCTTCTCCCATCTTCCTTACAGATCCTTCTCCATTTTCTTTGCTGATTTCTCCCTCTCTTCCCAACTCTTTATAGTAGCTATTCTCCAAGGCTCAAAACTTAGTTGGCAATTTCATGTATTCTCTCAGTTTCAGGTACTCCCCCCTATGCAGATAACTTCTAAACTTATGTTTGTAATCCTGACCTTTCTTAGGAGCCTCAGCACAGTATATTCAACTACCCAAAGGACATTTGTACCTACATCTCCCACTTGTATTTCAAACTTAACATGACCCAAACAAAGCTCCTTATCTTTTCCCCTAAACCTGCTCTTTCTACTGACAATTATTCCTTTTTTTGGCAAAAATCATTCATCCTGTCTTCCATAGTGATAGTCAGTGCCAAGACCATTGGAAGTGTTGTCTCTGGGATTCATTCTCTTAATCTTTAAAATGAAGAAAATACCTGCAGCACCTACATCATAGGGTTATTCCGGATATGGAAATGAGAGTGAAGGTAAAAACCAATTTGCAATATATGTCAATTATTGTGGAGGGTGGGGGGAAATGACAATAGATGATAGATTGATCAGAGGACTCCTGATAACCTTATTTTTCCTTAATCTATTTGATGAAATGAAATGATAAGAAATAAAGGAAGGATATAGAGACAATAAGGTGTTAGTCATAGAGTAGAGAGAAGTGTTTATATTTCATGAGGTAGGAAAATACTGTTCAGTCTAACTTGTTGGAATTATAGAGCAGATAGCCATGTGGCTAAAGGATTGTCCAAATCCCAAGTAGTCTTTAAAATGTAAGATTCTCTATGAAAGCCAGAGACAGCTCAGAGAAATGTACACTCTGGCAGTTGAGAAGAGAGTATGGTACTCAGATAGAAATAGACTGGTAAATTAGCAAGTGGTCTCTGGGGTGGGGTGACACACAACTGTATGAATCAACATACTTTTGAGTTTAATCTGAATTACTAACATTTTCTTTATTACTTTCTTAAGTCTAGAATCTAGACAATCAATAACAAGTAAATAAATAAAGCCCTAATTTGCAGTGTTTACTTATTTCAGAGGGTTTGAGCAGGCTCCAGCATACCTCCTGAACACAGATCTTAAGAGAGAAACAAGCAGTCTTTTGGGAGGGTTTTTTTCTCCTCTTTCTCCATTCCTCCACCCCCTGGCAACCCTGCCATTACCAATGACTTTGCAAAGTTAGTTATTTGTAGGAGGTAGCATACTCTGAAAGGAGTGTTCATACCAGGGCACCCAGTGGATCAAAGTGCCCATCTGAGGAAGAAATGTGAGGATACCATGAGAAGAGAAGGGACATTGCAACCCTGCAACATCAGAGCTGTGAATTGCATTGACCACATATGTTCCCTAAATGTGAGCCTCCCTATTAGTGTACTCTAGATGTGTGCTCACTTTTCCCATGGATACTGTGTCTTTGTGGATGATTGTACCCCAAGATTAAGGGGGAAATATTTTGTAGTTACTCTGTCAAAGCCTTTTCTCTGAGCTAATTGTGTCCTCTGGCCAACTATTAAAAGTAAATTCAATAGTAGGGTGCTGTGAGTTATCATTTTAGTAGTGTGGAATCTGGGGTAACTCTTCACCTGGAGACCCAACCTGCAGAGAGAAAGTCACCCTACTATGTTTATAACTTAGGGATTATTTTTAATCTTATCTTTGCCTCTCTTATATTTAATAAATTATCAAGTCCTTTTGATCTTACCTTTGCAATATCTATTGCATCATATTCTTTTCTCTATTCCTACTATAATTATCCTAGTACAGGTTCTTGTTGCTAAAAACCTTAGCAAGATAACACATGGAACCAGATTATGGTGGCCCATGAATGCAAGGCAAAAGAATTTAACTTTTAAAATGGGGAGACCCTGAATATTTTTGAGTGGAATGGCATCACCAATGCTGTCTTTCATTCTGGAAGAGGACCATGATGTTAGGAAGATGATGCTATGACTTGCAAGTGAATTGTATTTAAGGGACAGAGGGCTGGGCAAAGTCACCAACCTAACTCTCTCCTCAGGAGCCATGTGGGTCCAATGGTCAGATATAGATCAGGATGACTGGAGATGGCCCTGGATGCAATAGGATGCCTTGGCCTTTTTTAAGCCAAATTCTTCTGAGTTCTCACTTTGACTGATGCAAGGCCCACTTCAAGGCCAGGTAAGAAATGAGCCAAGGAATGCCTCTTTTACCTAATAAAAAAATCAGTCTGAGTGGGGAAGACTCTCAGGGTTTTAGCCAAAACAGAAATAAATACTATTTACATTTACTTTGAGAAATCTTGGCCCAAGCAATAACCACTAAGCTGACTTGGGCTGGGACCTATTGTTGGCCAATAAGTAAGAATCTGAGTGAATTGGGTTTAAGGAATGGTCATTAAGAAAGAAATCTAGGCATTGTGCCCCTGCCCTAGGTGCTATCTGAAGCAACCCAGGTTTTGGAGTGCAGGTGCAAAGCATTCCACCACTGTCACCAGGTCTGAAATCAACACAGCTCTGCAGGCTTAGATGAGCTGCAGAACCTACAAAGTGACAGAGAGAAACAAATCTCCCACTGAAGGCAGCCTGGGAGGCTGACAGGAAGGGTCTATCACAGTGAGCTGGGAGCTGAGGGAAGTCCCATGTGAGCCACCCGAAACCAGACCCCAACCCTCAGCCAAGACTGGCCAGAGCAGACTTCAGGAGAGTGAATCACCAGCAGCTGTGGTGGTTTCCAGACTTCTCAAATCATAAATGCCAAAGAGAAAGTAAAAGGTCAGTGGGGAACTCTGTTAGAACTGGGTGACAGAAGAGTGCAGTCCAGCCCCTGCCCCCAGGGTGAGAGGTAGCAGAAGCACAGTGGCTGCAACTTCTGCCCTGTGGCTACCTCAGGAGCTCCTGGCCTATAGATCTTAGGGAGACCAAGCAACCATTCAGAGGGTAATTGCTCTTTCTTTGACCTGCTTGGATCTGGGTCACAGTCTTGGGTGGTAGTCTTGGGGTGAGGAATGCTAATGTGCCAGAACTTGTGGTGGCTGTAGAGAAGGTGCCCTCCTCATAGCTCTGACAATAGCTGTGAAAACCCCAGCAATTTGGGACACAGCACTCTCCACTCTGGAAGCAAAGTTCTACCATGGCAAAGAGCTCAAAAGTCAAGTCATTGACTGGCAAGATGTGCAAACAGAGGAAGCACAATCAGACCATAGAATCTTTTTGGGGGACAAAGAGGATCAAAACATGGAACCAGAAGAAGACAACAAAGTCAAAACTCCTGCATCAAAGACTCCAAGAAAAATATAAACTGGTCACAGGCCCATGAAAGAGCTCAAGAAGGATTTTGAAAATCAAGTAAGAGAAGTAGAGGAGGGGTGGCTAGGTGGTGCAGTAAGAGTGCCAGCCCCAGATCGGGAGGACCCAGGATCGATTCCGGCTTCAGATACTTAACACCCACACAAAATAACTGGCTGTGTAACCTTGGGCAAGTTATTTAACCCCAATTGCTTTAAAAAAATTTTTAAAAAGAAAAGTGGAGGGAAAATTGGGAAGAGAAATGAAAATGATGCAAGAAAATCATGAAAAGTGAGTCAATAGCCTGCTAAAGAAGACCCAAAAATACACTGAAGAAAATAACACCTTAAAAAATAGACTAAGTCAAATAGCAAAAGAGGCTCAAAAAGACAATGAGAAGAAGAACGCCTTAAAAAGCAGAATTGGCCAGATGGAACAGGAATTTCAAAAACTCACTGAAGATAATAATTCCTTCAAAATTAGATTGCAGCAAATGGAAGCTAATGACTTTATGAGAAATCAAGATACTATAAAACAGATCCAAACAAATGAAAGAATAGAAGGCAATGTGAAATATCTCATTGGAAAAACTGCTGACCTGGAAAATAGATCCAGGAGAGATAATTTAAAAATTATTGGACCACCTGAAAGCCATGATCAAAAAGAGCCTAGAAATCATCCTTCAAGAAATTCTCAAAGAAAATTGCCCTTATATTCTAGAACCAGAGGGCAAAATAGAAATTGAAAGAATTCACCGATCACGTCTTGAAAAAGATCCCCCAAAAGAAAACTCCTAGGAATATCATAGCCAAATTCTAGAGTTCCCAGGTCAAGGAGAAAATACTACAAGCTGTTAGAAAGAAACAATTTGAGTACTGTGGAAACACAATAAGGATAACACAAGATCTAGCAGCTTCTATATTAAGGGATCAAAGGACTTAGAATATGATATCCCAGAAGTCAAAGGAGCTAGGATTAAAACCAAGAATCACCTACCCAGCAAAACTGAGTATAATGCCACAGGGGAAAATATGGTCATTCAATGAAATTGAGGACTTTCAAGTATTCTTGATGAAAAAACCAGACCTGAACAAAAATTTTAACTTTCATTTCAAGAAGCAAGAGAAGCATGAGAAGGTAAAAAGGAAAAAGAAATCATAATGAACTTATTCAATTTGAACTATTTACATTCCTACATGGAAAAATGATAATTGTACTCATGAGACTTTTCTCAGTATGAGGACAGTTGAAGGTAATATGTGTATATATATATATATATATGTATGTATATGTATACATACATATATGCATGTATAGGAGGGTGTATGTATGTATAAATATATTTGTGAGTGTGTGTATGTGTGTACATGTATACATAGACAGAGGGCACAGGATGAGTTGAATATGAAGGGATGATATCCAAAAAGTAAAATTAAAAGGTGAGAGAGGAATATATTGGGAGGAGAAAGGGAGAGATATAATAGGGTAAATTATCTCATATAAAAGAGGCAAGAGAAAACTGTTACAGTGGAGGGGAAGAGAAGGAAGGTGAAAGGGAATGAGTCAACCTTACTCTCATGGAATTTGGCTTAAGGAGGGAATAACACACTCGACTGGTTATCTTACCCTACAGGAAAGTAGGAGGGGAAGGGGATAAAAGAGGGGATGATAGAAGGGAGGGAAGATTGGGGAAAAGGGTAGTTAGAAGCACACACTTTTGAAAAGGGACAGGGTCAAAGGAGAAAATGGAATAAGTTGGGGGGGAGATAGGATGGAGGGAAATATAGTTAGTCTTTCACAATATAACTACTATGGAAATGTTTTGTGTAACTATACATGTACAATCTATATTGAATTGCTTGTCTTCCCAGTGGGGGTGGGTGAGGAGGGAAGAAGGGAAAGAATATGGAAATGAAAGTTTTAAAAGCAAATGTTAAAATTTTTTTTTAATTTTTATATGCAACTGGGAAATGAGATATACAGGCACTGGGTTATAGAAATTCATCTTTTCCTACTAGATAGTTAGGGAGGTTGGGGGAGAATGTAAGAGAGAACAGATTGGGGAAAGGGATATTTAATAGGCTCACTCTCTTGGGGTGGGGGATAGGGGAGAGACAGGGAGAAAATTTGTAACTCAAAATCTTGTGGAAATGAATGCTGAAAACTAAAAATAAATAAATATATTTTTTAAAAGAAACTTATGTGGTCAAAGGAGTCCATGATACAAAAAAAGGCTAAGAACCACTGAAACCAGAACTATGTTTAACAACTAAAATAAAACAAAAACTTAGATTTAAAGAGAATCAAATAGAATATAAGCTGCAGGAAGGGAGAGGTATTCTAAAACATTTTTAGGCTATGCTGTTACTCAAATGAATAAAATAATTATTTTTGCAGTATTTATTAGCAGGAGCTTTCATTCATTATCTTTAAAATTAAGATTGAAAACTTTCTTTCAAAAATTGTGCTTTAATTATGATGTTTTGACATATCAACGAAGGGTAAAGTTCCATGTTAAGCCTTATTCTCAGGAATACATGACTATATATGTATGCATATATGTACATTTATTTACATTTTCTAGTATTAATTGATTAGATTGATGATCAGAGTAAAAACAGTTGTTCCCCACAAGCAATAAATATAATTTTCATTCAGTGGAACTTGAGAGTTTTGATGAGTCACAGGATTGGGCCCCAGTGGCCCAATGGTTGACAGGGTCCCATAATTTCATTCAGTTGCTAAATAGTTAGCAACTATTATTAAAAAAAATTAAAGCACCAAATGGAAAAACAAATTGTATTTTCCTGATGAGTAGCATTTTTCATGTTCATTCAGCAAGTGTTAATTAAGCCTGCTGTTTTCAATGCATCTTTCAAGCATAGTTACAGAAAAAAAGCTTCCAAACAAAGATAGAATCACATTTATATATATATATATAAAACATTTTTTATGCATGGGTATTTTGTGGATAGTAGTTTTCTGATGGAAAAGAACTTATTAACTAGGTTGTATTTTTAATTTTATATTCATAAATTGATACAATTGATAGTTTTATCTGCATCACCAACAATACAAAGCATCCGGAATTAGTACAGAAAATCATATACATAAGTTTTTTTTTTAAATAAGAAATTACTTTAATCAACAGGTTTTTTTCTCCCTAGTTATCTGTAAGTGGCTTTCAAATATTATACCTGAAACCAATGAAATTAGGATAGAATCTGATTTTTGTGGTTGTAATTTAATATTTTGAATGGGAGATGCACTCTCCCCATGCAAATGAGAGACCAGACACTGCATCATTTCATATAAGGAGACATGTACATTAATCCAGACTGAAAATAAACACCAATACCACCCCAGATGCAAAGATTATTAAATCCTATTGAAAGTACAGAGGCAAAGCTATATTCAAGTCATCATTACACAGAGCTCATTCGTCAATTATAAGGTATGAATATGTTAGAATCAAAGGAAAACCTGAAAGTACAAACCCAGATGTCTTCATCTTGATGTAGTGTAAAAGTTTCAGGGCCTCCCAGAGACCTAAAACCTCAAAATCTGGTAGGATCCACTCAATAACAATCCCCAAACTAGATCTCCAGAGTTCCCTCTTGAGGTGATTCCTATAGAGCTCTCGCCTTCATTCTTTTCAAGGCAGTAGAAAACTTGGAAATTCTCAAGGTATCTTATGGACAGAAACCCAGACCTTCATTATCATTCTGCCTTGCTTTTCCTTAGCTTTCTCTCTCTCTCTCTCTCTCTCTCTCTCTCTCTCTCTCT
>NW_027186296.1:16339975-16431120 GCF_028583685.1 Petaurus breviceps papuanus | reverse complement strand
TCTCTCTCTCTCTCTCTCTCTCTCTCTCTCTCTCTCTCTCTCTCTGTTTCCCTTTCTCTCTCTCTCCCTCTCTCTCTTTTACAGATTAAACTGAGGTAGCATGGAAACTTCCTACAAAACATTACGTGAGAAGCATTAGCAAGCTGATTGCACACACAAACATACACCACACCACACACCCAGCAGCAACAGCAGCAGTAGCAGCAGCAGCACCAGCAGCCGCACCAGGGTTCTTTCCCCTAGAATCTGGATTTCCTGGACTTGCAGACCTGTTTGCTTCAGAAAAGTAAGATCCTAAGGATATGGAGCTAGACCAATGCCCTTCCTGTCTATTCATGCAGGGGGTGGGGAGAAAGTTACTTCACAGGCAGCAATGTCTCACCTTCCATGTTTGTTGCCATGGAGATGAAATCCAGCGAGTTGACTAAAGTGTTTGCAGGTTTCTCTGTATTAGACGATCTGTTTCAGGAGCAATGCAAAAGGCTTATCTTACGTACCTGCGTGGAATCTTCCCTGGCCTACGTGTGTATGTACTTATCCGTGTGTGTGTGTGTGTGTGTGTGTGTGTGTGTGTGTGTGTGTGGGAGTGAGTGGGTGAGAGCTGTTGTCTGTGTCTATTTGTGTGGAAATGTATATAGTGTATGTGTGCGTATTTTTCTCTGTGTGGGTGTGTATACGTATTTGTGTGCGGGTATGCGTATGTCTGGGTCTGTGTCTGGCTGTATATGGGAGGGAAGAAAGGGGTGGGAACTAAAAAGGGAAAGGAAGTCTGGGCTACATTAGCAACAGGCTTATGTGTGTGTGTGTGTGTGTGTGTGTGTGTGTGTGTGTGTGTGTTTTAACAATTCTTCACTTCTGATAAAAAGAGCTCATTTCCATTTATACCAAATACCTCAGGTTAGCAATTAGGGTTCATCCCCACATTGACTTCCTGAAGCAGCAGGAGTCTAATTAATTCATTGCTAAAAATCCTCTCTAGGTCTCTAGTTATGTTCCTGGTATTATTCTGTGTGCCGAGGCAATATCTTCCAGTCCAAGTTGTGCTAGTATCTCCTGAGTCTTATCAGCCAAAGAGGTTTAGCTGAGAACAGGATGCGTCATTTTGACCTCCACTTAGTCCTCACTAAGGACAAAAAAAGGGAGGAAGGACAATGGAAAAGAAGGAAGGAAGGAAGGAAGGAAGGAAGGAAGGAAGGAAGGAAGGAAGGAAGGAAAGGAAAGGAAAGGAAAGGAAAGGAAAGGAAAGGAAAGGAAAGACAGAAGGGAGGAGAAAAAGGAAAGGATAAACAACAAGAACAACAACAACAAAAAAAAACCTGCATGTTCTCTAAAAAAAGATCCTTCCCAGCTGCGTATGACTGGTCGCTGTTGGTGGTGCTGAAGCTGTTTGCATAGTGTCCAAGCAGAGGACAATTTTGTAACTAAGGACAGTATTAAGCTGAAGGATTTAGCTAAAAGACATGCATAGAATCGTAGGTTTAAAGCTGAAAAGGAATTCAGAGATCATCTAGTCCAATCCTCCTTTTTATTTTTTGACAGATGAGGAAACTGAGGCCCAGAGAGGTAAAGTCATAGGCACTAGGCAGCAAAGCCAGAATTTGAATCTAGGTCTTTTAATTCCAAATCTAACAGTCTTTCCACTGTTCCTATTATGCCTCTGATATTATTTGCAGAAAATTGTTTATATTGACTTCCAAATCCTGATTACTGGCATTTCAGGATCTATTACCTTACAAATTTAATTTTAATATTTTCCCATGTTTTTCTCATTAGCCACATAGTCACTAGAGAGGATTGTGAAGATCGAGCTTCTATAAAGTTATTTCTCAGTATATAACATGGTGAAAGATTTTCTTAAGAAAAGATGTGGATTCTATTTTGAAATACACAGGCTAGACCTAGTTCACTTGTACAGAGAATTCTTACTAAGGAATCTCTCTCTACCAATAAAGATGGAGTCCCTTCACTTTCATTTATAATCCTAGAAAGTTGCCTAGGGCAATGAGAAATTATGTGACATGTCTATGGTCACACAACTAGGAGGTCTCAGAAACAGCACTTGAGCCCAGATCTTCCCAACTCAAAAGTTGACTCTGCATCCACTAGATCATACTGTCTAAAATACTTTGTGTATTTAAAAATTATATTGATACCTCCAATATGCTTGAACATACTTAGGGTTCTGGTGGTTTCTTCATACTAAATTTCAAGGTTTCCCACCTATTTTGATTACATAAGTATGTAAGTTACAAACATCTGCAGATTTTTCCAAAATGTTGGGGTGGGGGGGAGGGTTTCTGACCTATTATTGGTGTTCAATAGCTAGGAATACATATTGATGTAACTTCGCAGTATTTTCATGTTTCAGAGTTTAATAATTGTGCACAAAGTTAAACATAATAATCTGTCTTTGTTTATAGTTTAATAGATATGACTATAAAACTCCCACTATTACTTCAAGAATTGAGCAATTTAGATGGGCTTTTAAGACTTGAAGATAAAAGGTAAGGTAATACTAGGTGCTTACACATGCCCATATTGAATGCTAAGTCCCATGTTTGCTCTTTATATAAATTTTCATCCAATCCATAATATTTTAGTTTGACCCTACTACAATTTTTCATACAGAAGGTATTCTGACTAACCTATTATCCATCATTCTTTTTTTTTAAAAAAAGCCAAATCTAGCCCAGTAAATCCCATAAACTGAGTTACATCTCTTCAGTAAGTATGTACTAATTCTATTAACTCTTACAAGCTAATTGTCAGTTGATGTTTGTCTCCTAAATGGTTGGTAGCCTTGTCTTGTCTTTTGATCTTAGTTATGGGTCCATACACTTACATCTGGGACACAATTGAATGGGAAGAGAAGAGTGGGGCCTATTGCCTTTGGAAATTTGACTGTACTTTTAATGACCTCAAGCTTTCCCTTGAAGCAAAGGCTTATCTTTTTAACATGAATATTATGGTGGTATTCTATGGCTGTGAGTCATAAAATACTACAATCTCTGGAAAACGAAAGTTAAAAAATACTCAAAAGGCAATAGAAAATGTATAGTAGATGTGAGTGTGCTGCAATATAAAGACAGGCTGGTCATGTAGTGAGTGTGGAACAACTGATGGACAGGCTATGTGCTTCCTGGTACCATTCAATGTCAAGACAACTCAAAGATATTGGATGGACTCCTCTGTGGAGAATTTGTGGTCAGGCAAAGGCAGGAGTGACAGAATGGGCAGAATGAGTTGTCATAGATGGAGTAATCTGTACCTTTGGAGAGAATAGCCACTTTGATGAGATCACAGATCCTTCACGTACTGATATATTACTTCATCTTAATATAATGAAACTACTTAGGAATCATAACCATGTTAATGGATGGTACAAATTTCACACTATTTAGAAGGTTGGATAATACTCTCATTCTAGACCTAGAGTATATTTATTTAACTATATACTGATTAGATATCTGATGCCATACGCTAGAAGCTTGCTTCTTAAAAGTGGCATAGGATATTTTTTATTTTTTCTTTTACTGGTCCATACTTGCTTCATTTGTAAAAGGACTCCCAGTGATAGCTTTTGACTCTATGCCAAAAGAAAGCTCTAACTGAATATAGCTTTTCTTAGGGTAAGGTTCATGACCTTGGCCTTTTTTCAAGCTAATTGTCTATTGCTGATGCTTTGCCAAATCTATAAAGTGGTTCATAATGGAAAAAGCACTATGCTAATAACAACTCACATTTATTCAACATCTTAAGGTTTACAAAACACTTCCTTCACCACCCTATGAGGCAGATAATTATTTCCATTTTATAGAAGAGGAAGCTCAGAGCTTGTAAATGGCTTGTCCAGGGCCACAGTTAATAAGTATTAAAACTGTGATACAAACCCAATTCCCTCCTGACTACACACCACTCTTTTAACTCAACTTGTTAGGGATACTGTATTTTCAAAAATTAAGTTGTAAGGGTCAGCTACATGGTGCAGTGAACAGAGCACCTGCCCTGGAGTCAGGAGGACCTGAGTTCAAATCCAGCCTCAGACACTTAACACAAAAACTAGCTATGTGACCTTGGGCAAGTCACTTAACCCCAATTTCCCTTCCAAAAAAAAGCAAAAAAAAAAATTAAATTGTATCATTCTCAATGAACAAAAATTTATTTTCTCTTCCTCCCATTCCCCCACCCCAGCCACCAATGAAAAACAAAAATAAAATCTTTGTTAGCAAATATACATAGGCAAACAAAACAAATTCTAGCATCAACCATCTCCAAAAAACTGATGTCTAATTCTGTATCTTGAGTTCATCACCTCTCCATCAGGAGGTGAGTAGCATATTTATTCCACCACTAATCCTCTGGACTCTTGGTGGGTCATTGCATTGATCAGAGTTCTCAGGGCTTTAAATATGTTTGTTTTTATAGAGTTATTGTCATTAGGGGACAGCTATCATATCCCTGAGTCTTCTGCGGTCTAAATTCCTGTAATTTAATTTTTAAAAAAAGTTGCAGTATCAATATAAAGCAACTAGGTACAACATAGTAGGAATATTCACAATTTGGTATGGCCAAAGCTAGATCACCACCAACTGGAAAGAGAGCCTAATTTAGAAATTATTTATAGATAGATGTAAACATCCAATAATCTAAAAATTCTGTGGGCTTAAATGCATAACTGGAACTATGAAGGGAGTTTTAGTGAGCAGTTACAGTACAGATGTGTCTATCCTCAACATGAAATGAATCCAAGGCCTCACCATTTTCACTGTCTTCTTCTGGATACTCTTAAGCTTAACAATGTACTTAACCTGTGGTGCTCAGAACTAAACCCACCATTTTGGCTGTAGTTTTACTAAGACCTAGTACAGTACAGTGATTATTGCCTCCATACGATAGAAGTTATATTTCTCTTCAGACAGAGAGTAGGGAGCCTATTTTCAAATATGTGATTGGGGGATTCTTTTTGTATATGAGTTAGACTAGATGACCTCCGAGTTCCCTTTCATCTGTCAAATTCAGTGCTTCTTAATGTAAATAAAGATTGTATTAGCCTTTTCAGTTGCTATATAATACTATGGACTTACAATGTCTCCACTAAAGCAACTCGACCTTTTCCCAAACATACTGCTATCTAAACACATCTCCTTCATCTTGTAATTGTAAAAATTGATTTTTTGAGCCCATATGTAAGGTTGCATTTATCCCCATTGTTTCTCATCTTATTAGATTCAGCTCACTGTTGTAGCCTGTGATGCTAGTTCTGTCATCAAATGTGTTCATTATTCTTCCAAGGCTTGTGTCATCTATAAGTATAGTAAGTGTGCTATCTTTACCTTTAGCCAAATCTTTGATAGAAATGTTAAATACCACAGGGCTGAGCACAGGTCTTTGGAGCATGCTACTGGAGATTTCTTGCTAGGGTGACATTGACCTATTAATAATTCATTCAGTAAGACCATTCAACCAGTTCCAAATCCATCTAACTATATTATTGTCTAGTCCCACATATTACTATCTTTTCCATAAGAGTAGTTTGAGATACTTTATCTTGAGTTGCCCAATTGAGACAGGCCAGCTGGATCCTTATTCCGGCAGCTCAGACTACCTATGGGTTGTGGTTTGTCCTTCATTCTCAAATACAGCCATGACATCAGGGAGATGATGACATGACTTGCAATTAACTTTGATTTGAATGAGGGAGAGCTGTGCAAAGCCATAAGTCTCACTTTCTCCTCCAGGGTCATCTGGGTCCAGTGGCCAGATAAGGAAAACTGGAGATGGCCCAGGGTATAATGGCCCTTTTAAGCTAAGGTCTTTTCAAGTTCTCATTTTGAGAGAGGCAATGCCCATTCAGTGCATAAGCCTCTTTAAGAAGTGAGTCAAGGGATGACCCCTTTAATAACTTTTTTAAAAAATCAAACACAGAGGGGAAGACCCTCAGGGTTGCTGGACAAAAGAGAAACAATTACTATTTACATTCACTCTGAGCCAGGAGGGCCCCAAAAATAACCATTAAGTTATTGTGTTATTATAATTAAATTATTATAAACAACCATTAAGATACTTTACCAAGGCTTTGCTAAGATCTAGGTAAGCTATGTGAACAATATTCACTTGATATATAGGTATAGTTATGAGTATAGCTATATATAGATATAAATATGTGTACACCTATGAATATGGTGAGGGAAAAGCTCTATAGGTTGCTTATTCAACTGCATATTGTAATCTGAACAACAGGCATTCTTCATCCATCTGGTTTTCATGTGTGGAGTTAGGCTGAATTCTTTTTTTTTTTTTAAAGCAATTGGGGTTAAGTAATTTGCTCAAGGTTACATGGCCAGTTATTTCTGGTTGTGGTGCTGAGTGTCTGAACCCGGGATTTGATCTCCAGGTCATCCCGACACTGGAGCCGGTGCTCTTATTCTCTGAGCCACCTGGCCCCTCCTAACCAATTGGGGTTAAGTAACTTGCTCAAGGTTACATGGCCAGGTGTTTCTGTGTGGGTGCTAAGTGTCTGAACCCGGGATTCTATCTCCAGGTCATCCCGAGACTGGAGCCAGTGCTCTTACTCGCTGTGCTACCTGGCTGCCCCAAGGCTGAATTCTTTTGAGAGGTAATGGATCTCATTTAGGAGACTCTGAAATGTTCAGTACCATATAGGTGTATCACAGTCACTCTTATAAATATATAGTACTTACAAATGGGTAAGTAGTTGGCACAGAGGATAGAGCACTGGACCTGAGTCAGGAAGACTCATCTTTCTGAGTTCAAATCTGGCCTCAGACAACTGTGACTCTGGGCAAGTCACTTAACCCTGTTTGCCTCAGTTTCTTCATCTGTAAAATGAGCTGGAGAAGGAAATGGCAAGCCACTGTAATATCTTTGCCAAGAACATCCCAAATAGGGTCACAAAGAATCAGGCATGACTGAAAAATGACTGAACAACAACATTTATAATCATCCACAAGCAATATAAAAACCTCCATAGGGCTACCATGAAAGCATTATGTAACATGTCCAACTACTATTTAGAAATCTAGTTTCCTTGATAGATTTCTCAAACATGGCTCTGTAAAATGAGTTGATAAAAATGTGAATCTATTGAACAATGATGATTCACTCCATTGGGGTGGAGAATAGAACATAAATAACATTTTTTTTTAACTTTTGGAGGGCAATTGGGGTTAAGTAACTTGCCCAAGGTTACATGGCTAGTTTTTTTGTATGGGTGTTAAGTGTCTGAGGCTGGAACCGAACTCGGGTCCTCCTGACTCTGGGGCCAGTGCTTTACTCACTGCGCCACCTAGCTGCCCCATAAATACCATTCTTAACACAACTATTTTATCATTTAATATTATCACATGAAAGTTTGGTGATCCCAATCAAATCCTTTGGCAAACGAAAGTTTCATAATGTCCTATAGAATTCAGAGCATTAAGTTTTTTAATGAAGTATAGGAACATATTATAGAAATATCAATATTTGCTTCTCAATTTAAAAAATTGACATACTACAAATAAAAGGATGTTACTGTGTGCATAATGGCAGAACTGTTCCAAAATTGCTATGACTAGTTTTTCATCGGGCCACTTTCTGTTGGAAATATGATTTGTAGAAACTCTCCACTGCCCATATTATAATATAAATTAATCATGGCTGATTTATCTGAAATTCAAGACTAGAACATTTCTATGATGGTTCTGTTGACACATTTCAATATTCCAACTGTTTGTGGTTTGGGAAGCACGTGGTTAAATAGATATTGATTGCACAAATCTACCCAACATCATGCCAGTGATGGAGAATTCTGAAATACTATGTTAGTTTTTAGGCCAGGCTTCTGAATTAGGCTATTTAAATATAATAATCTTTTTTGATGGCATCTTTGAAAATTTCATCCATCTTCTCTATATCATATACTGTAAAATATTATTGATGGTGAGTTTGAGTCTTCCTACTTTTGACAGACGATCACACTATTTTTCCCAAGGGTGGAAAGTGGAATTGTTTTGGTATGTTACAGTGCCATATAGAGGAGGGATAGCTCTCACCTTTGAGTATTATTTTCAATGATAAAATCAAAGAGTAAATTCAAATGTCATGTAGGATGTTGAGCCATAACATATACTTCTGGCATAAATGACCAAAGTGTTTGTGTGTGGGGTCCAAAATTATCCAATCTGTAAGAAAAACCACTGAAGCAGAGTTCTGAGCCATTAACCATTTATTAAAGGGACTGACCCCCTTCAATGAAAGGAACCTCAGATCTTTCTCAGAATCTAAGTTGCCCCCTTTCCCCAAAGGCTTGGCACCCAGAAGAGGCAAAGTAAAATACAGAGTTTCACTGAATAATAGACCTTAATTTTGACCCTCCAGGAAGGCCAGAAATGATGCATCAGCATGGATAGTCACAGGATGGACAAGGCAAGGGTCATCTCTGTTGACTAAATTGGTAATAAGATGGCCCCCTCCTCATGATGGGCAAGAGTGGGTGGACCAGATGTACAAAAATAAATTGGGGGACCTTCCACACCATATCAAGACATCCCATCTTTTTGATGATTTTGGTCATCAGCATTCTTGTAGTTAAGCAAGTGAACTTTATTACTAGTGGTTTAAAGTTTGGGTCCTAATATAAGAAAGAATCTATCTAACTTTATCTAATTATTCCTATATCTAAGATGTGTAAATGTATTAATGTATATGATTCCTATACTCATGTCAATTGACTAGAGTGGCTAAATGTATAATATTAAATGAGTATATCACTAATAATTTCTAACAATCATTACACCTATGAAATTACACTGAACTGATTAATAATGATTGGAGCAAAATAGGGGTCTAATTAAATCTTCTTTGACATTACCCCCTTCAATCCAAAGAAAGACCCCTATTTTTCTATGGATTGTCACAATCTAGATGCATAGAGAGCAGGTCCTCTATGGCTTACACAAAATCAGAGGAGATAGTTAATAGTGAGAGGAAAAAATTGACTGATGCATTGACTGAAGCCACTGGGGGCAGTCCCCTTTGGCAAATAGACCTTGCAGAGGATAACAGCATAATCTATTTGTTTTTTTTTTTTCAACAATCCATTCCCACTCTCCGTTTCATTAGTTCATTATATCTTTTTTTTTTTTTTTTGCTTTTTTTTGGAGGCAGGGGGAGGCAGGGCAATTGGGGTTAAGTGACTTGCCCAAGATCATGCAGCTAGTAAGTGTTAAGTGTCTGAGTCTGGATTTGAACTCAGGTCCTCCTGACTCCAGGGCTGGTGCTCTATTCGCTGTACCACCTAGCTGCCCCAGTTCATCATATCTTAAGGTTCAGTCATCTTGTCTCATACATTTGTCTGGTTTCTGAAGCTGATGCAGTCCTCTAGTCCTCTGGAAACCTCTCCTCTTAGGTATACTAGAATGAGGGAGGCTTCAGAACAGCTTCTATTAGATTTGCTTCTCTGGTTGAGATCACTTGCAGAGATTCCCTTTTTGTTTAAAATCTCTGACAAAATAGATCTCAAAATAATTTAGCACAGTCCCTTCATGTTTATTTTGCCAATAACCAGGTCAGGTAGTGTGAGCTAGCTCAAATATTATAATTCTAATATGAATTTCACTAGACCAGAGAACTTACATTGTTAGGTTAATATCAAATAACAATTAAAAATATGAACCCAAGTTTTATATTTGGCATATATGATCACCTGATCTTATTATCTTTTATAAACAAAATTAATTTTCAAAATTCCTTTGTAAAGTTGACATTAAATGAAGTCATGGATATGGAAATGCTTTGAATTGTAGAAAGCATCATACAAACTTAAGATCACAGTATTATCTGAAAATTTGCTTTTAGATCAGTACTTACTGAATGCCCATGATGTTCCTGATACCGTGCTGGGCTCTAATGGGACATAAAGGATGTGTGACATGTAAACACTATATATAAAGAAATGACCAGTTGCAACAATGGAAAGAAATTCTAGTGCATAACACATTGATAAATAATATGTCAGTGGCATTATTTATCTGATAAACTGTTTCCAAGAGCAATATTAACAACTATGTTTACAAGAATCAATGTTACCAACAGCCATAATAAATATAGGAGCTTCACAAATGCCAGCAACTGGGTTTAACCATTGATTCGATACTAGCATCATTGGGCCAGTCTTTTTTAATAGTGGACCAAGACTGTAACAATGTTGCTACTATCTCTACTTCTGTAACTACCATCAGTAAATCTACGGACTTAAGATACTAAAAGTAGAGATTTTTGCACTGAAAGTGATCTTAGTGGTTAAGAAATCCAATTCCCTTATTTTATAGGTGAGGAAACCGAGGGGCCCAAAGAGGTTAAAATGACTCTGCTCAAGGTTAAGGTAGTATCTGTGCTGTGATTTTGAACCCAGGTCCTCAGATTCTAGATCCAGCACTCTTTCCATTTCACATGTTAAAGAATATGTTTGTTAGAGCGGGTGTTCTCTCCACAAAGATGAATTGCTACCCTTTTGCGACTTAATAGATGTCTTTAACAACTGTGGTGGCCAAAATGTATTGTCACCTTGCAGGGAATATAGTTGGTAATGAATTGTTCTGCATTTAGTTAAGCTGATCTTCAGAGAACACATATAATAGGTTTCCAGACCCATAATTTAAAAATAATAGGGGTAGCTAGGTGGCACAGTGAATAGAGCATGGTCCCTGGAGTCAGGAGGACCTAAGTTCAAATCCAGTCTCAGATATTTGACACTTACTAGCTGTGACCTTGGGCAAGTCACTTAACCCCAATTGCCTTGCTTCCCCCCCCAAAAATAATAATAACAACAACCATTTATATGGTACTTTAAAACCTGCAAAACACTTTACAAATATCTTGCTTTATCCTTACTAAAACCCTTTAACCTTGCTGTTAATATTCCTAATTTATAGATGAAGAAACTGATGGAGTAGAGGCTAAGTATCTTGGCCAGGGTCACACAATCAGTAAAAGTCTGAGATGAAATCTGAACTCAGGTCTTCCTGTCTGTAGGGCCAGCATCCTCTCTACTATGCCATCTGCCTCTTAACCATTATTAATCATGTAGTTTAATGTAAACACTTTTAAAAGAATAATCATTATATGTGAAAAATAGAATTATAGTATCTTTTCATATGATTTATCAATTAAATAATCTTAATAAAATATTTATACCCTTATTTTGAGCTAAAAATAACTACCAAAGATACGACAATAGAAAACCCATCCCAAATCATCCTATTATACAAGGCAAACATTTTAATTCCCCAATTCTCCCCGATTCCTTCATTCCTTTTTCCTCTCCTTAGTCCCTTTCCCACTTTCTATGACCTATGATTTCTGACTCATTCTTCATTCTTCCCCCCTTCCCCTTTGAAGATAAGATAAAGGGAAATAGTCCCTAATTTTAGATAACCCTGCAGCAGCCTCCCTTCTCTATTTCCACTTCTACCACATTTCCTCATTAATAGTCACTTGAACTACTACAATAAGCTCCTCAGAAGTCTTAAGTTATTTCTCTTCCATGGTACTCAGTTTTTTCATCTACAAATAAATGTCCCTTCCAACTCTAAATCTGTGGTCCTACTTTTACTCTCTCCATTTCCATTCCATCAGTGGCAAGTATTTGCTTTGTCTTGTCTTTCATTCACAGATTAATTCTTCTTATGTATAGATCTGATCATGTCACCTCTTTTCCTCAACCTTCATTGGCTCCCTATTGCTTAGCCAGTAAAGTTCCCATTCCTTAACCTAACATTCAAGGTCCACCGAAATCCTTCCTACCTTCTACCTACCACCTACCTACCACCTACCACCTACCTACCACCTTTCCACCTTCCCAACTTTGCCTCATACTGCTCTTAATGCTTCATCTAGCCACACTGGACTCCTTGTAGTGCCTTGAGATTTTTTGTTCCTGAGGTACCTCATACTGTTCTCTGTGTTGTGAGGAAAAAAAATATGGTGGCTATTATGTGAGGAAATATTATAGAATTAGAATATGATTTTATACTTGATGCTAAAAATGTAGAAACTAATTCATCATTCAATTAGATGAGGCATAAAATACTCTGACTTATTATTCCTAAATGTTAAAATGGTGTTAACAGCAAAGAAGCTTTAGTTTTAAAATTATGCATCTTTTTATCTTTGATATGCCCTTTTTCTTTCCCTTTCTGCTTCTTTTACCTTCAGTTGACCAGGACTTTCAGTAACATAGAAAATAAATTTGTCAAGTTAACATACTGGATAAGTAGAATGGTAAATTTAAAGGCATTTGGAGAACATAGGAGCAATATTTTACTAATCATTGAACAATGAGCAGCACCTTAAGTAAGATTGTCATTAAGAAACAGAAAATCAGATTTATTCCTTAAAATTAATCCCAGTATTTGTCCTAGGAACAGATCTTGCTTTAAATTTCCTGCTAATACTCCTATTCTAGCTAATCCTGTTTTTAATTTTCAGGTGTTAGATTCACCGCCTGGACTTATGCTTCAGGATTAACTCTCCTTTGGAATATCATTTTGGAAAAAAATCTTATTTGGAGTATCATTGTCTCCTCCAGGACAGAGCTGTCAAACTCAAATAGAAACTGGTGGCCTGAATATTGACTTAGAAAACCATATATTAATATTATCTATGTTTTATTGTATTTTATTTATTTTGTTAAATACTTCCCAATTATATTTTAATCTTCTTTGGGTCACTCTAAGGAGCGATCCTCATGTGGCCCAAAGGCCATGTTTGATTCCTCTGCTTTAAGAGAAGCTGGTTAGTTTTGCAGTTTTTTTTCCTAAGCTTGGTCTTTTCATTATAACTACATTAAAAAAAAATAAAATGTGAATCCTTAGGAGAGTAGATATTCTGCTGGTTTTTAAAAAATATATACAAACAAAAATACAATCCCAAATTGTATTTCCACAACTGATATTTGGATTAATAATAATCCAATAATAAAAATAATCCACAACTGATTTTTGGATTATTCACTTTGGTATAACCCATGATTTGTGTTGCTTAGTTTAGAGAGGCAAACATAGAAAGAAGTGCTGGTTTGGAAGTCAACAAGCTTAGATTTAAATTCTAGCTGTGATTCTTAATAATTATGTGACCTTGGACAAATCACTATCTATTTCTGTGACTCAGTTTCCTCGTTGGCTAAATGAAGAGGTTAAAGTAGATGGAGTCCAATTCAGTTCTAAATATATGGTAGTATAACGTATTCCAAAGGCCCTTGTGTATTAAAGTAATTGTGCCCAACTCTATAAATATTTAAAACATGGCCCATTTATTTTTAATGTCTTCATTTTTTGACAGGTTAGGCCTTTTTCTTTCATTTGATGGTCAATAGTCCTGTTCAGCTGCTAGCAGATTTTGATTTACTCAAAATCCTCTAATCCTTTTTCACCAGTTTTTCATTTTCTGTCCTAGGTGCTCTTTTCTCAGGTTATCTTCCTCTCTCCTCTCTCTTAAGAACCTGGGATGAGTCAGTGCTAAATGTGCTGAAATAGGATTAGAGAGGAGAGTAATAGGGTGATTAGATTTGATTAGAAGATGGCCAAACAGGATTATGTCAATGGTGGGGAAAATATAAAAATGGGTGGGCCCAAAGATAAACTGTAAATAGTGAGAGTTTAGGGCAGATGATGGTCCTTTGATGGACTATTTCTGGTACAGTAAAATTAAAAATAAAACTTCATGTTTTGAGATAAACTTTTTAAAAACCAAAATACATTTGTATGCCTGAGCACATGCTGCTATGTTCATCACAATAAATGGTTCTCAAAAGTTAAAAAAAAAGCAAAATACAAAAACTGTTTAACATGTAACATGAACCATTTAAAGGAAGATCCCTTTAACTGGTTTTAATTAGACCACCTCATACCAATTATTACAGCTCATAAACCTAAATTTTTTTCTGTTTTATAGTGTAAACTGAGTACATTATTGTACTTACAATTCTGTCTAGTGAATTAGTAAGATTGCTTGGACTCCATCTGAACAATATGTATGAACAATAGCTATGCTGTAAGATATGGCAATCATGGTTAAATGTTTCTATCGGAAATAAGTTAACAAAGGGATAAATACACTAGATTACAAATTTCTAAAAAGTATGCTAGTCGATTGAAATTTGGACCTCTTCCACATTGACACAAAATCAAAAGCTAAAGTTCAATAATTAATATTTAAGCCATTTGAGAAAATTAACCAAAGGGAACAATTTGAGGAAGGTAATTTTCTTCCTTTCCAACTTTGAAGCCTCTTAAAAATGAAACCTAGATTTACTGATTACTATTTTCTGAACAGTTATTTGAAAGTCTGAAGATTTTAAGGAATAAATTTAAAATTGATTTGTTGTGGGTCATTTTTGTTGGACACACATCTTCACAACAAATCCCCAAATAACTAATTTTATTTTTGATTTTTCACAATTGCTTCTGGAGCATTCCAGGACTTGTAATGATTCTTGTCATCAATTGAGTTGAAAATATTTTGTTTCTGGGTGGCTGATATTAGTTTCCAAGCACACTAAGCACAGATGCATATAATAGGTTCAAATGGTGTTATATAATCCTATTTTAATGATAATGGCCAATGGATCAGAACATCAACTTTGTTGTTCAACCAAACATACTATAAGTTATCTTGGTGAGATGTCAAGATCAGGTCTGAATTTTGTTCATGAAGCTACTACAATGGAACTATGATTTCCTCTATGTAGGTATTCCCTCCAATGATGCAGATGGTACAGATCACCACCTATCCCTGCTTACCTATCCTTTGTTACTCTTGTCCACATCCTGGCACAACTTCACCCCAGGGTGTCCAGTCAATGTTCTGAGGGACTTCTTGTCACTGAGAGGAAACCAATGGAGCATGGGAGCTACCCCTTAGTTATCTCACCTTGAGACTGACCGGATTGGTGATTTTTGGGGTTGTTGGCTTGTTTGGTTTTTTTTTTTGGTCAGTAAAATGCTTTTGTAATATAGAGATTCTTGTGCTATTCCATGAACTTCTCTTGTGTTTACCGTGTTTGCTAGAACAAAGTATTGCCCAAAGTCATGCTGTGATAGAGGAACACAGATGATGACCCAGAATTCAGAAGGATTCTGGCTAGCATCTTGCCAGCAAGATCACAGCAAAGTGTGATAGTGCACTTGGCTTTATTAATTTCTGATGTGTGCCACTCTTGAAATTTTCTGGCATTTCCTTAAATTTTCCTGTTGAAAAAAAATTATATAAATACCTAAGGAGATCCTCCCTTTCTTGTTTGAGAATCTCAGCTAGTGGGCCATCAGATTTGGGAGGATCCTAGCTAGCAGTCCAACAGAATCCTCTTGTCATCCTTACTGAAACTCCCCTACTCCTCCCCACCAAAAGTTGCAGGCAATAGACTAGACCTCCTCCAGGCCCTGGGGTCAATTATTCAGCTTTGGAATTTTTGCCTTTAGGCTAAGCTGTCTTAATTGGTGAATTGGTCAGTTAATAAGGAAGTGAAAATTCACTCAGTCCACTCAATTTTACCAGACCATGCCTCCTCACTTTCTATAGAGGTATCCATCCTGGCCATCCCTGCCTTCTGTCCCACTACCTATCCCACTTATCTCCATTCACTCCTCTTTTCTCTCTTCCTCCCAATTTCAATTGTTCTGGGCACAGTAATCACATCAATACTACCATTCCTTCTGGAAAGGACATGTCAGTAGGCTGCCCTACAGCTACACTCACCATCCTAATGTCTCCCCAGTCCATACCTCCCTTCCTTGGCTACCACTCTCTTATATGTGTTGTCTCTCCCACATTAGGATATAAGACATGTCTCACTCTTTTGTATTTGTATCTCTAGTATTTAACACAATGCCTGGCATTGTGCTCTTAGTAAATATTTTTCTGCCTATTCATTTGCTTTTTTTCATGTATGTGTTTATAGGATAAATTAGCAATGAAAGTTATATTACTACATCTTGGTAAGTTTTCTCTATTAAATGAGTCAAACAGAAATAGAAAATTTATTTTCATTAGTCAAAAGAAACAATTCAAAGATGTATGGAAGTACAACATGAAACAATTTGTTGTAACCACAGACTGCTTGGAAGCTACCTACAGCTGTGCACAAACCAATCTGGTGAGCAGAAATCAGGAATGGAGGGATTCTTATTGCACAAAGATAAAAAAAATTGTTGTTGTTCAGTCATCCAACTTGTCATGACCTCATTTGGGGTTTTCTCAGCAAAGATACTGGAGTAGTATGCCATTTCTTTCTCCAGCTCATTTTATGGATGAGGACATTGAGGCAAAAAGGATTAAGTGAATTGCTGAGGGTCACACTGAAAGTATCTAAGACCAGGTTTGAACTCAGGAAAACTCATCTTCCTGACTTCAGTCTGGCACTTTGTGCCACCTAGCAGCTCCATACAAAGTTTAGGTCCTTGTTTTCATGGAGTTTATAATCTAGTCAGTTTGATAAGTAGCCTTAGGGTGCTAGGTCAAATATGTAGAAATCAGACAAAAAAATAAGAAATATCTCAAATTTTTACAAAAGTGTTCAGGCTTGAATGAAATAAACTTTCAATATTTCTTTAAAATTGAGTAAGTAATAAAAAATAAAAGCAATGGTAGTGAACTTAGCAAGACAGGCAATAACAAGATGAAGCAATTCTCTACATAATTCAGGAAAAATACTTGGGTTTTTCCCACTGAAATTGTTTGGATAATTGAAGCAAAAGTGAAATTTATGCCTGAATTATTCAGATAATAATTGCCTTGATTCTATACTTCATTTTGCTATAAGTAGAGATTGTTCCTCTGAATGTATTTTTGGAAGATACACTCTGGCAAAAAGGGATCCCTAAAAATTAGCCTGTCAGATGATGTGCAAAAACAAAGATTTATCTGTAAGAGAAAAATAGGGAATAATCAACAGAGAGGGCACAGCAGTTCAGAGAGACAGATAGAGAGTAAGAGCAAGAGAAGGGGAGAGAAGGAGAAAGAGAGAGAGAGAGAGACAGAGAGAGAGAGAGAGAGAGAGAGAGAGAGAGGCATATGACCAAGAAGACTAGACGATATTTGCACACACACTCACAGTCATTCCTTTTAGTTCTTCCTCATAGAATCAGCTTCTCAGCAAGAAATTAAAGCTTCAAATAGCACCAAGAGCAACTCTCAGTGTTTATAAGGTCACTTACAACTTACTGAAAATGATTCAACTCCTTTTGAGTCTTCTAACAAATTCTTAAAGGTAAAAAAAAAAATCAGTGGCTCCTAATATAGAAAAAAATCTTTAACATAAACATAGTTTTCAAAAAATTCCAAAAAATAATAATCACGGTGTGCACTCTCTTCTACAACATTTCTTTTTTGTCATTTTCATCCTTGTGGTTACTCTTTCTTTTAAAGGATATTATCACCATGAATCAATTATCAATTGAAATGGGGAGATTGGACTATATAAAATCCGGTCCAGTTTTAAATCCCGAGATCTGATGTAGGTTTTACTCTTAACTTCTAGGTGCATTAGTCATATTTACAGATTATAGCAAGTAAGAAAAAAAATTGGGTAGTAAGCAGCTAGAACATTTTTGCAAATGCTTAACATGGCAATTTGACAGGCAAGGGAAATTTAGGCTTAGAGATAGTAGATGGAAGAGAAGCCAAAAGTGTTGGGGGGGGACTTTAGGTAGTCATTTGTCAGGATAGTTGAAACTAAATATAATATTAAGTGTGGGAGACAGCTTCAGAAAATCAAATTATGATGCAACAAGGTTCTGGTGTAAAACTGCAAATGGGGCAACTGCAGGACTGAGTTGTCAACTCGTTTGTTTTTTAAAGCACCTACTATGTGACCTGCAAAAGCTTTCTTAAAAAAAAAAAAACTACTTATCTCCTAGAGACACAATATGACTGAAAATCATGAACTAATATATCAAAAAGATTAAAATAGCAAGTTAGTATAAGGGTACCTTAGTGTCTCCCACTGCATCCTCGGCCATCCCCAGTTGTCCTGATGAATATCTGGCCACTGGACCCAAATGGCTCTGGAGGAGAAAGTGAGGCTGGTGATCTTGCACAGCTCTCCCTCACTCAAATCAAAGTCAAATGCAAATCATGTCATCATTTCCTTGATGTCATGGTCCTCTTTGAAAACGAAGGATAAACACAACCTTAGTGTAATGGATAAGGGACTGGTCTTGGAGTCAGGAAGACTTGCGTTCAAGTCCTACCTCTGATTTACAGATGAGTTGCCAGTCTGCATCTGTGGAGGGAGTTTCCATCCTAGGAATTCCCTACATTTGGACCTCTCAAAAAAATTAAAGGAAGAAAGAAGAATGGTGAGTGTGACCTCAGCCTGTTACCAGTAATCACAACTTGTGAGGGAGAGATGGTCTAAATGACAATAATAAGGACATCTATGACCAGTAAAGTAGGCAGTCTGATTACAAATGGGGAATGAAAGATAAGAGAAAGATGGCTACCATGAGAGGCACACTGGTACCCACAGAGATCCTAAAAGAAAGGCCTTCATTACATTATAGCTCATCTCTCAAAGTTTTATGGGTAAAATGCAAAAAAAAAAAAAAGCAGACTAAAACCTGATAAGATGAGAAGATTTGGAGGGGTAAAAGAAGTACATATATCCATAAAATGCACCAAAGCATGAAATGTGTGTTGAAGGGTAGAAAGGTGACTTGGGAGACAGGCTGAATGCTACCTGATCCTTCTTGGTTTGTCTCAGTGCAATCACTAAGTCTGTTAACAATAATAATGGTTAACATTTATGTAGAACTTTAAAGTTGGTAAAAACCATATAAATACATATCTATGCATATTTATGTATATATATGTTTATATACACATGCATAGCATAATGTATATGCATGCACTTTTATATTTTCTCAGAGATAAGTGCTTTTATTATCCCCATTTTATAGATGGGGAAACTGAGGTAGAGAGAGGTTAAGTGCCTAGGATCATACGTCTAGCAAGTGTCTGAGGAAGAATATGAACTCAGGTTTTCCAGGCTCCACATCCAGCTCTCTGTTCTGTCTTGGGAAGTGCAGAGTGGGCAGGAATCTCCACAATGGTAGTATACATAAAAGTGTATGATTATAAGTGGATTTGATTCTATGATGTTACATGAAGTATCTTCACTCATTTCCCAATAAATATTATATGCTTCAGGAACAGGTTTGGATAGTATATCAGTTATTTGTTTTCCTGAATATGTGATTTTGCTGATGTAAGGTGCACTCAGTGAGGAACTTTCTCTACCTAGGCAGATCAGGACCTTCTCTGACATTAATCATCCTGAACCGTTGCTTGGGGGCATTGAAATGTTAAGTGACTTTTCCAGGATCACAAAGTCAGTATGGGTCAGAGGCAGGATGTGAACACCCCAGGAATCGCTGACTCTGAGGTCAGCTCTCCATGCATACTCATGCCCTGAGTATAGCAACTGATAAAATATTACAAAACGTGGGTGGGGAGGGGAAAGGGAAATGAGACGACCAATGAGATGGAACATGGGGTAGTGGAAAAAGTAGTTTCTTGAGTCAGAGAACCTTGGTTCATGTCATGCCCCCCTCACTCCATGCATGACCTTGGGCAACTCACTTCCTCCAGACTCAGTTTCCTCATCTGTAAAATAAAGGGGTTAGATTTGATCAGCGGTATGCAACTCAAAGATAGACAGATCCCTGCAGCAACATATTGACTTTGGGAACTGCAAATTAATTTTTTGTTGTTGTTGTATTGTATTTCTATTTATTTCGTTAAACATTTCTCAATTACATTTTAATGTGTTTGGGACCTGGAGGTTGACATTTCTAGGAGTAGATGACCTCTGAGGCCCTTTTCAGTTCTAAATCTATGACCCTCTGAGCTATCTGAATTTACTTTGTCAGCATTGACCAGACCTTAAATCCCTTCCCAGAGATCAGAAGAGAGGACAAGGAACTAGAATCTTGGCCTCTGTGTGGTACAATGGAGAGGGGACTGGATTTGGACTCAGAATTTCGACTCCTCAGCTCTGCCACTATCTGTGTGAACACAGGCAGGTAACTAACTTCTTCCTTCTAGGCATGGGTTTCTTCATTCCTCAAATGAAGGGGTAGGAGACTATAAACTTTATGGTCCCTTCAAGTTCTAAATCCATAATCCTATGATTCCAGCTTTATCAGCAACTTTCTGTGTGACATTCTATAAATAACTTAAATCTCTGGATGTCCACTTCTCCATCTGTGAAATTAAACTTTTGTGAAGAGCTTTGAAATCTTCAGCTGAAGTAGACCATATCAATGTGGAGTGCTATTATAGTACTTAAGAACATGTGACAGTTAGGAGCTGATTGAGTTTGATGGGTTTCTCTTCTATCCTTAGGGAGAAAAAAATATCATGATGATATTTAAAAACTCCATAATTAAATTTACTTGATTGCCCTCAAAGGCTTCAAAAAAGATTTCCATTAGCATGAAATAAACACATAATCAAAAGCTGAAAAATTCTTAACATTAACCGAATCCAGGATGGGAATTTTTTTAACATTGTTTATGAAATGGATAGACATTTTTCCCCCTCCCACTGATTGCTGCCCACAAAACTTTAAAATACAACCCTGTTATTACGGGCTGAAATCTTAAGCACCAGGAAATCTCAGCAGCAATAGCATCTCTTGTCTCCTAGAAACCTAAAGCCATTCACAGGGTGAGTTGGAATCATTCAGTCAATAAGTATTTATTGAATGCCTACAGGGTGCACCGGCGTCTGAATCACAAGTGCTGAGTGATTTATTTGAATCATTCAAGGGATTTCTTAGGGGAGCCTGGAGCCGTAGCGAGGGCTATGAGGTACATACAGGGATGCGTTTCCTCTCCTAGCACCGTCCAGGCAGGTGATGAATGAGCACCAGGGATGAGCTCGGTCCTTGTGTTTAGTGTGCCACCAGGGGACGAGCACCTTTGTTTCTCCCAACTACAAAGGCGTAGCTGACGGTCTGGGTGCTGGGGGACAACTGAGTTACCCCCTTCTAAGGGAAAGGGGGCAATCAAGGGTGCTCTGGCTCCGCCCTGCTGGTGCCACAGGGTCAAAGCAGGGCCTTGGCCGCCGCGCACCTGGCCGACCCCTAGTGGTGCCGCCCCCTCAGCACCCCCCCACCCCCCTCCACCGCACCCATCTCACCCCACCATATCCCCCATCCCCTCCCGGACCAGTCCCGACCCGTTCTCGCGAGATCCGGGCAGCCGAGCGCTCGGGGCCTTTTCAAATCGGGATCCGTTACCGCTTCCCCTGCCGCCGCCATTGTCGCGCTCGGAGCCCCCCTCAGCGCAGGTGGTGGAGGCAGCGGCGGGCGGTGGGATGGCGGAGACTGACAAGCCAGAAGTGCCCGGGGCCGCCGGCGACAACACTCCGCGTCAGCAGCTGTCGCCCCCGGAGCTGCTGGAGGAGTCGGGTCAGGAACAGCTACAGCCACAGCAGGAGCTGGAGAAGCAGCAGCCGCCACACGGAGGCAACTCCAATGGCGTTAAAATGTATTGTCTTTTTCTGGGGTTGGGGGAGGAGGGGGAGGTGGGAGAGGGAGGGTCCGGGACGATGCAGGTCTCCCCCTTTCCCGGGGCCTCCCTGCGGGAAGGGGGGGGGTGCCGCGGGGCTGAGGCAGGCGGCCGGACTACCCGAGCCCGAGGCTCTGAAGGAGCCCATTAGGCCTCTCTAGCAGGGAGAACAATACGCCCCCAGAGCGGGGCCGACCCCCTCTCGAGGCCTCCCCCGCGGAGGAGGGCGGCACCGGGTGACGAGGGGTCGGGTTGGGGTGTCCCCGTGGGGAGAAGGGCCGGCTTGTGCACCCCGCGCTGGTCCGGGGCTTCCCCAGCCCGTAGGGGGAGGTGGGGGGGCCGGGCGGCGTTATTCAGATTTATCATCACCGTCGTCATCATCATCATCACCACCATCATCATCATCACCATCATCCTTAATCTCAGGGCCGGAGGTCCTGGTGTCTTCATCTTGCCGCTTCTGTCCAGAGCGAGTGACTTTATGGCCGGGAGTGGCCCATGTTCAGAATCCGCTAGGACTTGCAGGGAAAGTGGACCTCCTTTTTAGGGGGCAGTCATTTAGTGTTCATCACTAGAGCATCCAGCGATGACATCACCTAGCAGCTATCACAATGAGATGATGATATTTTTAAAAGCTTTAAAAATAGATGCTGGGTGTTCCAGATGTCTCCCTGTAGTTATAAGACTTATGAGAGACATGTGTGTATATATATATATATATATATATATATATATATATATATATATATATATATATATATATATGTGTGTGTGTGTGTGTGCACATACATATACGTCCGCATACATGTATGTAGGCAGGCACACAGATTTATATATGTACATATGCCTTTAATTAATTCTGAATTAGGAAACCCCACGCCAGTTCAACGTAATGTGATAGTTCCCTTAATTGGGGAACTTATTTTTTGAATTAACCTTTACAGAAGGGAAGTTTGGTGCTGTGGTGTTAACCTTGGATGCTTTGTGATTATCTTGATGCTGGCTGCTGTGTTAAAAGAAAAAACCCTTCTGTTTACAATAAAACTTTGTCTGCTTATGAGCCCCAATGTTTTATCTTTAAAAAAAAAAAAGGTGGGGCTGGGGAGTGAACTGTTTGAAAACTCAGGGTTGTTTGTTATGAGAAGGTAAGTCCCTCTTCTATGGCAAAATTAAAAGAATTTGTAGGATCATAGATTCAGAGCTAGAAGGGCCTTTGGGGATCATCTAGTTCCAGTGGTTTCATGTTACAAAATCGGGAAACCCAGAAGTGAAAATTATTTGCCAAGGGTCACATAGTTCACTCTCATGCTCTCTGACTTCCAAAGGCAACACTATTTCCACTGCATTTAGTCTTTCCCCCCACCATCAAAACCAACACACCTGTTGTAAATTGTCCCATTTGTATGTGGCCATGAAGAACTTAGTTGAATATGAATTCTAAATAATTTCTGAGTACCTGACAGTTTTGTGAATTACCATTATACTTTTTTGTGAATATTAGGAAGGTTGATCTTGTCATATGACACTAAAATTTTATTTGGCATTTCATAGCCCTTTTGCAATAAAGTTAGAGATACATCAATCTATGAAAACACTTTTTTTAATTCTCAGACATCTTGAAGAAGGTAAGTGATATGTGGACAAAAGGGAAAACTTACTTATTGGTCTTTTAATTAAAACAGGAAAGGGGGAATTTTGTTAATATTTTTACATTAGGGAAATTATTTTCATTTTTTACCCATTGCTAGGCACCACAGACCTTGGAATCCAAGATTTGTTGGGGTCACCAGAGTAAAGGAGGAGGTTAGGATACTTCTCTGTAGCCTGGTATTTAATTTTAGCTTGCTTTAGAGTGGGTTTAGAAAAAGTAGGGGGTCACTTTAGTAGGGCAAATAGAGGTATAAAACTTTAGGTATGATGAAGTTTCAGGGAAATGAAAGTCAATGAGTTTTATTTATTATTTCTACTATGCTTATGACATTGTGCAGTTTGAGGGACTTGTGATCCTAAAGTGGGAGTAGCAAATAGTTGAACTGTTAACTTTGAGGTACAGGTGAGTCTTTCTAGTTTATATGTAAAGCATCCTCAAGACAGTCTGGGCATGAAGATGAAGCTTAAATTGTATGAAATGACATCTACTTGTTGCAACCAATTGCATTTAGGGCCTTTACTGATGTGGTAAATGATGCTTGGGTCCAATAGATCTAAAAGTTGTCAACCCTTATTGTGTCTGCAAGTTCAGGTGGAAGGAGGGGAATTACCTATTTTCTCTTCAGAACTGAAGGAGACTAAATGATATAGGAAATGATCGTGAGTAAGTAGATGAACTAATTTTTTCACACTACCTAGAATTCCACTGAGATGGCACAACTCTCCTGAGGCACTTATTGCTTCATATTTAAATATTGCAGGCCATCCTTATGATCTGACTCAGATTTCTGGACTATTTCGGTAATTTAGTCTGAATTCTACAAAAACTTGATGACTTGGAGCATTATTTTTACTTAAAATAATCTTTGGGAAAGATCATGTCTTGATAAGAATAGCGGTGAACTATTTGGCTATCTTATCAGTTTTAAATGTTCCCTTTCTCAGCGTTGACTGACAATTTGAGTTACTGATTTCTGGCTCGTCTTTGAGGTATATATATGGTGTTTGGAAGTGACTTAGATCTAGTCTTTAAAGTTTGGAGAAAATTGGAACCCATATAGTATAGGGGTTATTATTTCTTGAAATACTGAATGTATGTTTGTGAATGTGTAGGTTATTTGTCAAAATTATTTTCACTGTATATATATACACGCCAAATACTGACCCATTACAGATTTCTATGGAAGCTCCTCAGAATGAGGTAAGGGGTCAATGTCTTGTAAAACTATGGTAGGATTTATTTTCTTGCTATCAGTGTAGCTACACTAGTAATGAAATGTAATTTTTTTTAATCCATATACCTCTTTACCCTGCTACAAGCAGGCAAGTTTTTTGTTTGCCATGATCTTCACCTCCATCTCATATAATCCTTAGCCTCCTTAAGCTCAATTTAGTAGCTGTCTTCTATAGGAAATCTTTCCTGAGTTCTCCAAGTTGTTAGTGCCTGCTCCTTAAATGGTGGTTGAATTTAATTAAATTCAAGAAGTGAATGAAACAAATAGGTAATCACTTTCTTTGTGAGTTTTCTGATCAATACTTAAATGACTTGATTAGTAATCTTTGAAAAAGTCTCAGTTAAAACAGAAATGCCCTAGTTCTGTTACTATGATTAAGCCTGCTAGCTGTATGTGCTACCTGTTCTGCTTTTCAAAATCTGCATATCATGCTGTTACAGCTTTTATTAATTCAGTTACGCTCAAATAACCTTTTTGAGGGTGTAGAGATTAAGAATTTTATTAAGTTTTTTTTTTGCTGTTGTTAAAATAAGTAGTAGGAATTACTAGTAAAATAGCAAGTATCAGTATATTTTGTTTGAGGAAATGGAACTGGATTGACTTTTAGATCTCAAACTATCATGGAGCTCCTTTGATGCTAAGTACTAAAAGTATAGTGGGGGAGAAAAAAAAACTTTAGGTTCTTTAGGCAGTTATTGAGGCTTTTCATTAGTAAGTGAAGTATTGCATGTAGGTCAAAAAATGTTAAAGTTGGCTTTTATATTGCAAGTAAGCATTCTAAGTCTTTTTAAGCTATTACTTATGATTGGAGAAAAATTGAGAAACTCATTCTAACTTGCTTTTTAAAAAAAGATTATAATTTTAAAAGGATGCTCTGAATGTATTATTATATTTTTAAAAATTGGATTATTTCAGGGTCTTAAGTCTTTACCATCAGGAAAAGTGCTTTATGCAGGGGTAGGGAACTTGTGACCTCGAGGGCATACGTGGCCCAGATTTGTTCTGTGAAGCTTGGATTCAGTCAAAGGGCTACACTTGAGGACCTAGAGGGTCATATGGCCTTAAGGCCACAAGCTCCCCAACCCTGAATAGAGATATCAGATGTTTGGTGACTTACTTGAAGAACAATATTTAGAGGTCGAAGAAATGAATAGTGCAGAAGGAAAGTACATTTCATAGTACACAGACAAATAGCAGCTTATTTAAAATGGCAACTGGTATGGCAAATAGCAATAGTATTTTCCATTCTTTTGTTTCTTATTTAAAAGGTCCAGGGATTCCCTTATATATCATTTAAATAATCAGGGGTAATTTTCCTTTTATATTCTCATTCTGGAAATAATTTGAGATCAACCGGAGGCTAAAATCTGTGGGGTTAGAGGAATGTTTGGAGAAACCGAGAGAGAGGTGTCAAGTTGGCCAGTGCTCTGCTTTTGTCATACCTCAGCGAGTCAATGAAATGGCAGCTGAGTTGAACACAGTAGTGTTGATTTAAACTGCCTGCAGCTGCTTGCAATTGTCATTTCCTTGGGACTGGTGCCCCCTCCTGGAGTCAGGTAGTAAGGAGACCCCCTACATTGTGCCAGCTTTAAAGAAGCAGGTTTGAAAGTGTTGATAAAACCAGTTCTCTTGGTTACATTCTATTTCTCACTTTTGTGCTATTCTTAGTTGTAGCTTGCATCAGGTGTTCCCTGTTCCTGAAATTTCTTTCCTCTATTTATTCACCTGTTGACTTCCTACTCATCTATTTAAATAAATATAATTGATATTTTGGTTTTTACATTGCCTACATTTCCCAATGTTTCCCTTCCTCTTTGCTTTCTCCTTTCTGGAGAGCTATACATTATGATAAAAAATTAAAAAGTTGAAAATGTTCATTAAAATAAGCCAACATATTGAAATTATTTGACATTATAGACTTTGTTTCAAACCCATAGACCCCCACATTTGCAGTGAAGCAAGGGAAAATACTTCCACATATCTTTTTTGGGGGACCAAGTTTGATCATAATTTTGCAGGATTTTGTTTTTTGTTTGTTTATTTTCTTTTCACTTAACATTATTGTAGTCATTGTGAATATTGTTTTCCTGGCATTTTGTTTGGTTTGCTTTGGATCAGTTAGTCAATACTTCTTGTATTTATCATATTCATTAATTCTTATAGCACATCAATATTTTATTAGATTCATATACCATACTTTTTTTTAGCCATTTCCCCAATCAATGGGAGTCTACTTTATTTCCAGTTCTTTTGCTGCTATAAAAAGTACTACTATAAATATTTTGGTATATGTTGAATCTTTATTATTGACCTCTTTAAGCTGTATGCCTAGTAGTGGAATATCTAGGTCAAAGGTTATGGACATTTTCTTCAAATAATTACAGATTACTTTCTAAAATGATTGAACCATTTCATATCTCCCTTTGCCAATTTTCTGCCTACCTAATCTTTTAAAAGCCCAACTCAGATGTCACCTTCATGAAACACCCCCTGACTTTCGTGGCCCTTCCTTCCCAACATACCTAACCTCTCAGACCTCATACAGCATTTTTATGCCCGTATCTTATAATAGTAGAGATTAGAGATATCTATATTGGTATCTTTTCTTTCCCCCTCCTCTCCATTAGATTGTAAAATTTGAGAACAGCCATCTTGTTATACATAAACTATTTCTTTCTTGGAACCTGCTCTGAACAGAGTAGGTATTTTAATATTTGTGGTTGTTACTGACCTAGAAATCAGTTTACTCAGTGCTCAGGTTATAACTGTCTGTTAAATCCCACTTATTTTAACCTGACTGTTTTTGTGCAGGGTGAAATATAGCACCGTGGAAAGAGTACTAGATTTAATTCTACCTCTGATGCATGCTACCGATGTGTCATTTGGGACCAGTTGCTGAATTTTTCTTGATTTCAGTTTCTTCATCTTCAAAATGAGAGAAAGGGTTAAACTAGATGTCTTCTGAGGTTCCTTTTAACCTTAGAACTATGATCTTATGATGATAATGGTACATAATTACCATGAACTTATAAAAATTTCAAAAGATTTAAAATAGAACTTGATATTATTTGCCTCATTCCTTTTCTAATATAGATATGCTTTAATTATCATGATTTTATGTATTTTCCTAAAGGCTAATATTGTTACAAAAAAAGCTGTCAGTAAACTGAATTTTTATCAGATTAATTAAATGTTCTTGGAAGTCTTGATATTTTTCCTTTTTTAAATATTTTATTTTCTTCCCTAATTACATGTAAAAACAATTTTCAACATTTGTTGTTTTGTTCTTTTTTTTTTAAGTTTTGAGTTCTAAATTCTATCCCTCTCTCCCTGCCACAAAAAAGTTGCTATAAATGTTTTTATGAAGATAGTTCCTCTTCCCCCCCCCTTTTTTTTAATCTCTTTGGGATATAGCAATGATACTATTGCTGGATCAAAAGGTATGCACAGTTTTATAGTCCTTTGGGAATAGTTCCAAATTGCTCTCCAAAATGGTTGGATCAGTTCACAACTCCACCAGCAGTGCATTTGTGTCCCAGTTTTCCCATATCCCCTCTAAGGTTTATCATTTTCCTTTTTTTTTTTTTGTCATTTTAGCTAATCTGATAAGGTGTGAGGTGGTATCTCAGAATTGTTTTAATTTTCATTTCTCTAATAGTGATTTAAAACAGGTTTCTTAAACTTTTTCCACTCCTGATCCCTTTTCGTGTTTTAGCAGCTTTCTTTGGTGTTGCATAGACTGAGGGCATGGGCAGTGCAAAGTGTACATAGGCTTTGTGTTCAGAACCAAGGCTGCAGTGAAGTTGCATGATGCGAGATGGGCAAGCGCTGCCAGAAACACCTAGGATTCATTATCTGTTTGAGTTTTAATTAATTTTTGGACTTTGCACATTCAGAAAACTTACAGTTGCCAAATTTTTGTGTCCCCATATGGGGTCACAAACCCACACTTTAAGAAGCACTGATTGAGAGCATTTTTTCATATGACTATAGATAGCTTTGATTTCTTTGAAAACTGCCTGTTCAGATCCTTTGACCATTTCTCAGTTGGGCAATTGCTTGTATTCTTACAAATTTGACTCATTTCTCTATATATTTGAGAAATGAGCCTTTGTCAGATATACTTGTAAAAAATTTCCCCTGGTTTTCTGCTTTCCTTCTAATCTTGGTTACATTGTTTTTGTTTGTGCAAAACTTTAATTTAATGGAATCAAAATGATTCTTTTTATATTTTGTAATGCTCTGTATATCTCGTTTGGTCCTAAATTCTTCTCTTCTCCGTAGATCAGACAGGTAAACTCTTTCATGCTATCCTACTTGGCTTGTGGTTATCATCCTTCATGTATAAATCATGTGCCCATTTTGACCTTATCTTGGTAATGATGTGAGATGTTGGTCTATACCTAATTTCTGCCATGCTGTTTTCTAGTTTTCCTAGCAATTTTTGTCAAAAACTAAGTTTTTGTCCTGAAAGCTTGGATCTTTGGGTTTATCAAACTCTAGATTACTGTGGTCATTTACTGTTGTATGCTGTGTTCTTAATCTAGTCCATTGATCACCTCTCTTTTTCAATTTTTGTTCTTTTTGGAGAGGGGAAGGTAGGGCAAGTGATTGCTCAAGGTCACGCAGATAGTAAATGTGTCAAGTGTCTGAAGCCGTATTTGAACTTAGGTCCTCTATTCACTGTGCCATCTAGCTGGACCCACCCCTCTTTTTCTTAGCAAGTACCAGCCTGTTTTGATAATTACAAGTATTGCTATTTTCTGAAGCAAAAAGTACTTGTGTAAGAGAAAGTCCATATCTTCTTATGTTGGATTTGCTTAAAGTAGGGGGTACATGGCTTGCTATAATAGTCTTAGATTAAAATTTATTAACTTATAAAATTATACTTTTTTACTTATGTACTTTTAACAGTTATGTTGTCGTAATAGATAAAATAGCATAACATTATTGGTGTAAAGCAATGAATCATAGCTTACAGTTAAAAACGTAAGACATAGGAAGGTTAAAGGTTGTTTTAAGAGCACCAGTCAATAAAAACTGAGAACAAGTTCACTTAAAAGAGTTTTTTTTTTTTAAGAAGTGGTATGTGTGAGGAGAGTTCCTGTGATCCAGATTATTTCCTGGGAATGGAATAAACTATACAAAGATGAGAATACTACTTATCATTTAATTAATAAATTTCACTTTGGAGAGCACTAATATTAGTTATATTGCCTGAAAAAGGGATAGAGTTTTGCTTTCTGTCATAAATTACCTTCTCTCTCCTCTGTCTCTCTCCTTTACTCCTTCAGTCTTGTAAAAGGAGTGTTGGGATTTATTAGGTATTAGGTTAAGCAAAGAAAACTTACCTGGGAATTGGGAAACTCATATTCAGGGTGCACCAAGAACACAAAAGTCCCAGGTGATTCTCTAAGATTCTAAGTTGAAGAATAGTTCTGGTTCAGAATTGTGTTGATAGAGGGATTTTTCGGATTGAGATTTCCATATACTGATGAAATCACAAAAGAAAAATGATATGCAGAACTTTATGGCAGTTTAAATATTTGCAGCCTGTTGGTATATAGGTCCCAAGTGAGGATTTGGGCACCATATTTTGAAATGGAGCTAGGTTAATTACTGTGCTTTGGGCAACACGAGCTAGAAATCTGAATCCTCAGCTTCCTCTCTAGAATCAATGCCAGGGAAGTGTTTTTTGAACTGTCAAATGTGAAATATTTACTTGAATGTAGATTGTTGCTTTTAAAGCACCGCTAAATTTTCCTCTTCTTTTTTTTTTCTTAAATTTAGGGAGAATGATGACTCTGTAAAAGAAGAGAGATCTGACTTAAAAGAAAAATCTACAGGAAATAAGAAGGCTAATAGATTCCATCCTTATTCAAAAGACAAGAATTCGGGGACTAGGGAAAAGAAGGGTCCTAACCGTAACAGAGTTTTTATTAGCAACATCCCATATGACATGAAATGGCAAGCTATAAAAGATCTTATGAGAGAAAAAGGTAACTATTTCTGAAATAACCCACTCTTGATAAACCATTTCATATAGGAAAGGGAGAGAGGGGGAAGTAGAATATAGACATTTTTCATTCCCAGGAGCCTCAGACTCATTTTTGAAATTAAAAAAATTTTTTTTGAGACCTGAATTATCTTTCCCTCTTTTTTCACATGAGGCATCTGAATTGCAAGGTAGCATATGTAAATTAAATAGCTATATTTCACAATATTAGTGTTATACTAGAGAGCCAGTATATATGTATGCATATGTAAATTATATACATGTGTGTATGATATATGGGTATATATGCATACATATACCACCATGAATTTTGTTAATCAAGGGTTTGTCTACAGTTGATGTTTTTTCTAAATAAAAAGAAAACAAAAACAATATGGGGGTATTATATTTGTTAAGCAATACACTTAGCGAGCTAAAGTATGAATAAGGCCTGATTTTTTTTTTCAAAAGCTGTTTTGTATTTTCTTGGAGGAGTCTGGAATCTGGCTGTGGAATTAATTTTGTTTGCCTTGTCATGACTGCCATGATGCTGTCTCTTCTGTTCTTTATAAAAATTGCGTTACTGCTGTTGCAGTTTTGATATCAGAATAACCTAAAAACCCTAAACTTATTGCATTTAGATGGTTTGGGGGGGGGAATCATTTTAATACTTGATCTTGCAAAAGCTAGTTTTGTTTATCTTTTGATAATTTGAGTTTCAAAAAGTTCTGCAAAGTATGCACTTGTCTTTGAGGCTGCTCCCTTTTAATAAATAAAAACTTTGCACTGGTGTATCTGTTGTAAGGTGACAACTATTTGACTGGTTTTATTCATTGAACTCATTTAGAAAGTGTGTGGCTTGCTGTGAAATATGACTTGTAAATTTAGTTTACTGAAGGCAAACATGATTGAAGACATTCAGGTAGAAAGTCACCTTAAAACAGCTGTTGTGTCTAGGATGACAAAAGTTATTTGAAAAGTGCTAATGTTGATGTTTTTAATTTGATAGGTTAAGGGACTATCTGTATATCTGCATTTGTTCACCAACTATATCATGCTGGCCAAAATATGATCTGTAGTATGAATTAGGTTAAATATAGTTGTTTAGCTCTTTTAGAGAATGTGGATGCTGTACATTTCTGAAAATTAGTTAAATTTATTATAGTCATTGATAGGAGGTATGTTGGTCTGGTTTTGATTGTTGGTGAATAATAGGTGCTTCTCTGTAGAGTTGTGCACAGGGGCACAGTAAAGCAAGATATTGGTGTTTAAATGCATTGTTTCTTGGTATTTTCCTTTTGTATGTCTTATGTAGTTGGTGAGGTTACATACGTGGAGCTCTTTAAGGATTCGGAAGGAAAATCAAGGGTAAGTGCTGTGGGGCCATAATCTGCTAGAGGTTTAAAAGTTCCTCAGCAGTTTAATTTTTGCTTAATAATTGTACCAGTTTTTGGAAGTAAGTTTCATTTTTATTTTACTTTATTTTGAAAGATTTGAGGTTTCTATATTGGAAAGTTTGACACTGTCATGAAAATCAAACTAGCTGATGGAAGGGATGAGTGTTGTAAATGCTTACAAAAATGGTGTTTACTTTCCTAATGCTCTAAGGTAATGCTTCTTAGCCAATAGATTTTAACATAGGATTTTTGTTGTGTTCTGAATGTCTTAAGGGATCTTCTTTTTATTTTTTTAAGTCACCGAATTGATAAAATTTCTTAAGTGTAAGGCCTATGGCAGGCCTGTAGCTTAAAGGTGTTAATTCAGAATGTATGTTTGAAACTCTTGAAGAGCCTAATTTAGGAGCTTGCAGGACTACTTAAGAGGCAGTACTCTTACCCATTGGTATTAATGAACTAGATTATTAAATTGAAGTGGAAGGAATTGGTTGGTAGCAGACTTTGATTGCCAGCAACAAAGAATGTAATGTAGTGAAGGATATACTGAGAAGTCCCTTTTTAAATAAATGATTACATTTAGCTATTTGTATCCCCAGCACCTAGCAAAGTGCCTGGAATATAGTAGGCGCTTAATAAAAGCTTGTTGATTGATTGATAGAGAGCAAAAAAATCTGTTGGGTGCATGAGAAATATAACTTAGTAACAACATTCCACTGCCAATTGATTGGTATTAATCATTTGTGTAATTATTTTAAAATTCTACAAGTTATTTAACATACCTGATTTTTTTCATATATTTAATTTTGGTGCAGCCTTTCTTCTATGAAAGACCTATTTTTTTAGACGTGAGAATAGTTACATTGTCAATGTTTTGTTTTTGGTAGAATTAAAGAGTATACATTTTAAAAACTGTTTCCAATACAGAATTTGGAAATGTCTTTGACATTTTAATTATTCAAAAATAATTATATTGGGTATCTTAAATGATTCCTTCTGGCTCTTCTTATTTTTATTTGCATAGTGGCATTTTTTTACTTTTGTTTCACAGAAGATGTAATTTCAAAGTAAGACCTGTTTTTAACATGACAATGTTAGATGTCCGTTGATATAGTCTTATTTTAAGAAGAGTTTACAGAGAACCTTTTTGTAATTTGGAAATTAGAATTTTTATCTGTTCATGAGTTGGAAATTATTGAAATGATTGTCTTACACTTGAAATGTCAAAATCCATTGTTAACTTTATTGACCAAAACCTTTTTTTCTCTTACATATGTTGACAAATCTTCATGGATATAGGGTTGTGGGTAAGGATTGCTTTTAGTATCCTAAAGTACAATTTTGAACTTCTGGTTTAAAGAAACATAATTACTTAAATACTTTCAAATTTTGTTTCCTTCCCTAAGTGTGGTTGAGTTCAAAGATGAAGAATTTGTAAAGAAAGCATTAGAAACAATGAACAAATATGATCTTAGTGGAAGACCCCTAAATATTAAAGAGGTGAGAATATTTTTCATTCTGAAAATTTAAAAACTGGAGCAGTTTTTATTTTTGTCTTTCTACTTTCATATGTGGATTAGGAACATTTTCTTTAGCATAGAAGCCTGCTGAAATTTTGTAGTAGTGGTGGTTATGCTTGTCACTTCATAAATTTTCTCTTTGCCCTTTAGTAGCTAACCCATATGTTTGTTTCACCCCATGTTACCATAAGCAGAAGTTGAGAAATTTAGTAATCTAATGAGCTAGAAATTTAAAGCAACCAGTTTCAAGCACTCAACGTTATTTAGCATAGAAATTTTCCATTGCCTTTTAGGCTGTAGTTTTAACTTTGTAAATGTATATATTCTATACAATTGATAATGTAAATAATGTACTTAATAAAGTGAATATTTTACTGCTTACCACAAATCAATAAGAACCCAATTTTTAAGCATTGATAATGGGTTCAGCCCCATATTAGCCTACTTAATGACTTTAGGACAATTTCTAAATCAGTCATTTGAATTTGTCACTAAGACAGAGCCTCTCAAATTAATGGAATTAAAGTGTAAAATATTACATTTTGAAGGGGAAAAGGACAAGGGAGGAAAAGTATTTAAAATATATATGAAGACTTATTTTAATTGAATACTAGGTTTTCAAAATGCTAAAATGAGGGGCGGCTAGCTGGCGCAGTGAGTAGAGTGCTGGCCCTGGAGTCAGGAGGACCAGAGTTTGGATCTGGCCTCAGACACTTAACACACAAACAAAAACCTAGCCGTGTGACCTTGAGCAAGTTACTAAAACCCAATTGCCCTCCAAAAAAAAGCAAAAAAAAAAAACCCCCAACAACAAAATGCTAAAATGATCATGGAGTGTTTAGTATGGGAAAAGCCAACTCATTAAGACCCTATATTCTACATCTATAATAAATGCAGTATTTGGATTATAGACTAGTTCTGCTTTTTTTTTTCTCTCCCAGAATACTATGAGAGAAATTTTAGAGTTAGGATAGAGAAAAAAAAAACCAGGTCCTATCACCATTGGAGGTTCAGTTTGATGTGAGTCATTGGTTTGATGACAAATTCTCTTTAAATTAAACTACCAGTTGTAGTTTAGTGTGAGAATACAATTGGTTGTCAGTCTGAGTACAAAGCTGTTAATAGCCTACAATGAAAAGTTGTACTTAAAAAGTGGTCCTTACTTAATAGTTGACACCTGTATTCTTCTTTTTTCCTAAATCTTTATATTTTAGTTTTTACAATTACATGTAAAAACAATTTTAACATTTGTTTTTTTTAAATTTTTGAGTTCCAAACTCTTTTCCCCCCTCCCTCCCCTCACCCTCCTTGAGAAGGTAAGCAGTTTGATATAGATTATTACATAAGCAGTCATGTCAAGCATATTTCCATATTAGCCATTTTGGGAAAGAATACACCACCTATATTCTTCTAATCCTGATTCAGAAACCATAGTATTCTATTGAGGAGTTTAATTATCTAAACCTCTTCTTCTTAGGGACTTCCCTTTCTTTTCCAACACCATTTTATCTAAACCTTGTTTCTTCTGGTACCCAGTCTAGTATACAAATGCTTAGTAATTGTTTGTTAAATTGAATTTTTTCTGGAGTGGGAAAGGAAAGAGATTTGGGACAATGTGATTTATAATTAAATGTTTTCATCGTCATTTTATCTGACCGTATTAATTTTTCAAAACATTTTGTAAGAGAAATGTAAGCAACGAAGATTAAAAAGTTCCCTATAGTTACTTATATGTGTGACATTTATGATGTTTTATATATGGCAAATTACAGCATCATGAAAATAGACGGAATGCTGGACTTGGAATCAGGAAGACCTTGTTTCAGATCCAGGCTCTAATACCAGCATGTGATCCTAAGCAAATTACTTAGCCACTTTGAGTATCAAGTCTCAGTCAGCTCTCTTGGACTTACCTACTAAGTCATAATCATTGAAAGAGTTTACTAAACTGAGAAAATCTCAGGTCTTTTTGTTCAATCTTCTATGAGGGAATATCACTAATTTTGGGTTAAATATTAGTTGTTCAGTGATATACTCTTTTTCTTTTCCAAATATTCAAGTTGTTGTATATTCACACTAAAATACCCTTCACTTCCTTTCCTTCTCCACTCTGCTATAAAAATTGATTGTGAGATCATACTTTGTTGTCTTTTCAACTTCTAGCACAGATACTCCGTAAATATTTCAGAAAGGACCCCCAAACACTAGAATAAAGTTTATCTGACCAGTCATATTGGTTACATGTATAATTATGTGTTCCCTCCTAACTTGTTTCTTCTTTTCTAATATTAAAGTTTAAAATTCTTAAATAGTGAAGCTCTCTTAATTTTAATGGATCATTAATTATCAGTATTAGTATTGACAGTCTCCAATTTCTGAACACTCAAATAACTTGAACATGGACAGGTAGTGTAGGTGGAGTCCTACAACTCAACAAGGCTTCATTGGGAAGTCCTGCTGCTATGCAATTTCTCATAGAAATAATATCATAAATTATGTTTAAGTATTGTTTAAGATTGTGCTATTAGTACTATGTCTCAGGTATAATCCAGGCTAAAAGGTTTTTGTTGTTGTTTTCAGTAGGACAAACTACAGTACTTGGGATATTTTGTAACATTATTTCTATGAGACAGATATATAACAAGTTTGGTTAGCCAACTTAAAAAAGAATAAAAAAGTTCAAGTTAGAGACAGCTTATTCAGATGAAGTAAGAACAATTGTATATTATTTTCACTGATAATGTTTTGTTATTTTGATAGATTGAAATATGGGTTGGTACTGTTGCAGTCTTCTAGGTTTCACTTTTTCATGTAGGAAATTGACCTCTATTTGTTGTTTTAGTCAACATTGTAGTGACCTTGCAGTTAAAACTTTTTTGTAAGTTAGCAAATTTTTGCATTTATTAAAATTCAGGGTTTTTGATTTGTTAAAAATAGATAATTAAAAAAAATGTTGACAGTGAGCACATGGCTGTGTTGTTTGATAGGTTTTGTCATCCTAACCCATATCCAGAATCTGCCACTAGATGACCTTGGAGAAGTCATTTAACCTCTCTAGGCCTCATTTTATTTACTCATTTGTAAGATGATGGAAATGGCACTAGACTTCTCAGGTCCCTTCCACCTCCTAGGATGTTAAAACATATTCCATTAATTTTATGAGTATCTTAGCATCAGCATCATTAACTGTTTTTATCTACTGAAGTCTTCTTAAATATCTGTCCAGAATAAGCCATCAGTGCATCTGAAATTTATACTGCTTAGTTGATTTTTGTCATGGTTAATAGAGCATAGGTCATAGGGTTGATCTCATTCCAACTTCAGTTAGCTTTTTACAGAAAAAAACACAGTTCATTCCCTTGAAGGACTTCAACCCTAGTCAGCTTTCCAACAAGCATGCTATTGATCACAAAAGATATTAATAAATCTAGATGATTCTTTGCAACCTTTGCTATTCCTAATAAATATAAACTACTTATTCAAAACAAAACTCAAGGCATGATACTGGACAAGAAGATGATGTTTATCTTTGTATGCAAAAGACAACCCATAGTTATAGTATAAATCCATTCTTAAATGAAGATTCATGGAAATTCTATGCACATTTGTATTTATAAATTTGTCCCCCAACTCATGATAGATTTTTGGCTTGGCCTTTTGAGAAAGTATTATTTTTATGTATTGGCTCATTTTTAAAATTATTGTATCTGTAGTAATATTGGAGACCAAGTCTGTTCTAGAGATCCAATTTATAGAGAGTGCTTTTGTTTCTTCGAATTAATAGAACTTCTTGATTTCTACTTTTCCATTTTGAAATGTGGCAAATTTTTAGGCTTTGTGAAAGTTCTCTTCATTTAACATAAGGGAAAAGTTGCTTGTTTTCCCACATACTTTCCCTACCAGTGTTAATTGTTTGTCAAGTAATCATTTCTCTAGCCACTTCAACTATCTAGAACAGAGTGGAAAGTCAAGAATGAAGCAAAAACCGAAATAGATGCCACAAAATCTGTGCATTAAAGATAATGTGCTTTATTCACAGATAAGCCCTTCTGACCTCTTAGATTCCCTTTACTCTTATTTTATTCCAATTTCTAAAGAATTTGGTTATTCTATTTTACCACATAAATTGGAGATTAGAAGTAGCAAGTTAGAAGAGAGAGGACACTGCTAGAAGTCAGCATAGGGATGTGAAGGAAAAAGACCAATAAATAGATATTTCAAGTCTAGTCAAAAGGGATTTACATAGTGCTAATTTCCACATCCAAAGTTCTTCACATTCATGAAATTTCAGGTCCACTTCACATGTCCAACCCAACAAATAAAAATAAAACAGACACAAGAACTTTTAAAAGCATGACAGTCTAGGACTCATTTAGCACAGGGGCAGATAGCTCTTAACATGCTCCATGCTCAGTGAAGGCATCACTTTCTGTGACTTCTTAGGCTCCCCAGCAAGCTCCAGTGTTCCTCTCCCTTTCTGATTAGCTTATGCAATTATAGCCTATTAGTTCTTGTAATGACATGTATTCAATGGATGATGAAGCTTAGTCATTCAGTTTAGCACTTGGTATATTACAGATGCTATCATGTATTCTGTTAAGTAGGGGAAGAAGTTTTTCACATTTTGAGCTTGTTTCACTTCTGCTTCACTTAAAATATTTCTCAAATAATAGAAATCTTGTATTATTGACTATATGAGGGCTTTAATCTCTAATCCAATTTGTATCTAAAAACTTTTTTCTCCACTTTTGGTCTCAAGATCATGATCACTTCAGTAGAGTGAAAGGCTTTAAAGAATAGGCAAATGTCCCCATTCAGGAGTGAAACTAAGACTTCATAGAGAAGGGGTTTTAAAAATTACTTATCCTTCAAAGCCCTGGGTCATGTAACTTCCAAGGCTTTAAAGCCTTGTGTTTGCTAATCAGTCCAAATGTTGTATTTCACTGGGGGCTTCACTACAGATGTATTTTGGAAAGAAAGAAGTCACAGGTAAGTACTTTTCTTCTTCTTAGGGTGTATATTTATGTATATATGTTATGGTACATAGTATGGTATGTAGTATGAGGTAAAAAAAATTAATTTCAAGTTCTTAAAGTGACTTTAGTGATTGGAAAAAGGTGCTAAACTGACATCCCTGGAGATTGAAATCTTTTATCTATCCATGGATTTTGTATAGGGTTCTTTTCTATGTATAAGAATAATTCAGTCTCTGTCTATAAGTCCTTGACACTTCAGCTGGGTTTGCAAGATGGTCATTAATATTGAGCCAGTTGTGTTAGTTTCTATAGAATTTCAAGTTGTTTTAAATGATTTTAGACATATTGATTCATCTAGTGGTGTTTAATATTCAATGTGTGTTATAGGATCCTGATGGAGAAAATGCTCGTAGGGCACTGCAACGTACAGGAGGATCATTCCCAGGAGGACATGTCCCTGATGTGGGTTCGGGGTTGATGAATTTACCACCTTCCATTCTCAATAATCCAAATATTCCTCCTGAGGTTATCAGTAATTTGCAGGCTGGTAGACTTGGTTCTACAATTTTTGTTGCTAATGTAAGTTTAAGCTTTAGTCTCAATTTTTGATGTTCAGATGTATAGCTCTAATTTTTCATTAGTTCATTGTCATTGGCCAAATTGCTGGTGGGTTTTACAAGAACATTTTGCTTATTTTTAATAAAAATAAGTGAAATATTAACTATTTAAATTCTTATATAAAAATACATTTGTACAAATTGGGAGAATAAATGCAATTATTTTAGTTTAGGGTCCCCATCCCCCGGAAGAACTGTGGAATTAAACATTTGGACAGTTCTTAACATTTATTTCTTCTGCATGTGCTCTTATTTTTATGTTGGCAAATGGGTTTCTTCCTGGTAGTTTTGCATATCTGATCCATGAATTATATGTATTCATGAATTGTCATGTATTGTAGTTGGTTTGCTTGGAGAATACCTGTCCAGCTGTTTTACACTTAAGAAAGTAAATTAAATTAACAACACTGTTCAATATTAATTTCTTTTAGTAGAATTAGATGTACAAGTGTCAAATGTGTAATGTTTTGGTTAGGGCTGAGATGTTTCTCAGAGCTAATTGAGCAGGTGAGACTTTTGGGAATTAAACTTTTTTAAGGAGAAGGGGATGTGTAGATGTGACTTATTAAGTGAGTTTAAAAATACTTAAGGAGATTACAGTTTATTATCTGAGAATTATTGTTATGTTGTATGATGGTAGTAAGAATTATAGTTCTTTGGTATCTATAATTTTGGAGTTTAGAAAAGATCTTGTTGTCTATAATTGGGGAGACAGGTATATTAGTAACATAATTTTGATATAATTTTATGTTAAGCTTGACTTCAAAGTTGGTTGGAAGAAGCTAAAGGAGGTGTTCAGCATAGCTGGAACAGTAAAACGGGCAGATATTAAAGAAGACAAAGATGGCAAGAGCAGAGGAATGGGCACAGTCACTTTTGATCAAGCAATTGAAGCAGTTCAAGCAATCTGTATCCTAATTTGCATTTTAGTATTATATTTAATGTAGTTGAAGGAGTCTGATACCATTTTTCCCTTATTTTTTTATTGTTAAAGTTCAGGCCAGTTTGTATTTGATATAAAATTTGTTGCCTTGTGCCTTTTTTGCACTGTACTTGGCTTAGCTGTATGTTAGACTTTAGTCTCCAGTACATGCAGACCTTTATTACATCCAAGTACTAAAGTCACTCCTGAAACTTGAAATAACATTACATTTCTTTCCTGTGAAAATACTTGGGGTTTTCTAGCCATACGCATAAAGGTAGCTGTTTTATGTAATCCCTTGTACACTAATAACATGCATTAAAATGAAACATACTGTTTTCTTTTTTCAATGATTGGATTAAATAAGTTATATGTGCCTTTTAAAAATAAATTTCTTATTTGCCAAAACCTTGTATACCTTAAAATAGGCTATTGATTATAGTACTTAGTAACCTAGGAAATAATTGTTTGAAATATCTATAGTTATTTAAGTATAAAATGGTATTTATTTGTTTGGTTAATTTCTCAAATATTCATATGCAGTAATTTGATTTAGCTTTCCTTGACTGACCCTACAGCTATGTTCAATGGACAGTTTTTATTTGATAGACCTATGCATGTGAAAATGGTGAGTCCTTGCCCAACCCACCAAAAACGTCTTCCTTTGCCCTTATGTATATTGTAATATTCTTGTAGTTATACTATTTCAGTTTAACCACGTAATATTTGTTTTCTCATTAGGATGACAAATCAGTCCCTCATGAAGACTATCGCTCACATGATAGTAAGACACCCCAATTGCCACGTAAGTAAAACTATAATTAAAAAATGAAATGTTTTGAGACAAAATAACTTTTTGGTGGATTGGGGAATAAATTCATTCTTTGTCTATAACATGAGTTAACTACTTAAAAATGCTTATGGTTTTTAGATCATTAATTAGTAATTTTAAAATATATAGCGTTCTTTGCTATATTTAGTTAAGTGGAAGTAATATTATTTATGTGAAGTTCTCATCTATAGGTAATGAACATGACTTTGTTGGTCCTTGAAATGTTTATATAACTAGATTATTAGAAAGGCAATTAGTAATTAATGGAAATTGTGAAAACATTATCCAATTTTTACACATACAACAATCTACTATCACAAATAAATTTTAGTCATTTTCAGGTCCTATTTTGGAAAGAAAATTGGCAAAAATTATAGATAGCCAATAGGAACCAAAATATGAGAAAGCAAGGAGCTTAACCCAAGAATACCTTGGTAACAGAGTGGGTCCTTTAATAAAAATGTGTTGGTTTTGGTGGGTTTTTTGTCCTAACAAAACAGAGTGTAACAGAGTATTGTGTTCCTAAATTTCTTTGTCACTTTTTTTCTGGTCTATAATTTTGTAAAGGTTTAGGATGTTATAAAAGTGTATTTGATTTTAGGCCTGGATCCTTAATACCAGCAAGTTTTGTGTATTGTTATCTTTGTTTTAGGTGGTCTTGGAGGTATTGGAATGGGACTTGGACCAGGTGGGCAGCCCATTAGTGCCAACCAGTTGAACATGGGAGGTGGAATGGGAAATATAGGACCAGGAAGTAAGTATTTTTATGTTTGTTTGTTTGTTGTTTTTGTTTGTTTGTTTGTTTTCCTGAAAATTGCCCTGCTCGGTCAGTAACAAAGCTTACATTTATATCCTTTTTTGAATATTAAGAGCCTCCTTTAGAGCTTTGTGGATATGGTGGCATCACTTGAATTGAAAGTGAAATTAAACCATGAGAACAGCAAAAGGAAATGAGAATGGGAGAAAGCAAGTTTTCTTTTACAGATAGCTGTGCTGTGATTAATCATTTAACCCTACATTAGGGGAAAAGGGAATGCATAGCAAATTGCCTTGCATAGAGTAGGGCTAAAGATTTTTTGGTGGAATGAAATAGAAGTATATCACTACTTATTTATTAACAAGGTAGTATAAATTTGCATGTCAGGTTAACGGTAAATATAAGTAGGTGTGTCCATTTAAATTAAACAATATAAATTAGAAGAGATGATTTTTGCATTTGCTTACTTAACCAACTAAAATAGCATGATTGGCTTCTATAATTATTCCATAGACCTTGAGGTCAGTGATAGTACTAGCTTTTCCAGTCCAGTTGCCTTCTTAGTTTTCTTGGTTAGGACAAACCTTCTCCATCCTACACTAGGTTATACTGGTACAGTAGCTATAGAAAGAGTTGAATTACCTGTACATATCCTTTAGTGGCTTTATAGTGTTTGTGCTGTAAAATAGAGGTTCTTCTGGACCTGGAGATCTGAGGTTGAAGGCTTTATTGAACAGTCTAACCAACTGAAGAGAATATACTGCTTCATAGATGCTTGATTTTCATATACCTTCCACCTTTTTTTCTCTGAAATGTTTGTTGAATTTAAACTGAATTCATGTACTCGTTAAAAAACATTGTGGGGTGGGAATTGGATCTGAGAGGTGAGAAAAATGGAAGCAACACTTTCTTTTCTTGTCCTCTAGTAATTTCTCAGGCCTAATCCTTGAACCTTCACAACTGGATGACTGGCATAGGGGGTCAGGCAAGTGACCCCCACCCCAAATATCTCATTATCACTTAAAGCATTTGTTTATGCTTTGTTGCATCATTTTGTGGCCATAGACATGAAACATTACATTCTTTTCCCACATTTTTCTAAAAGTAATTATTTTGTATTTCATTTGAGGTATGGGAATGGATGGTCCTGGTTTTGGAGGAATGAATAGAATGGGAGGAGGTATGTACAAGACCTTACATTTTGTGTGCATGATCATCATCATTTACTGAAAAACTGTCGGACATGAAACATAAATTTCTGCTTCCCTTAATGCTAACTCATTTCCCAGGGAGCTTTTTGTAGGAATTGATTTTACACAAAGGCTTTTAGTAGAGTTAGGAAACAGCCACATACAGTTGGTGCAGTAGTCTGATGGGTAGAGGAAAAATCAACAGGTGGCACTTATTGCTGACAAAAGTATACCTTTAAACTATGTAATTAACAACAGTATCTTCAAATTTATCCTTATTATGTAGGAGTTGGGTTTGGTGGCATGGAAACAATGAATAGCATGGGAGGATTTGGAGGAATTAGCCGAATGGGAGGTAGGTAAATTCTTAATTTGGAGGGGGGGAGGGGAATTGGGAGTGTGTTCTGTGTATAGCTCTTCCCTACTATTAAATTGTTCCCTCCTTCACTTAGGAATGGGTGCTATAGATGACTTCAGAGGGAGCATGGGCAGTGGAATGAGTGGAGGGCTAGGGACTGGCATGGCAGGAATGGGAACTGGTATGGGCGGCCTGGGAAGCAGCATGGGAGGTAAGTTAGGTAAATAACATTTTCATATTTACAAGTTTTACTGTCTTCTTTTATTTTAGGCATATTCTTAAAGAAATATTGAAATGCTTGAAAATATTTAAATTGTTCCTACTATTATTTTCACATTCTTTACAGAATTGTATCGTGGTGGAATGGCTAGTAGCATGGAAAGAGACTTTGGACGTGGTGACATTGGAATGAATCGAGGCTTCGGGGATTCTTTTGGTAGAATTGGTAGGGCAATGTTGTCATCTTGTACTCTTTCTTTTTGTGGGTCATTGAAAATTCTTTTATCTCTTCAATCTTAAAATGAGAAATGTTATATAGAGTGTTTCATTTAGTTTTGTTTCTTAAGGAAGGGAACATTTTTTATGATAAACTGGCAAGACTAAGGTGCATTGTTGTAGCTGACTCTTTAAAAACAGAATACCTACACATAAAGCACTTGAGAGTGAACTCTTTTAGAAAGTCTTCAATGAACTCAGTTACCTTACTTTAGCTTCTTATGAGCAAAATATTAAAATGTTGTCAAATTAATTACTTATACTCTATTGAAAGTAACTGTAGTTAATTAGCATATTATCTGTCTTTGTTAAGGTGGTGCAATGATTGGAGGTTTTGCAGGAGGAATGGGAGCTTCTAACATGGGTCCAGTAGGATCTGGCATGAGTAGGTTTTAAAGTTTTTCCTAAAATTAATTTTTAAATGTTTGCTATATGCAAAAAACTGCTAGGAATTTATAATGACAATGTAAAAATCTCTTATTATACTTATTCTAGAATTTCACTTTTGCCTGGTGAGAGAACGTTATATAGGAAAATCATGGTAGTTTGATTGAAGGTTCTTTTTCTTGACTATTTTTACTTCTTTACTATTCCCGTGCAAATATCTAAACATGTATGAACTAAACCCCCATTTTAGGTTTCTCTTCTCCAGCAAGATTTTCCTTAACATATGTGACCATGTGTAGAACTGCATTACTTTTGCCCTAGTACCTTTTATCTCCCTTGCTAAGCTTTGCAGCACCACTGTTTTTTAATTTATTTAAGAGGTAGGGAGAGTTGTCCAATGGACTGCTTTACATTTCTCATTTGAAGCATTCCTAAAATTGTATAGGCAAAAATTGGGAGGTGGGTTCCTTTCATATCTCCTTAAGTTTGTCAAAGAGTAGCTTTATAACCTTACTGAGAAACAGATGTTGAGTTTCTTCCACTTTAGTCCTCTTATTTGTTACCTTATTTTACCTTTGACCTTACTCACTATTTATACCCAATTTATTGACCACACTTCCTTACTAAACCATTATTTTCCCTATGATTTTTTTTTTTTTTTTGCTACACTGGCTTTTCATTGGTAGACCTAAAACACTCCCTACATTCCCACTTTGAACATCTAAACTCCAAATCCTGAAAACTTATTAACAAATCTTCCACTAAACCATTCTCTTTTCTGGCTTCCATTTTGTCATAAACTTATCAGTACATTATTTCTGTCAGTTCTTATCCCTAATACAGAATCATAGAATTATAAAAGTTGGGAGAAACTTTTTACTAATCCTTTGACTTGGTGCATTTTCACTGGTTGTTCCCCATGCCTGGAATGCTCTCCCTCTTCAGCTCTACTTCATGACTTCCCTGGCTTCCTTTAACTCCTAGCTAAAATCCTACATGCTATGTAAAGTCTTTTTTTCTCCCCCTTAATGCTAGCTCCCTTTTAATTATTTCCTATTTTTGTATACAGCTTGTTTGCACATATTTGTTTGCCTGTAGTTTCTGTAACCCTAGTGTCCCCAGGGTGGTTGCCAACACAGGTTCTTAGATATATTTTTCTAAAGGAAAGCAACTCAAAATGGGTTAACAATCTTGCCATAATCATTCAAACATATCATTTACCTAGTTCAGGGGAAAAAGTCAGCACCCCGAACTTCAGAGTATACAGACAGGTTATAAGCAGAAGTTACAAGAAGACAGAGAAACATTTCAGCAGACAGGCCTCCAACTGTCTGACCATTACATCCATACCTAGTCACATTTACCAGAGAGGGAAGCACCAACTTCTGGGTTTTCAAAGCCGGGGGGCTCAACGGCTGCTCAGAGTCTCATCTGGTTAAGTCACACAACACTTCTCAAAGTGAGCCCCAAAACAAAGCCTCACATCAGGGTTTATATAGCCTTCTCCTAGCTCAGAGAATGTAACAACCCTCTTGATTCACTGCCCAATCACAGAGCACCAAGGTGTTGGCATTCCTGTAAACCAAGCCTCCCTCCGTAAGCTCCAGGTACACTTAAGCCTATCAAAGGGCCTAGGGGTAGGGAAGAGCTTAAATTTCCATTCCCTTAACAGTTTCTCCCATTAGATGGTGAGTTCCTTGAGATCATAGACTATGTTTAACTTCTCTTTGTATCATCCTTTAGCACAGTACCTGGCACATAGAAGATGCTTAAATACTTTTTTTTTTATTTTTGAGCAATCGGGGTTAAGTAACTTGCGCAAGGTTACACGGCCAGTTATTTCTGGGTGTGGTGCTGAGTGTCTGAGCCCGGGATTCGATCTCCAGGTCGTCCCAACACTGGAGCCGGTGCTCTTACTTGCTGTGCTACCTGGCCGCCCCTGCTTAAATACTTTTTGATTGATTTACTAGACATTTAATTAAACTAATACCTGAGTAGGAATACCTGGCAGGTGACCATTCAGCTTCTACTGAAAGACCTCCAGTGAAAGGAAACCCACTAGCTCCTCAAATAAGCTATTCCTTTTTTAAAGCTCTGATTGTTGATTTTTCATTAAATTAAATCTATATCTGCCTCTTTCTGAGTTCTACCCAGTGCTTATTCCTGTGTCATCTGGGGCTAAGCAAGAGGAATATAATCCACCTTCCACAGAATAACTCTTACAGATAGCCATCATATCCTCCTGTCTTCCCTTCAGACCAGATATACTCAGTTCCTTCAGCTGGTTGTTGTATGGCATGATTTTGAGCTCCTTTCAAGATCCTAGTTGTTCTCCTTGGAATGTATTGCATATTGTCAATCTTCCCTAAAACTATATGCCCAGAAATGACCATACATTACTCCAGATGTAGTATAAATAGGGCTTATTAAAGCAGGGCTATAATCTACTTTGTTCCCAATCACAACTTAAAGAATTATAATATTGATCATTTGCATGTTTTTGTTATTGTTGTTTAGTCATTTTTCAGTCTTGTCCAACTCTTCATGACCTCTTTTGGGTTAGTTTTTTTTTTTTTTTTTTTGGCAAAGATACTGGAGTGGTTTGCCATTTCCTTCTTCAACTCAATTTACAAATGAGGAAACTGAGACAAACAGGGTAACATCACACAGCTAGTAAGTATCTGAGTCTGGATTTGTACTCAGGTCTTCCTGATTTCAGACACAGTTCTCTATCTGTTGTGCCATATATAGAGCTTTAAGGGACCTCAAAGTCCATCTAGTCCAACCCTTTCATTTTATCTTTGGGGCAACAGAGGCTCAAGTATATTAAGCTTCCTGCCCAAGGTGATATAGGTAGTAAATAGCAGAAAGAATATTTGAATCCAGGTTCTCTAACTGCAGAACCAGTGCCTTTTCTACTATACTACCATTATGTAGCCTAAGATCACATTGACTTTTTTGGCTACTACATTACATTGCTGACCCATAATGAACTCACTGTTCATTAATATCCCTAGGTCTTTTTTATATGCAGTGTTGTTTAGCTATGTGGTGACGTAGATTTTTTTTTTTAAATCTAAGTGTAGGACTTTTTATTAGATTGCATCTTATTATATTTAGCCAATTATCCTCTAGGGGCAGTGAACCTGCAGCCTCAAGCCCACATCTGGCCCTCTGGGTCCTCAAGTGCAGCCCTTTGATTGAATACAAATTTCATAGAATAAATCCTCAAAGGATTTGTTCTATAAAACTTGACCTCAGTCAAAAGGCCACATACAAAGACCTAGAAGGCCACATATGGCCTTAAATCTGCAGGTTCCCCAGTCCTGTAAGCCTGTCAAGATCTTTGGGAGTCTTGTTTAACTATCCATTGTGTGAGCTATACCTTATAGCTTCCTTCATCCACCAGTTTGATAAATATTTTAATTATATCTTCATTTAAATTATTGATAAAAATAGATCCAAGAATAGGTGTCTGAAACACTCTGTCAGGGACCTAGCTTGACACTGATCCATTAATTAATTACCACTCTTCTGGTTCTTGTTATTCAACTAATTCCAGATCCAACTATCATCCAACCTACATCTCTCTACCTTGTCCACAAGGATATAATAAGAAATTTTGTCAGATGTCTTGCTAAAATCCAGGTATATTAGGTCTGCAGAGTTTCCTTGACCCACCAAAGTAGTAACCCTGTGACAGGAAATGAGGTTAGTTTGGCATGACTTACTATTTTTTAAAATAAATTTAATTTTTTTCAATTAATAAAAAACTATTTTCTCTACTACTTCTCAGCAACAACAGCAAAAATCAATGCCCTTATAAATGTGCATAGTAAAACAAAACAGATTCATGAATTCAGCATGACTTATTCTTGATAAATCTGTGCTGGCTTTTAGTGATTGATAATCTTTTCAAAGTTCCCCAAATCTATCCCTTTAATAATATGTTCTAGAGTTTTACCAGGAATTGAAGTTAAACTCATGAAGCCTGTTGTTTGAAGAATGTACTTTATTTTTAAAATTGCAAGAACATTTGGTTAATCTCTAGCATCTCTCCTATTCTCTACATTTTTCAGAGATCACCAATACCAACTTAGCTAGCACATTCACAAATTCTTAGGATATCAGAATGCCTCAGTTTGATTACTTTAGTTCATTGAGTATCTAGGTCATCTCATTTTTTCACTTACCTTGGTTTTCATGCCCTGTTCTTAGTTTTCTCAGTTAAAAGATCCTTCTTCTTAGTGGAAGAAAACAAAAAAGGTAGTAAAATAGTTATGTCCTTAACCCAATTTCAATGATTATTATTCTTTTTACCACTAGCAGTGGTCCTATCCTTTTAAAATTTCCTTATTTCCCCAAACAAAATATTTTTAAAAGATTTTTATTGTTCTTCAACATTAATTATACACCTTAACTCATTTTTAGACTTTTTAGCATTCCTAATATCCATCTTAGGATTCACCTTTGCTTCTATCTTCTTTACATGTCTTTTAATATAATTTGATCTAGTTCCCTTGTGTATCTCTTCAGATAACTTCTGTTCTTTCTCATTGGAATTATTTGTGTCTATTATAAGGATTTAATTCCTCTTGAGATGATTTCCCATTAGGCCATGAGTTTTCCTGCCTGTTCTTTCTGTGATCTCTTCAAAATCTACTCTCCTAAAGTTTAGGATATTCATTAGATTATACCTGGCATTCTTCCACTTTATGCTACTGCTTTCCTTTTTTTCAGTTACAAGCTACTAATAGTATATCCCTAAAGGTTTGTTAGTTCTTCTTTGATAACCAGTCTGATCTTGTTCATAACCAGGTCTTTTAAAAAGTAGGTTGGAATTTCTCAGCTGCTCTGATTTTAGTACAGAGAGAGCAATCACCAGCAGACTTCATATGGCTGAAGCAACCCATCACTGCTCAATCCTTCCCCTGTGTTATTTTTTTTCTGCTTCAGGAACCCATCATCCATTCCTCTTTCTGATTGGGGTGGTTTGGAGTATACTACCACCACAATAATGCCGCTATTTCTCCCTCTATGATTGTAATCTGAATCTTCACCATGCTTTTCTTCTACAGTTGGTAGACTTCATGCCCTAAAATATATCTCTTTGATATGCAGTGCTATTCTGTTATCCCTTTTGTCTAATTTTTTCTCTTTAAATAAGGTATATGTTTCTATTACTGTAGTGTGGTCATAGGTTATATTCCACAAAGTCTTATCAATTTTTTGCCTTCCTATTTTTGTTTCTGCCATTCTTTCCCCCTTTGTTGCCCATTTCTGAATGCCAAGTCATTTTGGAATGTTTTCAAAATCATGTGATCCTAGCATTTTAGTGTGTTCATTTGGTATAAATAGAAATCAAGGAGTAAGGAGAGTTATAGGACCAAGGGATAAACTGAATAACTTGTTGAGACTAGAGGAAAAGAATAAAATAAGTGGGGAGGGAAGGATATCAGAGTACTAGGAGTGAGATTAAGAGGAAAGCATGAACCAGTTGCTTGGGTTCCCAAGCTTCATAGTATTATCTCTTTATTCCACCATATCTCCTGATTAATATTGAACTTAATGATCTTACTGATAGAAGATGATATCTATCTTATATAGTATCTGTTGACTCTTAACATATGAGGAAAACTGGGAATAATTTTAGCAAACAAGTAGAAATGTGTAAGGGAAATTGGGGAAGTAATGTAATAACAGAATTTGTTTAGAGTGGCAAGTTAAGAGTTTGTAGGAATTGCTGTCTAAGAATATACTTACCATAGTTCTGTGTTTAAAAATGATCAAGTAAAATAAGGAATGAAAATAAAAGGCAAAATCAAATAATGAAAAACCCAAAACTACGCAATGTTGTGTGCAGGTTTTGTATAAGTTAGATATGTTTGAACCTGATAGAAACAGATTTATATATGTAATATGCTCCATGTATGTATAGTAGATAGTATATTATAGGTATTCAGTTAACCACCATTAATCTAAGTTAGATTTTGTAACAACTTTCAGGAAAACACTTGTATTTTTAATGTTAAAAGACTTTACCTTTTTACTAATATGGTTATATGAAAAGAAGTAATTTTTTCCTCTCCCTTTTCCCCAACAATGACTTACTCCCACATCTTTTTGTTTATCTAAAAAACAAATCATCAAACTACAAACTCCCAAATCTTCTTTTCCCTCTCTAAAAACTCCAGGTGGTGGAATGGGTGGTATGAACAGCATGACTGGAGGAATGGGAATGGGACTTGACCGGATGAGCTCCAGCTTTGATAGAATGGGACCTGGCATGGGAGCTGTACTGGAAAGAAGCATCGATATGGATCGAGGATTTGTGTCCGGCCCAATGGGAAGTGCAATGAGAGACAGGATAGGCTCCAAAGGAAACCAGATATTTGTCAGAAATGTAAGCAAATAAATGTAAAAGACACTTTTTTTCTTTAATTTTCTTTGTGTATCTATTACTAATACCTGTTTTCATTCTAGCTGCCTTTTGACTTGACTTGGCAGAAACTAAAAGAGAAATTCAGTCAGTGTGGTAAGTATACAAATGATTGCAGATATATTCATATTGATTGTGGAGGAGAAATTGGTTCTTAAAATTCTAAATATTGACAAAGGTACTTACTCATACCTATTGAAATTACTAATTCCTGGATTGATTTCCAGGTGCAATTACACTTCAGGCTTAAATGGGAAGGTAAATTTATTTTAAAATATTTTCTTGGAACAATACAGGTCTGCGAGGTAGAAGGACAGGGATCCTAGGGAAGTCTGAAAGTGCTTCTTCTTCAGAGCCTTTGATTTGAAGTATATAATTTTATTATATTTACATTATTGTAGCTCACATTGTTGTCTAATTTGTTGTCAAGTACTAGGCAAGTGGCTTCATCCCATTCATTAGTTCTTTGTTGTCTATCTAAATCAGTGGTATCAACTCAAATAGAAATTGGTGCTACTAATCTATACATAAAGATCTCTATAGGCTGCTTAAAATGTAATGTTATTTATGTTTTATTCTATTTTTATTTTGTCAAATATTGCCTACATTTTTATCTGGCTTGGGCCACTCTCAGGAGTGTTGTGGGACACATATTTCACACCTCTGATCTAGGTCATGACAGGTTTGGGCAAATAGCATAGAGGTAGTAAAGTAGGGGGGGAAATGACCACTAGATTGATGTTTTCTATTTCATGGTTCTCCTACTTCTCTGACCATTACTTTTGAGTCTCCTTTGTTAGATAATCTTTCATATTCTCTTTCATCTTTCCCCCTACCCCTTCCTACCACATTTAGGTATACTCCAGATGTCATGGTCTCCCTTCTTTCTCTTCACTCTCTGTGAGCTCATCAAATTCCCACCGGCACAACTATCATCTACATGCAAATGACTCCAAAGTAATATATATTCCGTTCTATTCTTTCTCCTTCCCTATTCATTTTCTATCCCTTCAAGCTATTTAATATTTTTCTTTTCTTTTACAACCATACTCCTTGAAAAAGCCTTCTATACTTGGTGCATGTTGGATATTTCCAATTGGATATCCCCTAAGCATCTCAGACTCAGAACTTTTCTATTTCTTTTGAAGTCTCCATCATCTTCTTCAAGTCACCCACATTTTTTTTAAGCAGTTGGGGTTAAGTAACTTGCTCAAGATTACATGGCCAGTTATTTTGTGTAGGTGCTAAGTATCTGAGGCCGGAACTGAAAATCACCTACATTTGCAACCTTAAAGAATCATTGATTGTCCTCTCCTTTAACCCTCAAATCCAGTTACTTACTAAGATTTGTTGATTCTCTTTTCTGCACTCTAATGGCTACCACCCCAGTTCAAGCCCTCCTCTCCTCTCACTTGGCCTATTATAGTAGCCTCTTGATTGCTCTTTCTGCGCCCATTCTCTTTCTTTTCCAGCTCAACTTCTACACAGCTGTCAGTGATATTCCTAAAGCATTTATGCTCAAAAAACTTTTGTGCTACTCTCTTGCATTTAGGATAAAATACATACTCTTCAGTTTAGCATTTAAAGCCCTTCAGGCTGACTCCAGCCTACATGTCTAGGCTTCTTGCACTTTATATTCCTTCAGGTAGCCTCTGGTTTAGTCAAACTGATCTACTTCCTGTTTCCTTTACTAGGCATTTATTTCATCTCCCTTTTCTATGCATTTGCACAGGCTGCTCCCTCCCTTTGCCTAGAGCATCCTCCCTCCTTACCTTTGCCTCTTAAAATACTTAGCCTCCTTCAGCTTAGCTCAGATGTATTTTGCTACACAAAGCCTTTGCTCTTCTCTCCCCCCAAAATTATTGTTTATTTTGTGTATATTTTGTATTTACTTATCTGTATTGTGCTGTTTTCCCCCAATAAAGTGTAAGCTCTTTGAAGGCAGGAATTCTCATTTTTATGTTTATATTCTTAATGCCTAGCACAGTGATTGACACATAATAATCATTTAATAAATACTTTCTTAATGGAAGAAGGCTGTCTTGAAGCAGTCTTGGGATGAATGAATGTGGTAATTTAGTTACTTGGAATACAGGGGAAGTTAAAAGTGTTTTTAAGTACTTTTTTTGTTTTGTTTATTTTTTTTTTTACTTTGAGGTTGACATCCTTGTGAATAGCTTTGTTAATATTGACAACAAGGACATTTTATGGGCGGTCAGTGATCATGGACTTAAATACATGCCAACCATTGTATTTAGTGCTGGGGATATGAAGGAAGGAAGAAAAAAATTGCCTGTACCTCACATTTTAATAGAGGAGAAAACATAAAATTGCTACATACATTCAAGAAATAGAGTAGTTTGAGAGTAATTTCAGAGAGAAAGAACTAGCAGTAGAAGGGACTGGGAGAGGCCTCCCACAGTAGGTGAGGTTTGAGATAAATCTTGAAGGAAGCCAGGGCAGCAAAGAGGTGAAGGTGAAGAGGATGAGCATTTCAGTCACTGGGATAGCTAATACAAAGGCGTAGAATCAGGAGATGGAGTTTCATATGTAAGAAATAGCAAGCAGACCAATCTAACTAGATAAGACATGTAAAAATATAAACAACTTAGAAAAGATAGTAAAAAGGGTAAAGTTGTGAAGGGCTTTAAATGCCCAAAAGAATACGCTATATTTGATCCTGGAGATAATAGAGAGTCACTTAAGTTTATTGAGTAGGGGTTTCATGTTCAGATCTGTGCTGTAGGAAAATCATTTTAGCAACTCATGGATTAGGGTGAGAAAAGAGCTGAGGGAGACCAGCCTGAAAGAAAGCTGTTGCACTATGACACATGTAAGATGATGATGGCCTGACCTAGAGTGATGGCTGTGTTGAGTAGAGAGAAGGGAACATATACAAGACCTATTGTAAAGGTAGAAATGACAATTTTAAAATAGATTGGATGTGTGGAGTGAATGCCAGTGAAGAGTTGAAAATCACATTGAAATTGCAAGCCTAGGTATCCAGGAAGCTAGTGGTGCCTTCAACAATAATAAGAAAGCTGGGAAGAAGGGAGCATTTAGAGGCATCATCTTTAATAATGACTTCTCTTTTGAACATGTTGAATCAGAGATGCCTGTGAGACTTCTAGTTCAAGATGTCCAAAAAGTATGTATTTGTATATGTATATATATATATATATATATGTATGTATGTATGTAAGCTATATCAGATCAGTATAATTGGTTTCCTATGTATTTTATTAATTTAAAAATATTAATCTAAAAGAAGATCCATAGTTTTCAACAGACTGCCAGAAAGTCATGTGTCATGGACCCTTCATGCTTAGTGAGCATTGGCAAAGGAGACTGGGAAGGAATACTTAGACAGATAGTAGGAGAATTAGGAGAGAGCAGTATCAGAAAAAACCATTATCCAGGAGGATGCAGTGATTGACAGTGTGAGAGGCTACAGAAAAGTCAGGAATTGTGAAGATTAAATCTATCAAGAAACAAATATTTGTTAAATGCCAGATATGGTGCTAAGAGCTGGAGATATAATCACAAAGATTCAATATCTACTCACAATGAGCCAAGTACACATACAACATAAATAAAAAGTAAATACACACAAATATACACATGTTTGTATACACATATATACTTATGGTATATTCACATGTATATGTCTATACATGCACAGACATATAGACACAAATGCTTGCATATAGACATTTCAGTTAAATACAAAGTAGCTTGGGAGAGTGGGCATTAGCAGATGGAGAGATGAGGAAAGCCTTCATGTAGGTGGTAGTTGAATTGCATCTTAAAGGACTCTGAGGCAGAGGTAAAGGACAGAGTACATTCTGAGTATGAGGTACTGTCAGTGCAAAGGCATAGAGATGAGAGATGGAGTTTTGTTTGTGAAAAACAGAGAGAAGACTACTTTAGCTATATAATCAGTGTGAATGTGGGGTTAATATCCAGTGAGGCTAGGGTCCAATTGTGTAGGACTTTAAAAGCTTAACAGAAAAGTTTATTTTAGAGGTAAATAGAAAGCCTTTTGTTGGAGTAGGAAGTCACATGATCTGCACAATGGAAAATTAGCAGCAATGTGAAGAATGGATTGAAGGAATGAGAGAATTGAGGTAGCAAGATCAGTTAGGAGGCTATTACAGTGATCTATCTAGATAAGCTGAGGAGAGTTTGAACTAATATGATAACTGTATGGATAGAGAGAAGGAACTGGATACAAGAAATGTTGTAAACAGCAAGATATGGCATATAATTAATTGGGTGTATGGCATAAGGGAGAATGAAGAGTTGAGGAAAATATTGAGGTTATAAATGTGAGACATTGGAAAGATGTTAGTGCCTTCAACAGATAGGGAAGTTTGAAAGAAGTATTTGGGAGGGAAGATAATGAGATCATCTTTGGACATTTAAATGTACATCCATTTTGAAGTGTTCAATAAGCAGTTGGTGATACTGGACTTAAACTTAGGGGAAATATTGGGATATATGTACATACATCTGGGATTCATCTGCATAGAGATTATATTTAAGCTCATGAAAGCTTATAATTTATCAAGAAAGAAATTGTAGAGGGAGAAGAAAAAAAGGCCCAGGACAGAATCTTAGGGAACATCCACAGTTAGAGATGATGATGTGGATGATAAGTAAACAAAGGAGACAAAGAATGGACATGTAGGAGGTAATCTGGGAGAGAGAAGTGTCATAAAAATCCAGAGAGAAAATTGTATCGAGGAGAGAAAAGATGGTCAATAATGTCAGATGCATTAGTAGGTTAAGAAGGATTAGGGTTGAGAAAAGAACATCAGATTTGTTAATTAAGAGATTATTGGCAACTTTGGAGCAAGCAGTTTCGATTGAGTGATAAGTCAAAAGCTAGATTGCAAAGAACTGAGTGAGAGGAAAGGACATTCAGGCAGCAAATGAACTTTAAAAGTTGAAAGAGATCTAGAACAATATCTTGGGAATATGGTAGGATTTTTTTTAGGATAGAGGCCTTAAAAATATTTTTAAAAATTGAGAGACCTGGGGGCGGCCAGGTGGCTCAGCGAGTAAGAGCACTGGCTCCAGTGTCAGGATGACCTGGGGATCAAATCCGGGCTCAGATACTTAGCACCACACCCAGAAATAACTGGCCATGTAACCTTGAGTAAGTTACTTAACCCCGATTGCTTAAAAAAAAAAATGAGAGACTTGGACATATATGAAAGCAGTAGGGAAGGAACCAGTTAATAGAGGTTGAAAATTTGAGAGAGAGGGAAGGTGATTTAGGATCGAGTCTGCTAGAGAAGGTAAAAGAGGATGGGATGAATTGCACATAACAGAGAGGATGGTCTTGACAAGGAGAAGGGATGCTTCTTTGTCAGAGACTGGCGGAAAGAAGCAAAGAGTAGGAAGTTTTGGGATGAAGAGAATGGGAGGGAGAAGGAGCACAAAATCTTTTCGTAATAATGTCCTTAGCTGAGAGAGAAAGAGGGTGGAATTTGGAGAGAGGGAGAGAATTCAGGAGGAAAGAAAAGGTTTGGAATAGCTTCTGTAGGGAGTAAGAGAATCAAAGAAATAAAAGGATTGAGAAATGGCATGAGATTTGGCAATTAAGAAATAATTTATTTGAGGAGTAGCTAGGTGGCACAGTGAATAGAGCAACTGTCCTGGAGTCAGGAGGACCTGAGTTCAAATCCAAACTCAGACACTTAACAGCTGTGTGACCTTGGGCAAGTCACTTAACCCTAATTGCCCTGCCCTCCCCCCTCCAGCAAAAAAAAAGCAAGAAATCATCGATAACTTTGGAGAGTACACATGCAATTTTAGTTATATAAGGAGGTTAGAAGCCACCAGATTATAAAGGGTTTAGAAGTGAATAAAGGAGCTGAAGCACCTAAAGTAGGTTACTTTCTCTCAAGCTGTTTAGCAGAGAAGAGAAATATTGGATGATAGACAGCAGGGATGCTAAGATCTAGTGAGGATGTTTTTAAGAATTGATTAGAGACATGAGTATGTTTGTAGACAGCAGGGAAGGAGCCAGTAGAAAGGGAGAGATTAAAGATGAGAAAGAGTGGGATTAATAATGCAGGCAATCTATTGGATATGATGGAAGGGTATAGGATCCAAGGTAAATGTAGAGGTTTTTCTTTGGCAAGAAGAGCTACCACTTTTTTTTTTTTTAACAGATAGGAGTGAATAAGGAGATAGAAAGGAAGGATGTCTGAGTGATTTTGAAAATGATTTGAAAAGATGAGAGCAAAGAAGGATCTCTCAGTGAATAGCTTCAATTTTTTTTAGTGAAATGTATGAGTCAAAATCAGAGGAGATAGTAGGAACCCATGTGGTTGGGAGCACTGGGGAGAAATGAAAAGATTTGGAATAGGAACTGTGGGTTGATTAAGGAAGTGTAAAAAGATTGCCATGCTGCAGAGAGGGTCTAGTTGAGATTATGTAACAATAATAATTAGTTATGTAATATATTCACTATAACATATTATGATACAATTGTAAATAATTACAGTAACCCAATGTGAGTATGTTATTTACATTCATTCTTAGTTTTCCTTGTTCTACTTTTGAGTCATACTCTCCTTTAATCACCTTGAGTTTTCAAAGAATGTAAACACAAGCTTCTTAACTACCAAAAAATAATGATAGAGGAGGCAGTAAAAATGTGTCTTCACTTTTTATTCTTCCTTTTCTACAAGAAAGAAAGCAAATTGAGAAAGGAGCTTTGGGCAGTAACGAAACCTTTTAAGGACAGTTAGTGGGATGTGTGAAGAGATATTAGAGTCAGTAAGTAAAGATCTGACATGGATTTCTGTATAAAAAAATGAATTAAGGATATTATGGAAAATGGTAGAATGGCTTTCAGTAATTATTAGTAATTTGTATAGGGTAACAGATTAAGGGTAATAGTATTCCTGATTTCTTTTAGTAGTTGGAAAGCAAAGATGTTATGTTCAAAAGAAGAATCTAAGTGGTAAAAGTAGAGACAAGAGCAAAGAAGAATGTCGTTAAAATGTTATCATTATGTGTACAAATTCCTTATAGAGGCATTGATTGAATCCTGTCCCAGCTATGTAAAAGAGTTAAGAGTCAAGAAGGGGGGTGGCCAGGTAGCACAGCGAGTAAGATCACCGGCTCCAGTGTTGGGATGACCTGGAAATCGAATCCTGGGCTCATACACTTAACACCTACCCAGAAACACCTGGCCCGGTAACCTTGAGCAAGTTAATTAACCCCAATTGCTTAGGGGCGGCCAGGTGGCTCAGTGAAGTAAAAGCACCGGCTCCAGTGTCGGGATGACCTGGATCAAATCCGGGCTCAGATACTCAGCACCACACCCAGAAATAACTGGCCGTGTAACCTTGAGCAAGTTACTTAACCCTGATTGCTTTAAAAAAAAAAAAGAGTCAAGAAGGGCTTGTTGGTATTTGTAGTTTGTAGGAGTGGTGGTCTTTTTAAGTAAAGAAGTCAGTTTTGGAGGAGTAGTTTTTTAAAGGGACCAAATATAAGATTAGCAATATAGTTTTTGAAAAATCAGCAAAGTATACTGTGTACTCTTATTAGTCAAGATGATATATATGTTTTTCCTTCCAGATCCATCTATATGTGACCATTAAGATTTTTATTCTATGTTCAGTAAAATTAATTCTTAATTCAAACCTGTAAACCTTTAAGGCTCATGGTCGAAGTTAATTGCATGCTCATTTATATAATTTCATTATTTTCCTTCTGATTACTTTTTTGCTACAAAATCTGGGGATTATAGGCAATTAAAGTAGTTGACTAGATGTTGACACCTCTACCATGTGTGGGACTTGGCTTTTATTCTGCCCTAGTCCTTAATAAATGTTTGTAAAAATGAATTACTATCTAACAGGTGATAAATTCAAGGTTTAGAACGATACATGTTTTATGAACTGGATCATTGTCAGAATGTGTTTTGCTTGACTCTGCATGTTTGTTACATGAATTTTCTTTTTCTTTTTTCTTTTCAATGGGACAGGGAGGTAGAAAGGAAAGGAAATCTGTTTTAAAGTGGAAAAAAAAGTTAACTAAAAAAAAAAAAACAAATAAAATAAATTGCTATCCTCTATGCCTCTGGTAGTGTGAGCAGCCTGTTTTCTATCTAATCCCAGGTAAATTTGGTCTCATTCTTTTCTACCTTTAGCATTAAACACTAAAGGGAATAACATCAGTTATCATAACACCCCTTGTCCCCTAATAGTAAGTTACTGATATTAGTTATTCAGAGGCTCCTTACCTAAAGTTGCTTGCAACTAGAGAGACCTTCCAGCAAACATTCTGGATAGATGTAATATTAGCTTAAACTTTTTGCTCTACTTCCTCATTATCATGTTTAAATTTTCCTTTTTTATTACTTTGGACTTAGTAAACATGAACCCTGCTATAAAAAGAACAGAAAAAGGTTGTATATAAAATTATGAATCTTTGTTTTATCCATTTTTAAAAGTATATAGTAAGTGGCGGCCAGGTGGCTCAGCGAGTAAGAGCACCGGCTCCAGTGTTGGGATGACCTGGAGATCGAATCCCGGGCTCAGATACTCAGCACCACACCCAGAAATAACTGGCCTTTGAGCCAGTTACTTAACCCCGATTGCTTTAAAAAAAAAGTATATATTAAATCTACCATGGTGGTCTTAACACTTCTTGTTTTTGATATCTCCTTTTGAATTTACCTAAGGTCTTTTGTGTACTTTTTACACATTTCATTGACACTCTTCTTATTTATTCTTTTTTATATATCACTTTCACTATTCCTCTTTCTTCTGCCCGTAATAAAAAAGTATAGTCATAATCAGTACACATTGGAGTATAATTTCTATCTTTACTCTTCTACTGAAATTGTTCTCTGCAAGTTCATTGATGACCACTTAATTGTGAAATCTAATTAATGATCTTTTTCTCAGTCTTTATACTCATTAATTTCTTAGTAGAATTTAATGCTGTCAACTCCCCTTCTTGCTTTTTTTGTGAAAACTAGTCTTCCTTTGACTTTATGATACTATGCTACCTTGGCTCTCTACTTACTATTTCTCTGTCTCCTTTACAGAATACCTAAATGTAGACATATCTCTGGAGTTGGTTTTTTCTGTGTTCTGCTTTGGAAACTTAACTTAATCATATGACTAAATATCCCTTTTATATAAATTAACCCTTCATCTATATCTCTAATCTTGACATTTTTTCTAAGCTTCAGACCTATTGTCTATAGTTCAGTATTTCCTATTGGTACAGTAACCTCAGAATTTTCCAAATAGAACACAACTCCCACACTCTTTCCCTTAGACACAGACCTAAATATATTCTTCTTGACTTGCCTATTTCTGTTAATGGTTTACCATTATTCTAATCACCCAGGCTAGAAACCTTGTGATTCTCTCTCATTCTTTTTTTGCCTTCACCCTTTATGTCCAATCATTTCCCAAGTTCTATCGGTTCTGTCTTTGTAGTGTTTCTCCAACGTGCTTCCTCTTCATTTCCATTGCCACCATTCTTCAATATTTATTCCTTAAACTGCTACAATAACTTCCTCAGAAATCTCCATGACTCTCATTTCTCAGTCAGTTACCTAGCATTGATTAAGAGCTACTATGTGCTTGTACTGTGCTAAATTCAGAGGTCATAGAGAATGGCAAAAAAACTAGTACCTGCTCTCAAGGAGCACTCAGTCTTTTGGGGGAGACACGCATACAACTAATACAACTATGTGCAAAGATATTTATGTATACATATGTACACATGCAAAAACCTATGTATGTGTATATCTATGTAATACATATGTATACATGCATAGAAAGAGAGGTGAAAAATAAGGGGTAGTCTTGAAAGGTGGCACTAAGATTAAGAAAGACTAGAAAAGGTTTCTTGCAGAAGGTGAGACTTTAGATGAAATTTGAGGGAAGCTGGGAAGTGAAGATGAAAGGAGAGTGTTCCAGGCATGGATGAATGCACAGTTGTGATAAAGCTTGGAATCAAAAGATGGAATGACATTTGCAAGGAACAGTGAGGAAGATAATGTCACTGGATCACAGAGTATGTGGTAAGGAATAAGGCAAAATAGGACTGGAAAGGTAAGAAAGGGCCAGGTTATAAAGGGCTTTAAAAACCAAATGGGATTTTATATTTGATCCTGGAAGTAATGGGAGCCACTGGAGTTTATTGAATAGGTGGAATGATATGATCAGACCTGAGCTTTAGAAAGATAAATTTGACAGCTGAATGGAAGATGGACTGGGTTAGGGAGAGACTTGAAGCTGATGATGATCAGCTGACTATTAAATTTATACAGAAGTGAGGTGATAAGGAACTGCCACGGTGGTTGTGCTGTCAGAGGAGAGAAGAGCAGCATATAAGAGAGATGTTTCAAAAGTAGAAATGACAAGACTTGACACCTGATTAGAATATGAGGAGAGTGTAAGAGAGAGAGTGCGATGTCAAAGATGACACCTAGGTTGTGAACCTCATTGACTGGGAAGATAGTGGTATCCTCTCCAATAATAGGGAAATTAGGAAGAGGAGAAGATTTTGGAGGGAAAATAATGAGTTCAGTTTTGGACTTGTTGAACTTTAGATATCTTCTATGGAGCATCCAATTTGAGATGTCCAATTGAAAGTTGGAGATGAGAGACTGGAGGTCTTGAGAGAGATTAGTCCTGGACAAGTAGAACTGAGAGTCATCTGTAGAGAGATGATAATTGAAACCATGACAGCTGATTTCACCAAGTGAAATAGTATACAGGAAGAAAAGAACACTCAAGACAGCATTGGGCAACACGCATGGATAGTGGGTATGACCTGGATCAAGATCCAGCAAGGAAGACTAAGGAACAGTCAAATAAATAGGAGGCTGGAGCACTGTCAAGAAAACTAGAAGGGAACATCAAGGAGAAAAGTGCGACAAAGGCTACAGAGAGGCCAAGAAAGATGAAGAAGAATGGGAAAAGACCATTGGATATAGCAGTTAAGAGATAACTAGTAAATTTGGCAAGAGCAATTTCTGTTGAATGATGAGGGTGAAAGCCAGACTGCAAAGAATTAAAAAGAGAATGAGAGGAAAGGAATTAGAGACACCTATTACAGCACCTGCTGAAGGATTTGGTCAGGAAAGGGAGGAGAGCTATCAGACAGTAGGTAGAGATGGACAAATTAAGGGTTTTTTGAGAATGGAAACATGGGCATAATCGTAGGCAGTAGGAAAACAGCTAGTAGTCAGTGATTAAAAATTGGTGAGACAATAGAGGTTATAGAAGAAGCAGTCAGCTGGAGAAAACAGGATGAAACTGGATTAGTTGGGCATGTTGAAGGATTTGGTGAGAATATGAAATGGGTAGAAAAGAAGATAGTTGCAGGTGGTGGTGTGAGTGATGTGAGATGAGGAACAGGGGACAATGCAAAAGGCCTCAGTTTTTTCAGAGAAATATGAGGCAGTGTTTTCAAATGAAAGGGGAGGCAAAGCTTTGGGAGTTTTAAGGAGAGAGAAAAGGTTTGGAAAAGCCACCTTGATAAGTCACTAGTGAAATCAATTAGGGAGGTATAAAAGGATTGCCAATCCACAGTGAGGGCCTCTTTGAGATTATAAAACATAAATTTATAGTAAATTCATTTAGGATGGTTTCATGATTTTCTCCAACTTCATTTAATAAGACATAAAGTCAGCATAGAGTGGGAGTAATCCAAAGATGGAGTTTAGTTAGTAGAGCAATAACTTCAGTAGGATAAATGCCCAAAGAAGAAAAGAAGCCAGTGTAGCATTGTGTGTCCTTTGTCCTTTGTTCTCAGAGAGGACCATGACATCAGGACGATGATGCCATGATTTGCAAGTGAATTGCATTTAAGTGAGGGAGGGCTGTGCAAAATTACCAGCTTCACTTTATCCTACAGAGCCATCTGGGTTCAGTAGCCTGATAAAGATCAGGACAACTAAAGATGGTCCAGTGTAGCATAGAATTCATTCACCAAAGGTTCAAGATGGAAAAAGGAAGAGAGTGTAGCCAATGCAGGGGTGATGGCCTGGGGAAGACCTGAGGTGTGAAGGGATTGGAAATTGTGGTGAAAACAAATAATAAAGGTTTGGGATTGCAAGGCCAAGGAAGAAGTAAAATTAAAACAGATTATGATCAGATAATGGAATTCAAATTTAAAGAATCTGGATGTGGAACAGTTGTAGCTGATGGCAAGACAAAGGTAATAACTATCTCTGTGTGCAGCTATGGTTTATTTGCAGCCAATAAATAGGTTATGAGAAATTAATAATTTGTGGAATTGAGTGTTTAGGGTATTTGAAGGAGTATCATTGTATAGGTTGAAGTCCCTTGGTATGATGATGAGAAGATAGTCTCCATTTTCTTACTGATAAATTGATTTTTTTTTTTGCCTTTTGGAGGGCAGTTGGGGTTAAGTAACTTGCGCAAGGTTACACGACTAGTTTTGTGTTTGTGTTTGTGTATGTGTGTGTGTGTGTGTGTTAAGTGTCTGAGGCCGGAACCGAACTAGGGTCCTCCTGATTCCGAGGCCGGTGCTTTTACTCACTGTGCCACCTCGGCTCCCCTAAATTAATTTTTTTAAATCATGATCCAGTTGTGGGGGAGGGGTAGAATGGGGTGGAAGTAGGGTGTGCTTACTTGCTCAAAATACCTGTCAGTGATTTTTCACTGCCAGTAGTCTAGCAAATAATTGTTGAGTGCCTACCATGGATAAGACAGCATGCTGGATATAAAATTTGTCGAAGATAACACTGTTGCTTAAGATCTCATAACCCTATTCAGGAAATAAAGATACACACAAAAAGAAATAAGATATGTGCAAAAAAGTTTTAAATAGTATAGGGAAGTGTGGTTTAGTGGAAAGAATTTATCTTTGAAATAAAAGGACATGGATTCAGATTTTGGTTTTGCCGTATCTGTATGACCATGGGCAAATTAATTATCCTCTTAAGAGCCTTTTTTTCCTCAACTGGAAAATGAAGGGGTTAGACTACACTACCTAAAGGTCATCCTTTCCAGCTCTAAATCTATAATCCTATGAAGATAATGAGTGGTATGGTCAGTAAGCGCTTATTTGGGAAGTGTGCTAAGGCATTGTACTAGAAGACCTCATAGAAGAGCTAGGCCTTGATAGATTTTGGTAGATGGAAAGTATTTTAGGCTAGGAAAATAATGTCTTGTTTGGAAAACATGTTTGCTATTCCAGGAATATCAAATATATCAAGATGGAAAAAGTAAAAGTTTATATATAGGAGATGGGAGTGATGAGAAATAAGGCTATAAAGGAAAATTTGAGAAGGCTTTCCATACCTCTTTTAAAGACTTCCCATTAATAGCACAGTTATAGGAAATAAAAGACAGATAATCATTTGCTGTGTTTTCATCTACTAAAAGTCATCCCTTATTCAAAAACCTTTGTTGGCAACCAGTTGCCTGGTGAATAAAGTCTGTATTGTTCAGTGTAGCATTCAGCATTCTGTAGTCTGGCCCAAACATCTTGCTACTTTATCTTTATTTCCTACGTGAATCCTACACATCTGCCATATTGGATTAGTCGTTATTCCTGAAAATGCATGTCCTTTCCTGTTTCTCATCACACTCTTAATTCTAGATGAAATGTCCTTCACTTTAGTCACTGCCTGTCAAAAATCAACCAACTTTCAAAGTTTATGTCAAATGTTTTCTTCCATCATTATTTTCTGATCCTCCAAATCTTTCCCTCTTATAATTCACCTTTGCCTCATTAACATAATAGTCTGGGTTAACCCATTACAGTTTCTAAAATATCTATTAATCTCAGGTTTTCCACAAAATTCTTCTGTTTTGGTTCAACAAAATATTATAGTGTATCTTTTGGAGCTGTAGAAGAGGATCTTCTTCCAGACATTCCAATTAAAAAGTGATATGGCTGGGGAATAAGAGAATGCACCTACTCTTCTATAAGCTAAACAAACTTCTTTCCATGAATTTCTATTAAGTGACTAACCTACTTGTTCATAACAAAGAGCAACTTGTAATAATCTTTATTCATTAGTTATTTGCTGTTTCAGTAGTAATACTACTTTGAAAACTTCATTACCACTCTTCTGGGGAGGGAGCAAAATTTATGGTATGTCTGTTGAAAGAACAATTATTTTGTTTGGTCCAAACATTTATACTGAAATGTCTTTTATATATTTTTTTACTTGGTATCACAATTCTGCTACATTATATGTTTTAAAATCAGTGTTTCTCAGGATTATGCCTCATTGGTTGATTCACTTAAGGTCATAGAATGAACTGAAAAGGACCTTAGGATCAGATGAAATAAATTTTAATTGCACAAAGTTAAAAAAAAAAAACACAAAACAAGATAGTGATCACAGAAAATGAAATTGTACAAATATAATAAAACTAAGCTTATAACACTAAATTGGTAGAATCAACAGAATTTTAAAACTGGACATGAACTTAATGATCATATCTGATATAAACTCTTCATTGTGCAGATAAATAAACAGATCCAGAGAGGTTGAGAGACTTGCCCAATGTCACAAAGCTAGCAGAGCTGGGAGGTAAACTCAGATCTTATTATCAGTCTAACATTCTTTCTACTCCATGATGCTACTACCTCCTAAAATTTTTTGTTTACTGTCAGAGTACTTTTACATTATGGTCTGAGATCAAATGTTGGTCTGTGCAGGAAATATGGTACTTGAAAATAGCTATATCTGTTTTTCCTTATTAAGAATCAGAAACTATCTGATATGTCTGTGGTTTCTTCATAGACTTATTTACCTTATTTTATGAGTCATAAGTATAAAGTAATGGGATTTTTCAAAACAAGCATGCCAGAATTTAATACAGCTAAATTAGTATCAGCCTAGAGTATTCACCATGGGAGTCTGCATTCTTATTCTAGTGTTGCAGCTGTTGATTAACAATTTAAAAATTATGTAATGTATTCTTTTTTTTAATGGAAAAGTATATTTTTAAATTTATTTTTAGTTATCATTTCCACAAGATTTTGAGTTAAAAAATTTCTCCCTGTCTTTCCCCTATCCCCCACCCCAAGATAGAGAGCCCACTGAATACTCCTTCCCCCAATTTGCTCTCTCTTATATCTTCCCCCATCCCACCTGTAAATTTCTAGTAGGGCAAGATGGATTTCTATACCCCTGTACCTGTATATCTTACTCCCCAGTTGCATGTAAAAAACAATTTTTAAAATTTTAACATTTGTTTTTAAAGCTTTGGTTTCCAGATTCTTTCTCTTCTTCCCTCCTCACCCACCCCCATTGGAAAGATAAGCAATTCAATATAGGTTGTACATTTGTAGTTACACAAAACATTTCCATAGTAGTTATATTGTGAAAGACTAACCATATTTCCTTCCAACCTATCCCAGCCCCCACTTACTCTATTTTCTACTTTTACCCTGTCCCTTTTCAAAAGTGTATGCTTCTAACTACCCTCTCCCACAATTTGCCCTCCCTTCTATCATCCCCACTCTTAACCCCTTCCCCCCTACTTTCCTGTAGGGTAAGATACCCAAATGAGTGTATATGTTATTCCCTCCTTGAGCGAAATTCAATGAAAGTAAGGTTGACCCATTCTCTTTCACCTTCCGGCTTTTCCCTTCCATTGTAATAGTTTTCTCTTGCCTCTTTTATATGACATAATTTACCCTATTCTATCTCTCCCTTTCTCCTTTTCTCATTCTATTCCTCTCTCACCTCTTAATTTTATTTTTTAGATATCATCCCTTCCTATTCAACTGATCCTGTGCCCTCTATGTATACATGCACACACATATACACACACATATGTATTTATACATACATACACCCTCCTATATAAACATATTTATGTATGTATACATATATATTCCCTTCAACAATCCTCATACTGAGAAAAGAATCAGTTACAATTATTGTTTTTCCATGTAGGAATGTAAATAATTCAACTTTAATAAGTTCCTTATGATTTTTTTCCTGTTTATCTTCTTATGCTTCTTGTATTTGAAAGTCAGATTTTCTGTTCAGCTGTTTTTTCATCAAGATACTTGAAAGACCTCTATTTCATTGAATGATCATATTTTCCCCTGAAGCATTATACTCAGTTTTTCTGGGTAATCTATTCTTGGTTTTAATCCTAGCTCCTTTGACTTCTGGAATATCATATTCCAAGTTCTTTGATCCCTTAATGTAGAAGCTGCCAGATCTTGTGTTATCTTGATTGTGTTTCCATAATACTCAAATTGTTTCTTCCTGACAGCTTGTGGTATTTTCTCCTTGACCTGGGAACTCTGGAATTTGGCTATGGTATTCCTAGGAGTTTTCTTTTGGGAATCTTTTTCAAGAGGTGATTGGCGAATTCTTTCAATTTCTATTTTGCCCTCTGGATCTAGAATATGAGGGCAATTTTCCTTGAGAATTTCTTGAAGAATAATTCTAGGCTCATTTTTTGATCATGCTTTCAGGAACTCCAATAATTTTTAAATTATCTCTCCTGGATCTATTTTCCAGGTTGGTGGTTTTTCCAATGAAATATTTCACATTGCCTTCAACTTTTTTATTTGTTTGGATCTGTTTTATAGTATATTGATTTCTCGTAAAGTCATTAGCTTCCTTCCATTTGCTCCAATCTAATTTTGAAGGAATTATACTCTTCAGTGAGTTTTTTAAATTCCTTTTCCATCTGGGCAGTTTGACTTTTTAAGGCATTCTTCTCCTCATTGGCTTTTTGGGCCTCTTTTGGGTTAGTCTTTCTTAAGGTGCTATTTTCTTCAGTGTATTTTTCGGTCTCCTTTAGCAGGCTGTTGACTCACTTTTCATGATTTTCTTGCATCATTCTCATTTCTCTTCCCAATTTTTCCTCCACTTCTTTTACTTGATTTTCAAAATCCTTCGTAAGCTCCTCCATGGCCTATAACCAGTTCATATTCTTCTTAGAAGCTTTTGATGCAGGAGTTTTAACATTGTTGACTTCTTCTGGTGCCATGTTTTGATCCTTTTTGTCCCCCAAAAAGGATTCTGTGGTCTGATTGCGCTTCCTCTGCTTACTCATCTAGCCAGCCAATGACTTGACTTTTTAGCTCTTTGCCACAGTAGAACTCTACTTCCAGAGTACAGAGTGCTATGTCCCAAATCGTTTGAGTTTTTCACAAATATTGTTGGAGCTATGAGGAGGGCGCCTTCTCTACAGATGCCCCAAGCTCTGGAACACTGGCCACACACCCCAGGACCACCACCTAAGACCGCAATCCAGATCCAAGCAGGTCAAAGCAAGAGCGATTACCATCTGAATGGTCACTTGGTCACCCTATAATCTGCAGGCCAGGAGCTCCAGAGGCTGTTGCTGCCGCACCTCCATCTCTCACCCTGGGGGCAGGGGGCAGACCACATTCTTCTGTCACCCAGTTCTTACAGAGTTCCCCACTGACCTTTGACTTTCTATTTGGTGTTTATGGGTTGAGAGGTCTGGAGACTAACACAGCTGCTAGCGATTCACTCTCCTGAAGTCTGCTCTGGACTGTGCTTGGCTCCCAGCATGATGCGATAGAACCTTCCTGTAAGCCTGCCAGGCTGCCTTCAGCAGGATATTTGTTTCTCTCTGTCACTTTGTGGGTTCTGTAGCTCTAAAATTTTTTTGCAGTCGTATTTTACAGGTATTGGAGGTGGTTGGAGCAGGAGCACAGCCAATTTCCTGCTTTTACTCTGCCATCTTGGCTCCATCTCTTCCCCCCTCCCCCCCCATGCCTTTGACCATACCAGGGAATGGTCATTTCATTTTTGAAAACATTTAGAGGCAACTCTATTGAATGAAGTGAATCATTAAGCTGAGGATAACTTGTTCCCAAACAGGATATGAGTAAAAATTGAGTCTGTTTGATATTTTGTGTTTATTCCTAAAGTTAGTTTCAGAACAGAAGTTGCAGACATATTTTGAGCAATGGCAGTATATTTGGAATTAGTATATATCTCCCAAGATAACTTTGAAAGATAATGTGCACATGGATGTATAAATTCTGTGATGTTACTAAATAATTAATCTCTTGTTATGTTACTAAGTAGTCATATTACTGTTGTTGTTAAGTCATGTCTGACTTTTCACTACTCTGTGGACATATCTTCAGATATCACACCAGTACTTACATGGAGTTTTCTTGGCAAAGATACTGTAGTGTTTTGCCATTTCCTTTTCCAGTGGATTAAGGCAGACAGGTTAAGTGACCTGTTCAGGGTAACACAGCTAGTAAGTGTCTAAGGCCTCATTTGAACTCAGGCCTTCCTGACTCCATGCCCAGTGCTCCATCCACTGACCTACCTAGCTGAATAAAACTTTTGTGGAAATGTTTATTCAAATATTTCCCCTTTAATTAGCATAAGTTGGAATGGCATTTCCTTTTCAGAATTCTCTTCCTAGTATACTTAGCTCTTAAAAGAGCTGAAAAGATTTTCTGTCATGCAAGGTAGGTTTTGATGAGATTCTATTGTTTTATGCAGTTGGTGCCTATTTGATATCTTTTAGGTCTTTCATTAAGAAAAGTATGGTTTTTTTTTCAAATTAATAATGTCATGTTACATTTTTCTACTTTACCTAAAGATATGGATTTACTTTTCTTACAGACATTGTAACATAAATATAATTTCTTTTTTGGAAAAATAGAAAAAAAGTGGGAAGGGGAAAAATATAGCTATATATATTCAAAAGTGTAGATGTCTGTGATAAATAAAAAATGTCCAAAATTGTGTTAAGAATGAGAAAGCATGCCATAGCTGCTCTTTTTTATGACCTCACATTCCTTCAAATGTCCTTAGTTACTACCCACTAAGTTCTGTTACTCATATACCCTTGTGGTTCTCTAATGGATTTGGTGGAGGTACTGATAACTTAATGAATATTTTTACATTTTGGTCTATCTATTAGATAAAAACATAGAAAGCTTTTTATTTTTAAACATTAATATTGACAAATATATGTAATCTACATAATTAGTGTGTATTATAGTTATATACACAAACATCTTTTAATACCTAGTGATATATTATTTCATTCATTTTGTTAATAGGAATTATTTTTGTCTTATTTTTCCTATTTGAGACCTTACAAAATAAGTAGGTATTTTAATTCTTTGACAGAAAGGACCAAGCTTTAAAAAATATACCCAAAAAAGCCAACCAGACTTCTTAGTAATGTGAAATGTACTTTTTTTTCTAAGTGGGAGAACATTTGCCCTACATTTTGAGCTCAGCATCTCCCAGTGTATGGTTGAGGCGTCAGGGAATGTTAACTAACCCTTGCTTTTATGAAGCTTATGGAGTAGTATGGCATGGATGGCATAAAAATAATTAGTACAAAATCCCAAGTTACTGAGAAAGTGTCAGAGAAGTCTTTATAAGGGAAGGACATGGCATTTGGGATGGATAAGTGCCATTTATAGGTGGAAATAGGCTGCATGGGGAGAGCATCCCAAATAGAGGGCACAGCATGACCAAAATAAGGAAGATGGGAAAGAATGGGACATTTTCAACTTGGGAGCAGGTTGGCACACACAGAGTACTTTGGACCCTACTATTCCATTCTCTAACCCCAAATAACAACTTTGACCTTGGGTAAGTATTTAGAATCTGTTGATGGGAGAGGCTTTGTTTGCTAGTTGCAGTCATCTCTTCACCATGCTGCCTGTACTCCAACCATCATCCTTAACATCTCTTCTCTTCTGTCCTTCTCCACCAACCTTAGACTACAACCCTGGGTCTCCCAACTCTCTTAGGTTAGGTTTTTTGCCTTATCTTATAGGAATCTGAAGTTCATGACACTCTCTGTCCTTCTCCACACATGCATGCCTTCCCTCCCTCTAGCTCTCCTTTGTGTTGCCTTCCTTCATCTGAAAGTAAGCTCCTTGAAGGCAAGAGTTGTCTTTTATTTGTCTCACCATTGTTTGGCACCATTCCTGGCACCTGATAAGCACTTAATAAATGTTCTGTATGTATTTTGTTGAAGTTGTGACATAGTATGAAGCCAGGGCCTGGGAATCTGTGCTTTGGACTCACCTTAAATTTTTGTTCCTAATCTGAGACAAGGAGAGAGAAAGAAATAAGAAATGAGAGAAATGGTTAGAGAAAATTTGTGGGAGGAGGAGATGGTGCCGCTACTTCCAGGGTTCCTATGCCCAGCTACCTGGTGGCAGTTGGTCAAGCTCTTGTTGCTGGTGGTGGTGAGGGAGGTGCGCTCCATCTCCACAATGATTTCTCTTCTTATTGATCTCTCTGGGGATTAGGCATTGGTATCTCTGGGTAGTTTGGTAGACATTGCTATTCCCAAAGTTCTGGGGATCAGGATCCTTTCAACTTCTCATTAACAACTGACTCCTTTGCACTGTTGAAACATATGCAAAACTCTTTCATTCTCTAAAAAGAACAAAAACAAGCAGATCTATATCATCTCCTATACTATATCATCTGCTCAACCTGTCATCCTATGTTTTGTCTCTTTTTTCATAGCCAAATTAATAGAAAAACTTGTCTATACTTACTGCTTCTGCTTCCTCAGCTCCCACTCACTTATCAAACCTTAACCACTTAATAGATATTGCTCTTTCTGAAAGGCCAATAATGATATCTTTATTGTTCTTTTTCTCAGTTCTTACTCATCTTGACTTTTCCTGTGTTTGACACTTTAGCACCCCCCTTCTGGATACTTTCACCGCCTTTGGCTTTTTTTTTAACACTGTTCTGTAATGGTTCTCTTCTTAACCTGCTGGTCTGATTCTTCTCTTTCTCCTTTGCAGGTTCATTAGGTGAGGACCTGCCCCCTGTATGTAGGTGTACCCCAGCATTCTGTCGTATCCCTCCTTTTTCCCTATAATTTTTTTTTCAGCATTCTTGTCAACTTCTATGGATTCCTATACAGATGACTCCCAGATATATCCTTTCACCTTTATTTGAAGATTTCAAGTTTTCAAAAAGTCATCTCTCCTAGGCTCCAGTCTTGCACATTTCCATAATAGACAATACTTACTGATTGAGTATTGAGTATTATGCTACTATTTATAAAATTATTTCTTTGGGAAATTGTGTTCTTTGATGACCATGTTCCCAAACCACTGTGGAACATGACCTATCTTGAGTTGAAAACTACCCCAACTAGACTTAGACTCCGGGTCTAACTGAGTACGGCATCTGTGTTCTCACACCACTTTGTTAGTAGAGGTTAGATCTGCAGAAGAGACAAGTTTCTGACTACTATTTGAGACAAGAGAGCAAAAAGTGGCAGATTCAAGAAAAGAGAACCAATGACCCAGGATACTATGGAGAAGAAAAAAAATGTAGTTCCTGTCATGACTTTAAAAAAATTAAAAGAAAAAGATCTTTATAGACCTTTGAAAATAAAATTTGAACAAGCCAGGTTTTAGGAAAAACAAAGGATTTCATAATCAAACATATAAGACTTATTATTTCAGTGTGTGACAAAGCAGATAATTAGAGTGAATATCTTGCTCTCTTACCTAGTTGCTAGAATAAAATTAATTATTGGGGACCTGGAAAAAAACTTTTTGGACCCTATCATCTTAATTTATATTTTGAAATTTGAACCTGCAGGATTTATCATTAGGAGGGGAAAGAGATCATGAATAGTTATACATATAAGTTAGTAACTTTTAGGGGCTTTTAACCTCAAATACCTGTTTTTTCTCTCTGACAGGCCTCAGCAGTTTCTTCTACTGCCCTGAGTGGGCAGGAGTAGGCCCAGCGTGGCTGACTCTCTCTTTCTCTCTCCTCTCAACACTGCTACTACTTTCTCTGGCTTTTTTAAATGCTAAACCTAGGGTCATATTCTCTCTCTGATTCATGTTCATGTTGTGCACTATTGGGTCTTACCACCAGGTTCTCAGTCTGGAGTTGAATGGAGAAGAAATTGCTGTGGCACCTGTGGTACCTCCTACTAATGGCAAAAGGAGCCTGGGAATGATTATATTTCTGTGCTGTTATTTCTGGTTGAGAATATAGACGGGAAAATTTAATCCAACAATTTATTTGTTTAAATATATTTTCTGATCTAGTAGTTTTTAGTGGAGTTCTATGCAGTAGATTTCTGGGCAATCTGATTTCTTTAAGAAATTGACTTTAAAAAGTCTTTTTAGTGGCTTAATATAAAAACTACACATTTTGACTCTGAGTCTAATTGTATATTTTCTGGCAATATACATATAATTTTATACTTTTTTCACCTCATTTTAAATCAAGGGTTCTTTTTTTCCCCATCATGGACCACTTTGGCAGTGGTGAAATCTATGGACCTATTCTCATAATAATGTTTTTAAATGCGTAAAATAAAATACATAGGATTACAAAGGAAATCAATTATATTGAAATAGAGTTTTTCGATAGTTTTAAAAGTTCCTTGCCCCAGATGAAGAATCTTTGTTTTAAATATAAAAACTTCTCTGAGTATTGCTTTCTTGGACTAGTGTTTAAAAAGCACTAGAGTTAAATGTACTTAATTGACTTATAATGATGAAATAAAGCCCTTTTTAGTTGACTCTAGTAATTGTTTATTTTTGCTTTCACAGGTCATGTAATGTTTGCTGAAATAAAAATGGAAAATGGAAAGTCAAAAGGCTGTGGAACAGTCAGATTTGACTCACCAGAATCAGCTGAAAAGGCCTGTAGAATAATGAATGGCATAAAAATCAGTGGCAGAGAAATTGACGTACGCCTGGATCGTAATGCATAATTTCAAACTACATTCAGAACATTCCTACATATGTTTAGCTTCTCTAGCCTAGTAAAAAGTCATTTTAGTAACATTGTATGCTTAAAGCAGCTGTAAAAATGAACTTTTAAATCCCACCAGCCTTTAACAGTATAGTGTTAAAATATACTGTAATTCTTGCTAACAAACTTGAGTTTTAGTTTTTAAAGACAGTGGCTCTGGTCATTCAGTTTAAATGAATGGTTATACTGTTTTTAATGAGATAAGCCATTTCCCCATTGTTACTTTCAGTACCACATAGTGGGATTTGTTTAGTGTTCATATTTCCCCAGCTTGTACCTACTTTATTGTAATGTAAAAAAATAGATGTTTTTCCAGAACTTCAGTTTTCTATATGCATTTTAGTCATACTTTAACTTGAAAAGAAAGGGCTCAGATAAATTAGGTTGTGATTTTGTTTGTTTAAAATTAGTTTTATGCCATGGTGCAGAATTACTGTAAATAAGTTTTTCAGCCTAGAGGGAGTTTGGGATAATTTTTATTTGATTAAATGAAATGGCTACTTCCTGCTCCCTACCCCCCACACCCCAATACCTCTGTCCCAAATAGGTCATTTTATCCCTGTGACACTAGTAAAGATCAGTCTCCACAGCCCCTTATTTTATTGTTTCCTATAATTCCAAGTTCATATAGAACTGATAATGTAGCAAGCGCCAAGTACATTACTAGACAAACTACCCCCAGCTTCTTGTCTAGTTTCCAACCATTCAAGTGAACAGCTAGAAAAAGGAAAACAATGGAAAGAATGAGAGAAATAGCTGTGTAAGTCAATCCACTGCTGTTAACTTTGACAGGAGCCGATGTATTTGTGAATGCAGTTTGAATAAACCATGGGACACCTAAACACAACATATCAAACACATTGGATCCTATGATATTAGACATAGCCATATCTCCTCTACCTGCAAAAGAAAAAAATATGTTGTTGAAATGTGCACATTAAGTTAACATTTTATTAATAAGTTGCTTCATCAGTTACACTGGATATCTTTTTTTCTGTTTTGGAAAACTTGTTTTAGAGAAGAATTCTTACTGAATTTGTATTTGCTCATTTGTTTTTAGTTAGTATTTAAAGACTTAACATTTATTTATCAAATAGTAATTATCTTTATTTATTAAACCATTTTTTGTAGACTGTGTAGATTACTTGTTTTTAATTCTAATTTAACATGTTTAAGCTTTAATAAGTTTTTCAGGTGTTCTTTACAGTTCAGGTTTAGTGAACTTAAGCTGCTAAAATTGTCATTTATCCTTCTCTTGATTTGCTTTGTTCCGTGAAGTATATTGAGGAAGTGAACTCTTTTTACAAATGTGTTTTCCCTGTGTATGTGAGCCAGTTTAAGAATTGGGCATGGAAACCTGAACCAGTTCTTACCTTTTCTCGCAACCAACACACTTGCAACAGTGTCTGGTATGCTTGTTCCTGCTGCTAATAATGTAAGGCCCATTACTGTATCTGGAATTTCCAATGTTTCTCCTATAGGTGACAAAATACTGATAAGTGAAAAAACTCATGGTGGTTTGAGTCACCAGTTTGTCCATTAACTATTTTGCAAAGAAACATTTTCCCCTGGATAAAACTATTTAAGTTGCAACACTACTTTGTGCTCAGTCATATTTTCAGCAGTACTATTTAACAGAGAGCTCAAAAATGTTATGGACTTTTAGATGGCACTGATTGAGATGTTTATCAGCTGGAATTCCAGTACTGCATGATTCACTTTCCTTGTGCCCTGACAGAAGTTGTGGATGGCATTCATTATTAGAAATCTTTATTTTAATCTGGGGTTCTAGCCTTTAAAAATATACATCCTATGAAAACCACTTTTTTTTCTTTAGATAATTTTGGTATCGTAGTTTTAGTCAAGAATTCTTGACAGCTGTTTCTGAGCTATACAAATACAATTCCTTTGTTATTTAAGCAATTTTAAAATAAGTTTCTAAAAAAGTCATATTAAATTTATGAACTCTATGTAATGTACTCTTTGGGAAAGCATGTAAACTCCCCAACAGAGAAGAAATAGGGCTCTATTAAAGTCTTCCTAATGCAAGGTCCAAATTTTTTTATATTCCTGTAAATTTTGATGTTAGCTGATGGTTAGTTTTTTAGAAATGTAATAGTTCTAGGAAGGGAACTGGAGGGAAGTAGTTACTGTAAGAATTGCTTCTTTTGTGTTACTTTGAATGAAAACTTGCTTTAGAACCATTTTTTTTCTTGTGTATGATGCCAATTAAAACAGTTTAACTAGAAATGTAGTTTGTTTATTGGAAGCTCATATGTTTATGTTGGAAGCAATTTGTTACTATTCACTCATTTTTCATCTCCATCTTTCACATGTTCATTTTGTATTTTGGTAAAGATACTCTTAGTTCTTGTGTTTGTGAGCTTGGGAACTCTGATATGGCATAATTGATAGATTCTGTTGCCCTGAATGTTGGCAGTTCTAAAATAGTGAACCAGTACACTCACCTAAACGTTACATAATCTTTGAGAAAGATAACACTTCCTAGTACACTGCCATCTCCTTAATAATAGTGTAGAATAGGAGTTCAGCTTAGAGAGTCTGTTTTGAACCTATCCAGTTTGTTAGTGGAGTAACAAACAATATCCTGCAATGGGCCTACAGGATGGAACCCTACAAACTGTTACAGTGAGAGGTCAGTACTTGGATAATGACATCATTATTAACATTTAGTAATAAATCCTAGTGAATAACATTAAACTTTATCATTGCTGAAGTAGTAAACACTTCACTAAGCAACGTTTTATGAACATAAAGTCTTTGTTCTTACATTAAGTGGAGCTAAAACTTAGCAGACCTGGATAGCCTTGGATAAAACATCCAATCTAAATGTTCTGGGTTTCAGTGTCCTCATCTGTAGATGAGTGGAGATGACCTGTAAGATCTTTTTCAGTTCTACTATTTAAGTCTGAATTGAATACTCAGGATACATACCAGTTATTGTGACCATCCAAACAAGAACATAAGTAAATGCAGAAATCCATATTGCAGCCATGAAAAAGGTTATAATGAAGCAGTTTTTCCAAAACTTTCTTCTGCAGTCTGGTGTAGTTAGGAAAAGTAATGTAACAATAGGCAGGGTTAGCACCCAAAAAATTCTTTTCAAGTCAGCCTCAGGCATGCTGAAAACACTTGGAGGATCTGTTACAAAAGAAAAGTTAAAATGATGTGGGTTAAATTTGAAATGTACATTAAGAAAACCGTGTTGCTGTAAGTAAATTAAAACTTAAGGATAGAAAACATGAAATATTGAATATCAAATTACTGAAATTTTTGGCTCAAACAATTCAACTTTTAGAGTGGAAAACAAAATAATCAAGCAGTCATTGCTCCCATTCTCTGTCCTTTCATCCTCTAAAACATAGAAGGTAAATCACTGGGTAGTTGGATTATAATAAAGGAGGGTATATAGTTAGTCAATTCTCAGGTATCGCCATGTGAATTTTCTGCAATCATGTTTTTCTTGGATTAGTTATTTTTCCCTACCATCTAGCATAGCACTGGGCTTCTTGTATATAAGACAAGAGGTTCCAATGAATCTCATACTTAAATGACTTAAAATAAAAGACCCAAGGTGTTTTGCCTCTCACACTCATTCATTTGGCCAAGTTCTGCTTATTTTTACTTGTGAACTTGTGAAATAGATTTCTCTTTGACTCCTTTCCTTTCCCAGTGTTCCATTTTAATTCAGGCCTCCATTTTCATTACTTTGGGCTTGTACTACTTGCAGTAACACCCTAATTGTTCTTCATGCTCTAATACATTCTAAAGCACAGTTACAGATTATATCACTTATCTTTTCACAAACCTCCAGTGAACTCTCCATGCCTACAGAATTAAGGCCAGCCTTATTCTGGTAGTCTAGGGCCCCTCCATGTTCTACTCTAATACCACTTTCATGTCTTATTTCTTAGTCTTTGCTTCTATGTACTGTACACTTCACCCAATCTAAATTATTCTCTATCCCATGAACATAGTTTACCCTTTCCCACCTGTAAGTCTTTACTCATTCCATTCCCTTAACCTGAGGATCTTTCTCTGCCCTCAGCATTTTATAGTCTGAATTCTGAATCCTTTAATACCCAGCTTAAATGACACTTCTTTCCTGAAGCCTTCCAGGATTCCCATGCAGTGATGTCTAAATTTGTATTACCTTATGTATCCCTTCTTTTACAATATTCATCTTATTGTAGTTAATCTGTGTACTTGTCAGCTCTGCTAGATTTTAAATGCTTTAAGAGCAGGGAATATGTCTTTCTTATTTTTATAGTCCCCATAGTATAAGAGATCAATCCTCAGCCAGATCTTATTATTAAGCTTTTAATTCAACTCTGTCAATTGACTCAGTAAGTAGTTCCAAAGATGACTAGAGGGGACTATAACTATAATTCATATTTATGTATTATATTGACAAAAAGAATACACTCCAGTAGTTCTTTGGGTAACCAATCTCGTGCCTTAGATTATACATTACCAACAAAATCTCCTAAATGAACTTGGTCCTTTGATGTGAATGAATACATGAATAGCCCATTCAGATTACATTTTGAAATCACACTCTTAGTAAGCTTATAGAATGAACAGGGTAATAATAAGATTGATGGGGGGTGGGGGTGGGAGGGCACCTCTCACCTTCAGATATTTCATTAAATCCTTGCAAACTTATAGACAACTGTGAGTAATCAGAGTCTTCATGAAATATTCCACTGTCAGTTCTTGATTGTCGACGGATGAGTGGTCGATCTTCCCACTCCATCACCGACTCTTCAGCTTGTCCTTCAATAGCTTTAGCAAAACAGGTACAACAAGGACTGCATTTCTTCATGATATATTGATTAATTTTAATGTCAAAACACAGCACCAAAATATACACTCCATATATCAAAAGCAGCACAGTTCCTTCATACCTAGGGAACAAAGAAGGTTGTGGCTTATTTTTTACAGTATTTAAATAATTGATTTAAAGATATAATTGATGACATTCAAGAAATAATTTAATTATTGGCTTGTTTTAAAATTGTGTTTCTTCTATAAGCAAAATATAGTAATGTCTGGAAATATATTAAAATGAATATGTCAAGTACTAGTGAATTAGGGGAAACTGCTCAGTCAGTATTTTATATACATTACTTTGTGTCAAACACTGTGCTAGGCATTCAAGATACAAACAGCAAAAAAAGAAACAATCCCTACTTTAAAGGAGCTAGGGGAGACAATGTGTTTATATGAGAATAGATACAAAATAAAAGTAAGCTAGAGAACAGGAGAGGGTGCTAGCATTAGGAAAATCAAGAAAGGCGTCATTGTAGAAGGTCGTGCTTAAATAATTGTGTCTTGAAGGAAGTGAGACCAAAGTAAGGGGGGAGTGCATACCTGGAATGAGGATTGGATGGTGTAAAGACACAGATATGGGAGACAGAGAGTGCTGTATGTGAGAACAAGGAACATCGCTTGGCCCATAGGGTAGATTTAGGGAAGTAATGTACAACGAGGATGGAAAAATAGGTTAGGACCAGATTGTGAAAGGTTAAAAAAAATCCAAAGGAAATTATATTTTATTCCAGAGGCAATTGCGAGCCACTAGAATTTAAGTAATGGAGTCACATGATCAGATAAGCATGTCAAGAAAATCACTGGCAGTAGTATGAAGAATGGTTTCGAGAGGGGAGAGGGCTTGAAGCAAGGTGACTAATTAGGAAGCTATGTTGATAGTCTGTCTAGAAGAGATATGATGAAGCTGAACTAAGATGGTGGTTCTTTGAGTAAACAGAAGAGACCAAAAATGACATATCGTAGAGATAGGAATGGCCAGATGGGACAAGTGATTAGATATATGGATTGAGACAGCATGAGGAAATGAGAATAAAGCTGAGGTGATGAACCTATGAGGTTAGAAAAATGATGGTGTCTGACAAAAATACAAGTTTGGAAGTAGGATTTTTTCTGGGGGGAGAGGGAGAAATGGGTTCTGTTTTTTGACATGTTGATTTTTAGATGGTCTACAGGACTTCAAATTTGAGATGTTCAGTTGGCAGTTGATGATACAGGACTAGAACTCAGAAAAGAGACTAACTTAAAATTACTCTTAGACTTCTGAGATATGGTGTATATAGATCTGTGAGCCATCTGCTTAGAGATGATAATTAAACCCATGGGAGTAATGAAGTCACCAAGAGGCAGATTGTAGAGAAAAGAGATGCTTTTTAATGTTGAGGTACAGAGATTCACTTTTCACCCACTTCCCTGATTAAATTTAAATTTAATTTAATTGTGATTGAAGTTGTGCTTAAATATGCCATAGGACTTTTCCTACTTTCCACATGCCCCTGACATGGGCATGTAAAGAGAAAGAAGAATGGCCTCAGAGGGAAAAAATAAAGACTTTTGTGAGGTGACAGGAAATGAAACAAAAGGAACAGCTCTCTTGGGCACCACAACAGGTCAAGAAGACAGCAGGGAGATGAGTCTGAGCATAGAACATTGAGAGATGACATGGAGGATAATACTCCAGAATATTAAAGAAAATAGCTGTTTCTTTTTCCGTTTGGCAGGGTCTCTCTCCACTGACTCTCTTGATCATAACTTTTAATGGTTTTTGTTGTCTTACCAATAAACTTGATTGTCAAATATTATGCCAAGAACTGCTATAATACTGATTGCATATGCCACACAATCTCTAAACATGGGCCAACAAGATATCTTTGAAACCTGTAACATAAAAAAAAATTTAATTTACTGTTTCCATTATAATAACAACTTTTTTTCATCAGATGTTATATCAGTTGTATTTTTAAATGGTTTATATATTTCTAGTTAAATGTTAACTCTGAGAAAATTATTCCGATACAGGAATTGTAAAGAAAAATATATTTTGCCACCCACACTGATTTTCAGAAATTGGGCTAAAGCTTTTGGTGGGTTAATTGATATGTTCTTTTACTGCTAAATAATAAATTTGATTGTATTCATTAAGTGTATTTGTGGCTTTGTCCCTGAATCTTAAAAAGTTTATAATTTCTTCATTTGAAAATATGATCTGTTGTGCTATTAATTGAGTTTCCTTCCATACCACATTAGAGAGCAGCCCACAAGCTGCACAGATGCCGAGCAGATTATAAATTGCAGATCCAAGGATGGTGCTAATTCCAATATCTCCCTTGGTGACAAATACCCCTAGGAGTAATATAGTAACTGAGTTAGTAGTTGAATTTGAAAGAAAGGGGGGAAAAGATCTAAGGCCCAAATGAGTTATTTGGAGCAGCAAGGTAAAACAAACTGGATTTACCTAGGAAGGCAGTAACTAATTCAGGGGCTGAGCTGCCTGCTGCCATAAAAGTTGCTCCTGCGACATCTTGAGACAACCCAAGACCTGAAGACACATGAAATAATTGTTACTTTCATTGTGACAGAGAAGATGGATATGACTTCATAACAAAAAGAAATATGCTTTCAAAGAAACAGCTCCCCACTGCCTCATGTAAGAATTTATTAATTATTGAATTAGTTAGAAAATGGAATTCAGGGAATACTGAAATGAAAAGAGAGGAAATACTGCTTTATTTTAGGATATTCTAATGCAAGAGTTCCTTACTATTTGGGGTATTATGGACCCTTTTTTGGAAGTAGGATGGAGCCTATGGACCCTTTCTCAGAATTTTTTTTAATAATTCAGAGATATACTAAATTTCAGTTAGAGGCTAGTGAAAATAGAGATGTAAATTTTTTTCTCATCTAGCACAGACTACCCAAAATCTATTTCAGGTTAAGAACCCCTGGTCTATTGGCCATTGGAATTAGAATAAGACCTAGATTTGAGTCCCACCCCTTATGGTTATTGACTGTGACCCTGAAGCAATTTCCTTCATATCTCTGAAACCTGTTGTAAAGTGGGGGTGACAGTCATGCCGTGACTACCTTTTCAAGGGGGGAAAGAGACTTTCACAAACCTTCAAGTATTGTAAAATTGTGAGGTTTATGTTTTTTTGAAGATCATTTGTTGAATATTGCAGAAAGGGAGGAGGAGACTAAGGACCTAGTTAGAGCCCGAGAGTTACAGGAGGCAGTGTAGTAGAATGGAATTTGTGTCCAATTTGGACTCAGAAAATATGGCTGTAAGGCCCCCATTGGCTCCATCCTAATTACATGACCTTGCTAGTTCTATGACCATCTAACTTGTATGAGCCTCAATTTTTTCATTTGTCAAATGAGAATAAAAGCTATTTCATAGTTATGAGGATGAGAATATGTAAAGTGCTTAACTTCTCTGTAAAATGAAACTGGACTAGATAGCCTCTGAGGTTCCAGCTCTGAATCTAGGACCCTGGATCCTAGTTCGCCTAAGAAGAAAACATAACTAATTAATAGGAGAGCCTGGCCTAGGCCCTAGGTCTCTTGACTCCCAGCCCAGAGTGTTTTCTAACAAACATCATTGCTTTTCTAGTTTATATTGTTATTGTTAGGACCTCTACCAAGACATACTGGTAACACATCTGTAACTTATAGTCTTAGATAATTGCCTGGAGCACTGACTTGTCTGTGTTCACTGAGTAAGCACTAAAGGCAGGACATTTGAACCAAGGTCTTCCACACTCCAAAATTAGTCTTCTATCCTCTACTGAGCTTATGTTACTTTCCCAGAAGACAACAATATAGGAGTATCTCTTTAGCTAACAAGACACATCTTTAAAATTCTTTCCAGACAGCAAGGTGGAGCAGTGGATAGGGTGCTGGCCCTGGATTCAGGAGGACCTGAATTCAAATCTGGCCTAAGGCACTTACTAGCTGTGTGATCCTGGACAAGTCACTTAACTGTGCTTGCCTCAGTTTCCTCATCTGTAAAACAAGCTAGAGAAGGAAACAGCAAACCACTCCAGTAGCTTTGCCAACAAAACCCCAAATGGGGTCAGAGAGATGACTAATCAACTAAACAACAAAAACTACATGTTTAAGTCACTTGATAATTTATTCATTTGCTCCATATGTCACTCTTCTCTTTTCCTCAAATCACTCCAAGGCTTAACTAATATTTTAATTTGGTTTCTCTATGGGAAGTTACAGAGAAAAACTATGTTATTTCCACTTGCCCAGAAACACAAGAAACACTAGTATTGTCTGGTTTTACCTTGCTGCTCCAAATAATTCACAAGAAACACTAGTATTTCTACAGGTTAATGATGATGGCAATAGTATTTATGTAATGTAGGGTTGTGAAGTTTGCAAAGTACTTTACAGATATTATTCTGTCCTCAGAACAACTCTGGGAAATAGGTGCCGCTATTACCCCCATTTTATAAATAAGGAAACTGAGGAAGACAAAGTAAGTGACTTCAAATTCAGCTAAGTCCAAAGTACAAATCCATCTAAGTGTCTGGGCTAGATTTGAACTCGAGTCTTTTTGACACTAGGCCCAATGGCCTATCCACTGCACTATCTTTCAGACTCTGGTCCACATTTCCTGGATGTCTTGTGCCGGCTGCCTTGATAACGAATCTTATTTTCACTAAATGGACCTGGGCTCAAATGCCATGTCTTTTCTATATGGCATGTATGACCCAGACAGGGTACATGACCTCTCAGGGTCATTCTCTCATCCATTAATGAGGATTTTGACTAGATGACTTGCAAAGACATTTCTAGCTCCAAATCTATGACCTTGAAAGTAAAATATCAGTGCTATGGATTATTCCACTTTGACCAGATCATGGAAAGATCTCAACCACAGTCTGTCTAGTCCAATGCAGTCAAGGGCAAACTGTGTGGGATAATATATAAGCCTGAATATTAAAACAATAAATGATTTATTTCTTCATAAAACATACCCAGTCCAAGAGTTGTATTGAGTAAGAGCAAATTATTAACCCTACTTGATTAACCAAGAGAGATTGAGAACTATGTGTATATTCTAAGCTTAATGTATTATCTCATTATTATCTTGAGCTACTGTTTTTCTAAAAAACTCATTACAGAGTTGGAAAAGCAAGAATGAGGAAGAATAGACACCCAACTGAGTACTGCAGTGGTGTCCACAAAATATTAAAAGAACTGGAGAAAGAAAAAAAAGAACTGGAGAAAGGCATCTTTTCGATATATTGAGTAGATCCTCTAAGGAGCTTTTCTAGGAAAATGCAGAGAAAAATCGCCAAGTCTGAAGAGGCATGGGTGATCCCGACTCAGAATTGGTGGCCTCAAGATGTAAAATGTGAAATACGTTTTTGGACACGACCCATGTAGGAACTCATTTGGTTTGAATATGCATATTTGTTACAAAGATTTCCTTTTCTCTTTCTGTTTGTAGGGAGGTGACTTGGGAGACGGAGGAGAACTAATAATAGGGTTGCTCACACCAAAAAAGAGAACTACAGAACTATTTTTAAATGTGTGAAAGAACACAGAAGGAAATCCAGAAGGAAAAAGACAAGCAGGACAGCTTTGAAAGTTAAATATTTAAATATATTTAAATAAATATAATAAATTATTATATTCCAAGGAAAAGCAAGTTGCTTATAGTAGATTCATATCTCCATGTATAATCCTCTCAGCTTTACTTTGTATATAGAAATGCTTATTTAACTTAAGTGTTTGCTATGTCCAGATTTTTTTTTAAAGCCACAGTGGTTTACACTGCCCACATCTATGAGATAGTATAGCCATCTAACTTTCAAATTATGTCTCCAGCTAAAAGCCAGCTTCAGAATTAGGGCAATCTGGGGTCAAGTGCTGCCTCTGACATACTGTTTGTGCGACCCTGTGCAAATTATTTAATCTCTCAATGCTCCAGACTTGAAAACTATAAATTGTGGAGCAGAGTCCAATCTAAATTAATTGAGGGGGTTTCTTCATTGAGAATTCCCTATAAAAATAAACATTCAAGTCAGGTTCCAACCCCTACCCCTCTGAAAAAAAGTCATATATGTGACTGCAAACTGTGAATATTGCTATCAAAATAGAAAGGAAGGAGGCTTTAGTAGTACTGAAGAATAATGATGATAATGGCTAATATTTATTCATTTATTTATTATTATTAATTTCTCTGATTAATATCTGATATCCACAGTACACAGATTCGGAATGGATACAAATACAGAAGGACAAGAACCATTTTAATTTTTTTTTTTTTGCTTTTTGGAGGGCAGTTGGGGTTAAATGACTTGCCCAAGGTTACACAGCTAGTTTTTTGTGTGTGTTAAGTGTCTGAGACTGGATCCAAACCCAGGTCCTTCTGACTCCAGGGCTGGTGCCCTATTCACTGCGCCACCTAGCTGCCCCCTAATTTTTTTTAAAAAGTTGTTACCCTTTCAAAATTTTTCAAAAGCAGAAAAGAAAGCTGTTAACAACCATATAAAAAAAGTTCCAAATCATAAATAAGATAAATACAAATTGAAAATGACTCTGAAATTATACCTCATATTTATCAGATATAAAAAGATGATAAAAGAGAAAAATGGCAATTGTTGGAGGGGCTTTGGGAAGAAAGGTACACTTATGTACTTTTGAGGGAGCTGTGAAAACATTTTGGAAAGCAATTAGGAACTGTACATACAAAGTAACTAAACTGTACATGCTCTTCATCCAGCAATACCACAACTAGACTTATATACTCTAAAAAAGGTTTTTTGGAAAGAAGATTTATGAATATAAAATGGATAGCACCAGTTTTTATGGTAGGAAAGAAATAGAAACAAAGTAAATGCCCATCAGTTGGAAAATGACTGAATGAATCATAATTGATTCATAATAATAATAATTCATCATAATAATAATTGGTATATGAATGTAAGACCAAAGAAATAATGAGATAGGTTCAGAGAAACTTAGGAAGACTTGTACAAATTAATGGGAAAAGAGGTGAACAGAACCAGGAGAACAATTTATGTAATAGTCATAATATAAAGAATAGAATATAAATAGAATATAAAGAGTATAAAGAAAAGAAACTCTGAAAGACTTAACTCTGATGAATACAGTGACCAATCATGATTTTAGAAGACTGATATGGAAGCCTCCCATTGCAGAGATGCAGAATGACTCATATATTTTTAGATCTAGCCAATGTATTGATTTCTTTTGCTTGATATTATGCTTATTTGTTACAAGGGAAGGTTACTATTTGGTGGAGATACTCAGAGTTTGTGGATAATCAGAGAGAAAAAGAGTCAATGAAACATTAAAATAATATAGATGACAGAGAAGAAGAAAGTTCAGATGGTGACAAGCAGGGGAGTTTTGTTGTCACTATGAAATTTATTGTCGACCTCTAAACACCCCATACACCCCGCAGTAGCATGTACACTCTACGCAAATGACATGACATTAAAATAGGAGTAAAGGAGCTCAATGAAGATCAAGAAAATGTCCAATGAGAAATAGCACAGAAAAGCAAAAATGAAAATTCAAAATGAGTATACTAGAAGGGAGGTCTGTCTTCGGCCATTGCTGGCTATGATACAAATGTCCTTTGTTCTCAGTAACTGGCCCTGGTTCTTTAGATAAATATATTCCTGAGAATGGGAAAGGGTCATTTCTCAGGCTATAACATCTTCTGAATAGAAGTGATTCTCTCGACAGTCTTGAATTCCTTTCCAGAGACAGTAAGGAAGAAGCCTATTGCTCTCTTCCCAGCCTTGCTTTACTTGGAGGTGGAAGGGGCACTTCTATGCAGAGGCATGGGGCGTGCTTCATTATCAGTCCAGTCATGATTGCTCACTGCATTCATCAGAATTCTCTCCTTTTTATTATTGTGTTCATCATATAAATTATTCCCCTGATTCTGCTCATTTCACCCTCTGTGAGAGAAAGTTTACCCCCATTTTTCAGTGTACATGTCTATATATGAGTGAATATGTCTGACTTGATAGATACATCAATAAGCTATAATGTATTAGGATTCTAAGTCTATGACATAAACTCTACTGTCGTTGAATTCTGGAGAGCATTGGTCTCTGTCTTCTTCAAACTTCGTGAAACACTGACCTCTGCCTTGGATTAGCACAACAGATTAATTGTTCTGTTTTTCTCTATCTCCAATAGAATCATTCATTTATTTTCATTATTTTGTGGTCACTGTGTTTGGTATCCTCTTTGAGGTGTGATTTTGAGGTAATGCTTCTGATCTTTTGGTTTTTTTTACATATATGAACATGCCAGAATTTATGCTTCTAAATGAGTACTGTCTACTTCAAAGAAGTCACTTGGGGAGGCCATACATTTAGTACAATCACTTAAAATAAATAGTAGGGTTTTTTTCAAAGAAATACTGTTAGGTAATGGTAAGAGTGCTAGCCTCAAAGTCAAGAAAGATCTAGATTTACATTCCACTTCTGACAGTGTCTTGGTGACCATGAGTATGTTATTAAATCTCACTCAGCCTGAGTTTCTTTGTCTGTGATATGGGGACAAGAATACTTATAATTCCTACTTCTTTGGGTTAGTAGTTATGAAATGAGATGATTTATGTAAAACACTTTCAAACTTTAAAGTGCTTTGAGAATTGCCTTCAGAACCTGTGATGTACTTTTTTTTAAATATCCTGAATTCTTTGAGAATGAGATTGAATTTGGGAACCAGCCAAAAGTCATATAGAGTGAAGTCTGGTGATCAAGCATGGGAATGATGTTTATAGGGCAAACAAAGATAAAAACATCAGTATGTGATTATAAAGCAGTGTAATGTCTTTTCTTATGTGATTCGTCAACTGCCTCTTAAGACCATTCCCATGCTTGTTAAAAGTCCAGTTTCATGACTGCAAGTCTGATTTTATAAATTTGTTTGCATAAGCCGTCATAGATACCAGAATGTAGGAGTCTTGACTGCAAAGGAAAAAGACCTTCCCCCACCTCCAAATCTAAGAGCTATTAGAATTGTCATGGACTTTTGCCTGAATTTGAAACATTTTCCCAGTTGTTAAGGTGAAACAATATTATAAGGATTTGTTTTTATGCTGTTTGTTCAATACTCCTAGAAGTGCACTGCATCCCCAGGCTGCCTGCTTGCTCTCTTAGCTCAACTGAATGCCCAGTCTGACTCTGAATCACTAGCCTTTCCCTCTCTGCCCCTTACGTTGCCTTCCAAGCCCACCCCTACCCCCATTAGACTGTATTCTGTACCCATTGACCCTTTCAGCTTAATTAGTTAGTGCGCTGAGAGCTCCATGCGCCCTGCGTAAAATTAGAGGTCATCCAAGGGAATCTCAACCAAGCTGAAAGAGAAAAGACAGAAAAGAAAAGAGATGAGAGAAACTCTTAAGTGGAGAATGAGTGTCCTCATGGCAGGGAGGAAATACTATTCTTAGGCTCTTTGTTCTTCAGAAAGGCTCATCTTTTGCAAATTTCACAAGGATCAATAGCCAAATAATTCACCCAGAGTATAAGCTATCCAAATGTTATCCGTGCCTACTCTCTCCTAATTTTGTCAATGTGTAGCCAATTCAGCTTAGAGTTATAATCTGCATTTCTGTCCCAGAAAACGTGAAGACATCACTAAGCAGACAAGTCTAAATTATTTTCCCCTTTAAATTAAGAACATATTTATATTAGATTTTTAAAATTAATATTTTTTGTTAAAACAATGATTTTTTAAAAGTCTTTAAAAGAGTTAAGATAACATTATGGAATGGGAATTATAGTTTCTAATTATAGTCAGGGGATAAAAAAGGAATTCCATTATATACTAATATTCAAGCAGCATGTTTTGTGGTAGTAAAGAGGCAGAAATAAGGTGAGTGGCCAGCATTTGAGCAATGGACACAATGAGTGGCTAGCAACTGGGAAATGGCTAAAAAAAAATGCTATGGGGTAGGACCAGGATTTCCCTGTTTCCTCAAAACAAGGATTCGTTTTTTTAATTTTTTTGTTGTTTTTATTTTGCTGTTTTGGAGGGCAGTTGGGGTTAAATGACTTGCCCAAGGTCATACAGCTAGTGAATGTTAAGTGTCTGAGGCCGGATTTGAGCTCAGGTCCTCCTGACTCCAGGGCCAGTGCTCTATTCACTGTGCCACCTAGCTGCCCCAGATTAGTTTTTTCTAAAAGGCAACAAAACTATCCCTGAGACTCTCTGTCTCTCTTTCTGTCTGTCTCTGTCTCTCTTTCTCTCTCTCTCTGTCTCACTCTCTGTCTCTCTGTCTCTGTCTGTCTCTGTCTCTCTGTCTCTCTGTGTGTCTGTCTCTGTCTCTGTCTCTGTCTCTCTCTCTCTCTCCCCCAGCTTCCTGGTCACCTAAGGACAAAAAAGTCATACTCTTGTGCAACTGGGTTCATTGAAATTAGACAAGAATAATCTTCATGTGCTTGTAGAGAGGGAGCGGTAGAAGCAATGCAAGAGAACTTTTTAGGATTTTTCTGGAAATTTTGAGGAATAAAATGTGTAGCCTCTATTGGTTTGAGATCAAGTAAGGTAATGAATTTCACAATGAAATAGCATTTCATTTTATTTGTCTTAAGTTTATCTTTTTCTGCTCCCCCCCAACCATGATTTTGTAGACTTTGATCATACCCCTTCTCAGTTTTCGTTTTCTAAGATAAAAGCTGTTCATCTTTTTTTTAGGCTGTCTTCAAAGGACAGCAACTGGCCCCTCTTGGAATAGTACAAGGCTTTGCCATATATACAATGTAGAAATGTATTCAAGAAGGGAAAACTACAAGAAGATCCCAAGACATTATGTGGAAGTGTGAATATAATATGGCAATAAAGATCTCTGGGAGGCTCTCCACACTTGTGAATCAGAGCTTTTTGAATCCTAGAACCAGAGCAGACCCCAGAGACTCTCCCACCAAGGCCTTCCTTTTAAAGATGAAACTGAAGCCCCAGGAGCTTCAATGACCTGCCCACAGTCCACTTACATTAAGTGATAACTGGTTGTAATTTCTTCTTCAGAAAGAGAAAGAAACTGCTCTTTCCAGGGCCTAGAGCACAAAGGCTTGCCCACAGTCCACATCCAATAAATATTTCTTGATTGATATTTTACCTTTGAAAAATGTAGTTTTCGGGGGCGGCTAGGTGGCACAGTGAGTAGAGCATCGGCCCTGGAGTCAGGAGGACCTGAGTTCAGATCTGACCTCAGACACTTAACACACACACATGCGCGCGCACACACACACACACACACACACACAAACTAGCCATGTGACCTTGGGCAAGTCGCTTAACCCCAATTGCCCTCAGAAAAAAAGAAAAAAAAAGAAAAATATAGTTTTGGTATTTGACCTTTGATATTTTGATTGATACCTTTGACATATTTTACCTTTGAAAAAAATAGTTTTGCCAACTATTTCACTACAAATTGAGAAACTGCTTTGTCAAAAAACTTGTTTTTTCTTTCTTTGTGATGAGGAGGAGTTTCCTGGTTGTCCCCATTAAGCATGGAATTGTAATCTTTTGTTGTTGTTGCTGTTGTTAAAATGATGTATTGATGGGACAGCTAGATGGCACAGTGAATAGAGCACCAGCCCTGGAGTCAGGAGGACCTGAGTTCAAATTTGACCTCAGACACTTGACACACTAGTTCACTAGCTGTGTGACCTTGGGCAAGTCACTTAACCCTGACTGCCTCGCCTCCCTCAAAAAAAAACAACATGATGTATTAAAGCAGTTCTCAAAATGTTTGGTCTCGGGACCCCTTTAGACTATTAAACACTATTGGGGATCCCCCAAAGAGCTTATGCAACAAAACTGTCCTTCAAAGAGTTTATGTGGATTGTATTTATCAATGTTTATTGTATTAGACATTAAAATACCTTAGGATCATAATGAAAATAGATTTGACTATGTGGACCTCTGAAAGGTTCTCAGAGACTCCCAGAGGCCCTTGAAACACACTTTGAGAACCACTGGTATAGTGGATACAGTCACGGATTTTAGTCAGGAAGATCTATATTTGAATCTTGCCTCCAGCACTTATTAGTTATTTGGTCTTGGACAAATTGACTTAACTTCTTATCAGATTTTCATCAGAACATCACCTGTAAAATGAGGGGACCTGATTCAATTATCTAAATCGATGATCCTATGATACCGTTTGGTGTGATGGAGAAAATATTGGTTTTATACTCAAAAGGTCATGTTTGACATCCAGCTTTTTCACATACTACTTATATGACCATGGGAAAGTCATTCTACTTCTCTGAGCCTCAGTTTCCTCATATGTAAAATATGGATAACTTGTACTTCGTGACTATAGAAGAAAGGTACTTTATAAATCTAACAGCCACAGTATAATTAAAATAGATACTTTTGTTAAAATAATTGTCAAAGAAAAATGACCAATCCATGTAAGTGTGTTTGCTTCTTTAAATGCTAGAACTGGTAACAGATTTACATCTATCAGATTTCTCTTACTCACTTAGTCTTTCTCATAACCAAAGACATGCTTTCCAAAATAATCTGGCCAGTTTATCATCGCTGAATAGCTGACATTTATATTGTTCCAAAGTTTGCAGAGCACTTTACATACACAATCTCACATAAGCCTCATAACACTACCCTGAGGTGGGGAGGAGAGGTATTATTATCCCCATTTTATGGATGAAGAGATTGAGACCACTTACATTCACTGATGACTTCCAGGGAAGGTAAGAAGTATTCGTCACAAACGATTGATATGGCCATGAACATGTAAAGGATTATCAAGAAATAAATTATGATTCCTCCATCTGTTTGCTCCTGTTTGGTAAAAAATCCTTTAGGAAACTCCGATGATGGAGCAAAGACACATTGGGTGTTGTTTTCTAAGAGAAGAAAACAAAAGACAAGAATAGTATGTGTCAACTATGTACCATTCATGAGCTCATGAAAAGATATCTTGAATCTTTAAAAGAGATTTTTGTAAAAAGTATGGAGATATAATTTTGATGCTATAAGTGAAAATAATTTATTTTATTGGTTTCACTTATATATAAAAATTCTCATGTCATTATATATTATGTTTTGTATTATATTAACTGATATAAGATAGATAAATGGATAGATAGAAGATAGATAGATAGATAGATAGATAGATAGATAGATAGATAGATAGATAGATAGAT